>NC_051155.1:71884278-71944277 GCF_013339745.2 Dermacentor silvarum
TTTAACAAGTCAATGTTTATATCACCTGCCATAATGAGCTTGAATCCATTATCGTTAATCCAGCTTAGGTACTCGTCTATAAAGGACAGAAAGTTTGGTATACATGTATTTGGAGGTCTATATAGAACACAACACACATTATCATTGCATTTAATAGAAAGCACTTCATAATCTTTAGTAACAAGGGAAAATGACTCAATTAGTTGGCATTGCAACGTGTTTTTTGTCATCAACATAACGCCTCCTCCTCTTCAAGTGGGTCGATTTAGAAAAAATGATTTATAACCGAGCAACTTAAGCACATCTATTTCATTTTTATACCAAGTTTCAGTTATCATCAGCACATCTGGAGTGAAACCAAACGAGGCAGTAAGCGCAACAATTTGGTCTTCCTTGTTTCGTGCTGATTGTGCGTTTATGTGGATGAAAGATAATGAATTTTTATTTCTTGCGTATAAGTTACTCACATCGCAAGGCGAAAGATAAGCACGACAAGACGTGTTCGTGGGCATCACGTCACCGAAAGAAAAAATCCTTTCTCTAGTCGATCTTATCAAGATCCGAGACGCAAGCTGTGCGCAGTGCTCGGGACGACTCAGTTTTTCTTGCGAAAATTTTGCCGTCCTTTATCCATGCAAAACGCTAATTCTTTTCTTTCTTTTTCGCGATCGTCATGCCCAGCAGCTTCTTTAGTTCGAAACATAAATGTTCGTTGATATATACTGCGGCAGACTGTGCGAAACCAATATCAGAGGTTGAGAGCCTTTTCTTTCTAGCTTTTCCCAAAACTGCATCGCGTTTCGATCTACTGCAAAACTGTACAAGAATGTTCGACTGTGTTGAAACTTTTGTTGGAATCCTGTGGCATGCCTCAACATCGCCCTGTACAATGGGTTCATCAATAGCATTGCCAATGTTCTGTAAAATTTTCGGGAGACTTTCATCCAGCGACATTGGAATACCTTTGATTTCAAGGTTTTTGTTTCTTGAATACTGCTCCAGTTGCACTACTTTTAGTTCATTCGCTTGCACCTGTTTCTTTAGCAGAGCACACTGCTAAGAGCACACTGCTACATCTACCAAGCAGATGTAGAACACCCGGCCTCTAATTTGAAGGTCGTAGGTTCGAGTCCTTCTCCAGTACACTACATTTTCAGGCATCGAACGACGCCTGACACCGGCAAAAAAAAAAATATTGCCGAGAGCTAGTGGGGCTATACTAGTCCAGGTGCAACCAAATTAGGAAGGCCCGCTATAAGCTTCATCAAAGTCACTCCCTCACCAGAACCGGCCTCCCTGACGCAGTATGCGGCCGCTGTCGCCCTCATGACTCCGACAATTAACCCATGGCCCTCAGTCCCCAGCGGCTGCGGAGCAGCTGACCAAGGCGGCGGTCAGACCTGCTACGCGGCAGAGGGTGCTAAGAATCTCAGGGTCCAGACAGGCCGCCAATGGAAACTGAACCTGGCAACTTTCAACACGCGCACCCTCTCGAGTGAGGCTAGCTTAGCAGGACTATTTGAAGAATTATCAGGCATTTCCTGGGATATTATTGGCCTTAGTGAGGTTAGAAGAACTGGTGAGGCTCATACAGTGCTGACTAACGACACTGTATAAGACTCTACTACAGGGGTCTTCCGAATAAGAAAGAATTCGCGGTAGCATATTTCTAATCCATAAGGACATAGCGGGCAACATTGATGAATTATACAGGATTAATGAGAGGGTAGCAGTCGTCGTAATAAAGCTGAATAGGAGGCATAAAATGAAGGTAGTACAAGCCTACACCCCAACCTCCAGTAACGATGATGAAGAAATAGACCAGTTTTATGAAGGTGTTGCATTAGCAATGAGGAAGGTGCAAACTCGGTATACTGTAGTCATGGGCGACTTCAATGCAAAAGTGGGGAAAATGCAGGCTGCTGAGCAAGCAATTGGCAACTACGGCGTCGATTCTAGGAACGCTAGAGGCGAGATGTTGACAGAATTCGCGGAAAGGAATAGGCTCCGAATAATTAATTCCTTCTTCAGGAAGCGCAGCAACAGGAAGGGTACCTGGAAAAGCCCTAATGGAGGAACACGGAATGAAATAGATTTCATACTCTCTGCCGATCCAAGCATAGTGCAGGATGTAGAAGTGTTAGGTAAGGTTAAGTGCAGTGACCATAGGTTAGTGAAGTCTAGGATTTCTCTCAATTTGAAGAAAGAAAGAATAAAATTAGTCAAAAAGAAACAGGCCAACCTAGACGCAGTAAGGGTTAAGCAGACCAATTCAGGCTGGTGCTCGGAAACAAATATGCAGCTTTAGAACAGGAAGATGAAGACAACAGGTAGTGAATGAAACCTTAACTAGACTTATCTCAGAAGCAGCAATTGAAGTGGGAGGTAAGGCACCAAGGCAACCAGTAGGTAAGCTCTCCCAAGTTACAAAGGACCTAATAAAGAACCGATAAAACATTAAATTGGCACACTCGAGAGATCAGATAGAATTCACTGAACTCGACCTGATGAATAAAAAGCAAGTAAGGGATATCCGAAATTTTAACGTGGAAAAGATTGAGGAAGCAGTAAAATATGGACGCAGCATTACATCAGTGAGAAGAAAACTTGGCATAGGACAGCGCAAGATGTATGCACTGAAAGATAAGCTGGATAATATCATCAGCAATTTCGATGACATAGCAAGAGCAGCGGAAGAATTCTACACTGACCTGTACAGTTCCCAGAGCAGCCAAGCTACGTACTTTCATTCGAAGGAGTGAAGAACAGGATACAGAGGCTCCTATAACTAGCGAGAAAGTTAGAAGGGCCTTGCAAGACATGACCAGGGGGAAAGCTGCTGGAGAAGATGAAATAACAGTCGATTTAATCAAAGATGGAGGATATATCATGCTTGAAAAGCTTACGGCCCCTTATACGCAATTTCTCGCGGCTTCAAGTGTACCAGAGATCTGGAAGAACGCCATAATTATACTAATACATAAGATGGGAGTTGTTAAAGAGTTGAAGAATTATAGACCGATTAGCTTGCTTTCAGTATTGTATAAAAGATTCCCCAAGATAATTTCGAGTAGAATCAGGGCAACACTTGACTTCAGTCAACCAAGAGAACAGGCTAGCTTCAGGAAGGGATATTCTGCGATGGATCACATTCATGTCATCAATCGAGAAAGTAATTGAGAAATCTTCGCAGTACAATCAACCTCTCTATATGGCTTTCATATATTATGAAAGGGCATTTGATTCAGTAGAGATACCAGCAGTCATAGAGGCATTGCTTAATCAAGGAGTACAGCAGGCATACGTGAATATCTTGGCAAACATCTGCAAGTATTCCACAGCTACTTGGTTCTCCACAAGAAAAAATGTCGCAGTTTCGCCCGAAAGGCGAAGCATCCATTGCGAAAGCAAATTAGTAGAGAGCTATTCGGAAAAGGGATAGTAGTTTTATCGGCTGCATAAACTTAGACACATTTGGACTAACTGAATTAACAAGCGTGGTGTCAGCGCGCACAAGCAAACAAGACTAGATCACACCGAATGACCGCAGACAACGACTGTCAAAACGCCGGCAGCAAGCGCAGCCGCCGCAGCGGGCGAATTGTTCGCGGGGTCAGTCGCTTCAACGGAAACAGCGCATACAAAGGTCAGAGCCGTGTGGAGATAAGAGACGGTGCGGGCGACCGCCAGCGCCGGGCAAAGGGCAGAGGAGTTGCGCAGAGAAGTTGTTGGCAGAGGAGAAGCGCCCCCCCCCCTCCCTCCCGCGCTGCCTTCCCGCTTTCTTGCCGTCGCGTGGGAGATTGAGTGGCCAGTTCCCCTTGCGCCCGGTTGCAAGATAAGCATTTAATGGAGCAGCACAGCGTCGCCCCGCCTCCCTCCCTCCCTCCCTCCCTTCCTCCCATACCCCCACGACCTTTCGCGCGACGGTCGCGTTTGCTTTCCGCCATGCGTTCGCTCTCCGTGATAGCGCGCGTCCCCCGCGCGCTTTCACTCGCGCATACGGCGCGTGACGACGGTTTTGTCGCCCTTGGAATCTATACGGAACCTCATGGCGACGGCGACGACGACGGCAGAAATCCGGTTGAAGTGTCCATATAATTGGATTCCTATAATTGGATGGATTCCTGCGACGCTGCAGGAATCCATCCTGTGGAGCTTAAAAAGCGGACGCAGCTTTCCACGGACCATAGGGCACGGCAGCAGTGCTGACATGCAACATATTAATCCGTTTGTCCACATCGTACAGATCGTCGCCACCCTGCTGCTGATATCAGTGCACTACGATGCTCCGGATCAGCAAGCCTTAATCTACGCCATGTAACCGATGACCAGCCTCGCGTCTGAGATATCGACTGCGCAGATGCGAATCGACACCAAGGAAAATTGGAATATGCCACCTGCATCGTTGACAATCAGCGCGGTGGACGTTGTTTCACCGGCGGCGCTGCAGGAATCCATCCTGTGGAGCTTAAAAAGCGGACGCAACTTTCCACGGACCATAGGGCACGGCAGCAGTGCTGACATGCAGCATACTAATCCGTTTGTCTACATCGTACAGGTAAGCAAGCGCTTCGGTACATGTATCCGCTCGAATAACCCCTGCTTGATCTTGCTGCCGTGCCCATGGCTACTGTGTGAAATGATGTGCCAAGTGTTACCTCACCTCTATAAGTTGTTATTGCTTTGTGGGGATGTAGAAACTAACCCCGGGCCGGAATTATCCCTGATTTCTAAACAAATCCAACAACTCAAAGAAATAAAAAAATACTCGGCTCGCTTCCATCGAAACTAAAGTAGACCAAATGACCCTTGATGAAAAAAATTGCCTCGATCATGTATGAATATTTTTGGCAAATTGCAAGAGTCCGTTACAGCTCTGGAACGAAGGTTAGACGAGTTAGACAACCGCTCTAGACGTTCTAACCTAATCATCTATACGGATATCCAAAGGACGACAGGGAAAACCAAAAAGATCTTGACGTTGAAATTAACGAAAAAATAATACGTAATGTACTTAAGCTTGAGCCGGTAGCCATAGAGCGAATTCATAGGTTGGGTAAAGCGACCACAAACAAGGATATTGAAGGCCTGTGATATTGAAACTGTTAGATTTCCGTGACAAAATAAGATACTCAAAAATTGCTCCAAACTTAAGGGATCACCCTTCGCAATCGGAGAAGACTTTTCGCCCCGGGTTCGCGAAATCAGAAGGAACCTGTGGAAAGCAGCTAAAGTAAAGAAAGCATCCGGTGACAAGGTTTCTCTGGTATACGACAAACTAAAAATTAACAAAGCTTTATTCAGCTGGGATGAGGAATCAAACTGCATTCGACCGGCTTTCCGGAGTTCCCACCAAAAAAAAACGCCGAAGCAGAACCGCGGACCTTGCGTCCACGCAACCGCTAACGTAAAAAATAAAATTTGCGAACATAAATGCTCGCAGCAGCCATCAAAAACTAAACTGGCTGGAATCTTTTATGCTCAGCTTTGAACCAGACTTTATCGCCCTAACAGAAACATGGCTATCAAGTGATGTTAAGGACTTCGAGATATCACTGCCAAACTACGCCACCTTAAGTAAAGATAGGAAAACGCGAGGAGGAGGCGTAGCTATCCTAATAAATAAAGACATTTCGTTCACGCTCCTTCCCGACGTTGAAGGGGTTGAAGCAGTTTTCTGCAAAATTCACTTTTCTTCCGGCCATGTCGTAGTCGGCTGCGTATATCGAAGTCCTTCATCAAACATTGACGTTTTAACATCCTTGCACACATACCTGTGTCGCTACGCCACTGGAAACAGACTAATACTTCTAGGAGATTTCAATCTCCCAGATATCAACTGGCATACAATGCTACATCACTCCGCCTCGTCTGATATAATATTCGATATTATGTTAACCCTAAACCTTTACCAAATTGTAAAACAACCTACTCGTGTGCAAGGTAGTTCCGCGAACATACTTAGTATTTCTGACCGATCATTTTCCTCCAGATAAAGTCGATGTCCAACTACTAGATGGTATCTCAGACCATAAGGTAGTGCTATGTTCGATTCCAGTCCATGACCGTCTAGCAAATTTCAAATCACTTGTTACTTATCTTGATTTTAAAAATGCCGATGATTCTAGCGTTGTCGCTCACCTTTCATGTGAATTTTGTTCTTTTGAACAGATCGCTAACAAACCTGGTTTAGACATCGAATTGCTCTGGCAGAGATTTAAAAGCATCATATTCTTTTGTATCCGAAGTTACATTCCTACTAAAATAAAACGAACAAAAAAGCACAACCCTTGGATAAACCGCGAAATCATACACGCCAAACGCAAAGTTAAACGACTCAGAAAATTGTTAAAAAAGAAACCTAACTTCCAAACTTGCCTATCCCTTGATTCAGCAATCACTTCTATGAAATCAAAAATAAAGGCCGCAAAAACCTTCTATCTCTCTAATACGCTAATTTCCTAAAAAATTCACCTAAAAATTTTGGAACTATCTTAGCCCTAAAAGCCAAAGTGGCAATACTATGTCTCGAGAAGAAAGTAATGAAGGAGCAAACGTAATGAATAACTATTTTAGATCAATTTTCACTAACGACGATACAATCCCATGTCATGTTTACTCACATAGTTCGGATAGAATAGATATCATCTCCCTAAATGAGGCAGGTATCCTTAATTTTTTGCTAAAACTAGACGGCAAAAAGAAAGCTGGACCTGACGATATACCTAATGAATTCTTAAGGAGGTATGCTGAATGGATGGATAAAATATTTATTCCTAATATTTAACAAATCTTTAACAACATGTTCCCTCCCAAGCGAATGGAAAATGGCTAAGGTAATCCCAATTCACAAAGAAGCTTGGTAACAAAACAGACCCTTCCAATTACCGTCCTATTTCACTAACCAGTACAACATGCAAATTGCTTCAGCACATCATCCTTAAACACATTACTACCTACGTCAGAAAAGAAATTATATCACCATTCCAGCATGGTTTCCGCGCAGGTCTTTCCGCAGTAACTCAATTAACCGAATGAATACACGAAGTATCACAAGCAATTGACAACCAAAAACAAATAGATCTCACTTTACTTGACTTTTCCAAAGCATATGATTGAGTATCCCATGAAAAACTACCTATAAAAACTGAATCAATAATAGATAAAGGAACAATTAGTGACTGGATCAGTGCTTACCTAACAAACCGTACACAGTTTGTCGAAATTAAATACCAAAAATCTGAAATAACCCAAATTACATCAGGTGTGCCTCCAGGTAGGGTCCTGGCCCCAATTTTATTTCTTATTTTTTTAATGATCTACCCGCATCTATTAAGACTAACATTAGGCTTTTTGCTGACGACTGCTTAGTATATAAAGAAATTAACTGTCCCAATGATCACATAATCCTCGAAAACGACCTAAAATCAGTATGACAATGGTGCGTGGAATGGCAAATGACATTAAATATAGGTAAAAAATCAGCTTTGCTAGAATAACCAGGAAAAACATTATATCAGAATTTTCTTACGCACTCGGCAACATCCAACAAACCCTAGTTAAAGAACACAACTATCTCGCACTAATCATATCAGATGACCTAAGGTGAGAGGCACACGTAAATCATGTAACGTCATCTGCATGCGAACATTGCATCTGCATTACGACGGCTATTTTTCCTGAAAAGGTACCTCCATTCATCACCGCACCCAACAAAGCTTCTTGCCTATAATACATTTGTTAGACCAGTACTTGAGTACGGTAACGTAGTCTGGTTCCCATCTACAAGTAACTTAATAAAATAGACAGCGCGCAAAGAAAAGCGGTAAGGTTTATTTTTAACAAATACCACACATCCCCCACCGAACTAATCGAAAAAGCCGGAATGCTAACCCTTCAAAATCGCGCCAAACTCGCACGCCAGAAAATGATGTTTCAACTTTTTCACAATGCGCTTCGTATTGATAGCACCAAATACCTATCTAACCCAGAAACTAGACCCTCACGTCATAAACACCCCAATTTTCTTCAGGAATACCGGTTCAAAACAAACTGCTTTAAGTTTCCTTTTTTTTCCGCAGGCGATAAGGGAATGGAATAGTCTGCCTACTTATATAACTACTTGTCATCATCAAGATACATTCCTATCACTAGCTGACAACTACTTACGTGTTTCCCAAATATAAACTTTTTGTAGCGTTCTAACCTTACCGTTTGCTTTGTATAAAGACGTTGATTAAATCCTGTACCGCCTATTCATTCACTACGTGCGTTTTTATCTTGGCGCCCACTTTGTAACTCCCGTATTAATGCTTCATTCATTACACATGTTATACCCTATGTCTTTGTTAAATGATTTTACGCGCAACTACACCCTTTTGTAATAACTCCCAATTCTTATTTGTGACATGTTCAACCTTTTTTACACCTGCGTAATATACTTATTACATGTATGCTCTTCCTGCTAAAATCCCCGTTGGGATAGGCAGTATGTCTGAAATAAAAAAATAAATAAAATAATTGCTAACGCAATAAAAGTAGAAAGGTACCTATCAAGACAGGGGTCAGGCAAGAAGACACCATCTCTCTAATGCTATTCACTGCATGCTTAGACTGGGAAGGCTAAGGAGTGAGGATCATCGGCGAATATCTCAGCAACCTTCGATTTCTAGATGACATTTTCCTCTTCAGCAATAATGGGAACGAATTACAACAAATGATTGAAGACCTTAACCGAGAAAATGTAAGAGTGGGGTTGAATATTAATATGCAGAAGACATAGATAATGTTCAATAGCCTGGCAAGGGAACGAGAATTCAGGCTCACCAGTCAGCCTAGAGACTGCAAATGAGTACGTTTATCTAGATCAATTGCTCACAGGGAACCCTGATCATGAGAAGGAAATTTACAGAAGAATAAAATTGGCTTGGAGTGCATACGGCAGGCATTACTAAATCCTGACTGGCAGCTTACTATTGTCATTGAAAAGACAATTGTACAATCATTGCATTCTACCGGTGCTAACATATGGGGCTGTAACTTGGAGGTTAACAAAGAATCTCGAGAACAAAGAACCGCACAAAGAGTGATGTAACAAAAAGAACTGTCTACCCTTCCACTGGGGTGGAGATGGAAGACCAGTGAAGGCTCTACTATCGTGGGAATTATCTATTTCCAATTATGACTATTAAAATGTGATGGCGTAATTGGTTATTTGAACTATTAAAGAATGAGAAATATATACGATCCGGTGGTTTTCATTTATTTAGTGACCACAGGAACCATGGCCTCATGGTTGCTACGGTACACCGCCATAGGGTGTACGGAAAAGGTTGGCACGTTCTTAAACACGTCACCAACGCTACGCGAGTTTGGTGCGAACGCGGGCAAAACGCCGCCGCCGTCGACAACAGTTCTGCGCTTTGTTTGTGTGACCGCACACAACCGCTGCCAAAACGCTGGCGTCAGAGGCAGCACAGGCGGTGGAGGCCGGCAGGGCTGCGCGCATGCGCTGCAGTGGGAGAGCGGGCATGCACACGTACAGTCTAGGTACAGCGTACTAGAATACTATTCTAGTACACTGTAGTCTACGATGCCTCGATGCCCTACTCGCCCACCGCTCCCCGTCCACTGGGAAGTCGCGTTTGCTCTCCGCCGTGCGTTCGCTCCCCGTGAAATCACGCGTCCCTCGCCCTCGCGCGCTTTCACTCGCACATACAGCATAAGGCCGATGAGAGTTATTTTCTTTTATTGCGATAGCAATTATATGGACACTTCAACCGGATTTCTGCCGTCGCCGTCGCCGTCGCCGTGAGGTTCCGTATAGATAAAATCTTCGCCGCGCGCCGTATGCCCCAGAGGCAGCGTGCGGGGACGCGCGCTATCACGGAGAGCGAACGCACTCAATCTCCCACGCGCAAGCAAGGAAGCGGAAAGCCAGCGCCGGAGAGAGCAGGGGGGGGGGGGGCACTTCTCTGCCAACAACCGCGCTCGTCGCTCGTCCACACAGTCTCTTATCTCTCCCACGCGCACGCAAGGAAGCGGGAAGCCAGCGCCGGAAAAAGCGGGGGGGGGGGGGGGGGGGGTGCGCACTTCTACGCTGCCAACAACCGCGCTCGTCGTTCGTTCGACCGCACCGTCTCTTATCTCCACACGGCTCTGACCTTTTATGCGCCGTGCATTCGCCGCTCAGTTTCCGTTGAAGCGATAGACCGCACGCACCTTCGCCCGCTGCTGCGGCGTATATATGCGCTTGCTGCCAGCGTTTTGACAGTCGTTGTCTGCAGTCATTCAGTGTGATCTATTCATCTTTGTTTGTGCGCGCTCACACCACGCTTGTTCAATCAGTTAGTAATAGTAGGGCCACATTTTCCAACGCACGCTACACATGCAATGCTGCCCGGGTCGGCAGTGCAGCGCTACAGGTGTGTCCCTTCGCACGCGCTGCCCACGGGAAGCGCTTCTCATCAACACCACCGTTTCACACGCGCCTTCTCGTGGTCATCGAGTCTCTCTTCATGTCGGTCTACTTGCGCCGCAGCACACCTGCTTACTTAATCAGCTCATGTTTACTACAATTCATATTGCTACCAAAGCCGCTCACCTTACTTCGTATGACATTGCTGTGTTGCTATCGCATTCATCGCTTCGCCCTTAGGGCGAAACTGTGACATTTTTTATTGCTAACGCGACCATCAAAGAGTGAGCCCTTAGCAACTCCGTTGTAAAATGTTAGGCCTAACGTTAAGAGACATAAAGAGAGCAGTGTGGATCAGAGAGCAAACGGGGATAGCCGATGTTCTAGTTGACATTCAGCGGAAGAAATGGAGCTGGGCAGGCCATGTAATGCGTACGTAGGATGGATAACGGGTGGACCATTAGAGTTACAGAATGGATACCAAGAGAAAGGATCGAAGCGCAGTCGAGGACGGCAGGAAACAATGTGGGGTGATGAAGTTAGGAAATTTGCCGGCGCAAGTTGGAATCGGCTAGCGCACGACAGGGGTAATTAGATTTGGCAGGGAGAGGCGTTCGTCCTGCAGTGAACATAAAATATAGGCTGATGATGATGTACTGCTTCGGTCCACTGAAACTTGTGCCTTGTACAGGCGGACAAATGTTTCACATGTTTCTTTCATTACATGCACCCGCATATGTCTACACGGATAGCATCATTAGTGTGACAACGTTCAGGGGCAGCAATGTTAAACTTCCGTTTGATATTATGCAGTGTTAATCGCTCTGCCAAACGCACTGGTTTCATCTTGGATGCCACAGATGTTCTTATTTTGATGCATGAAATGCTTTTAGCTGCAGTTGTCGGCGAGTGACCTTCAGGTGACCCTGAGCCAAAAACCATAGCCGTTATCCGGGCATCGTTGCGAGAACAAAAAGCGTAGTTCAGTTTATCCAGCAACAGCAGAGAGGCCTGAGAGATCAAAATTTAGCATAGAAAGCTTTTATTTGAAAAGGCAGCAGAAAATGTCCCTAGCCACACGGCAGCAGGACCCGATGAAATCCCAATACAGCTAATCAAAAACCTCGGTCCAAAAAGCAAGGCACTGCTGACTAATGCCATAGAGCAAGTCATTAGAACAAAAAAAATTCCCTTTGGATGGCGTGAAAGCAAGATGAATCTCATCTACAAAGGCAAAGGAGTAAGGATAAGAGGAGCTCGTACAGCCCAGTTACAGTAATGTCGGTGATATATAGAATGGCAATGCAAGCCACAAAATTAGAACTGTCGAAGTGGGTGGAGGAAAAACGATCTATTGGGGAACTACAGAATGCGTTCAGGCCAGGTAGACGCTTAGAGGATATGTTTGTACTAAATCAGTGCATAGAGATTTCAGTAGCTTAGAAAAGACCTTTATCGATAGCATTTCTAGATATTAAATAAGCTTATGCAACGCAGACAGGGAATTGTTATGGAATATTCTTCAGCACAAAGGCATAGATGACGATTTCGTGCAGCTGCTGAGGGAGATATATAGACAACCAAGTACAAGTGGTATGGGGAGGTCGAAAAGTTAATTAAATGCTGGGAACTCACCAAGGATTGAAGCAAGGGTGCCCTTTGTCACCATTGTTGTTCACGCTTTACGTTAAGGGTATAGAAAGACGACTGGAAAACAGCGAAGTAGGTTCTGATTTAGCCTACATGCGAAATGGACAAATGGTGCAACAGAAGATCCCTGGACTGATGTACGCAGACGACATAGTGCTACTAGTGGACAATAAAAAGATTTACAGATACTTGCGAATATCTGTGGGAATGCGGCGACAAATCTAGGCCTATGGTTTAGCACGGAGAAATCAGGAATTATGATCTTTAAGGAAGAGACGAGTAACTTCGTGGTGTCAATTCAACAGCAAGTAATACCCATAGTTAAGCAATATAAGTACCTCGGCGTGCACATAAACGAAGGAAATAATTACTCAAGCAAACACCAAGTTAATCTGAAAATAAAGGGCAAGCGAAATGGCAGCAATAATGAAACACAGAGCACTGTGGGGCCACAATAAGTATGAGCTGGTGCGTGGAATCTGGAAAGGAGTAATGGTGCCAGCGCTAACATTCGCAAATGCCATTCTATGCTTAAAATCTGATATCTTGTCGGGTTTAGAAGTTAACCAAACATCAGTAGGCCGGTTGGCTTTGGATCCACGGTAATACCACAAATGAGGCAGTGCAAGGTGCTCGGAAGAATTGGGTTGGGCCTTTTTTGAAGTCAGAGAAGCACAGAGCAAAAGTAGTTTGAAGAAAGGCTCAGGAACATGGATGTCAATAAATTGGCGGCTAAGTGCACAAGTATCTCTACATGAAAAGCGTGGACACAGAATGGAGGAAGAGGTCAAGGAAGTTGGCAACCAAGTACAGGATAATCGAAACTGTAAATAGACAACCAGGAGTCATCAGAAAGAAAGTGAGAGAAATAGAGACGGTGAATTGGATGCAAAGAATGAAGCAAAACATTACACAGAATCACGGACGAGTTTTCGGGTACGGATGAGGAATTAATACAATTCCTTAAAAACAGATACATCGGAGAAGATACCAATACTACCAGGAGTCCAATTAACTACACGGGTGTTAAAAATGGGAGACTCGACGCGCCAATAACCAAGGAAGAGGTCTTTGCGGCAACTCAGGCGGCCAAAAGAAATACTACCCCTGGTGCAGACCAAATTACAAACGCAATGATTAGGAACCTCAGTGATAAAGTCATAGAGGCATTGACAAACCATTTTAATGAACACTATTGGCTCAAAGGGATGATCCCTGATGAATGGAAAGAAGCCAGAATTATGATACCGAAACCGGGAAGAAGCCATCCCTGCACGCACTGAGAGCCATATCTCTGACGTCGTGCATGGGAGAGCTTTTTGAACGGGTTATTCACACTCGGCTTCAAAACTTCATAGAGGACAAGGGCCTATTCCCATGCCACTATGCTGGGTTTCCGCAGTGCCCTCTCCACTCAAGACGCATTCCTCCTATTACAAGTCCTGAACTCCGCACCCAAATGAGAAGAACACTTAATACTAGCACTTGATCTGAAAGAAGCGTTCGACAATATCTCACATAGGGCCATCCTATCCGAATTAAACAACATCGGATGTGGTGAACACATCTTCAATTACATAAAGGCTTTCGTAACAGGGAGAAGAGCTACAATAAGCGTACCACAAGTCACGTCGGAACGTTTTCAGATGCCGAACAAAGGCACCCTCAAGGAGCCATCATCTCTCCTCTACTCTTAATATCGCACTGAGAGGACTCGCGCGGGCCCTGGATGATGTACCGCAGTATAGAGATATGCGGATATTATCACTTTGTGGGCAACGCGCGGATGCCTGGCTAGCAAGGAGCAGACACTCCAAGAGGCAGCAACGGCATGTTGAAAATTTCGCCAGGGCCAGCGGGCTCAGTTGTGCCCCAGATAAATCCGAAATTACCAGGGTACATGAAAAAAGATACAAAAGTAGCGTAGACATACAAATTGAAGGAGTCAAAATAAAAGAGGTGACCGTTGCACGAATTCTGGGTTACTGGGTTCAGAGTAACGGAAGAGCAAACCACACAATAACATGTTAAAATCAGCGACAAAACAATTCGCCAGAATGATACAAAAAATAACAGATCACAAAAAATGAATGAGGAGGTGGATACAATTAGATTAGTACAGGCCCTTGTAATGAGTAAGATAACGTATAGTCTACCTTTCCACACACTAAACAAAAGTGAAGAAGCAAACATCGAGTCTATAGACCTTTTCACAAACCCGACGTTTGAGCAGCGCCATGGCCGACACGGGCGACGTCTAGCGTCACCGCCATTTTGGACTGTGCGCCTTGCGAGAGCAGGCCGGCCGGACTTCGGTTGTGTGATCTTCGCCGCGCATTATTTCGATTGTTTCTCCGCTTCGCTTGTCTTGTGCCGCTTGACTTGTTACATGTGTCACGTGCTCGCGTGAGCGCTCAGTGTAGTGTGCCATGGCAACAGCAAGCCCAGCCAGTGGATGTGGTGTTTCTTCGTCGGTAGCGGCGGCAGCCGCGTCTGCTTCGTCGAGACCTGGCGTGCTAATCAGCGGTATGTTTCATTGTTATTGCTGGCACATGTGACCGTATGTGGATTGAATCTAATCACCATTACGTTTCGCGATTCAGGGTTGCCCTCATTAGCAAAGCAGGCGGGGCAATGCTGTCGGGCAATGCTTATAGAACTAGGCGCCGGGCATGCCCGACGACGCGTCTCAGTGGTTGGTAGATATGCGGTGGTTACTCCATACGCTTCCGACGCAACAGAACAGCTCAATCATTCAAATTTATTGGATTCTGGTGCGGTGCAGGGTGCTTAATTATAACCAAATGTCAAAGCATAAAGCGTGGCGATCGAGCAGCGCGGTACCTGCAGCGAACCAACGCGCGGCAGTGATCACAGATGCCAGCGCGGACTGATACAGCCCAGGTGCTGATTTTATTTTTAATATTTATTTATTTATTTATTTATTATTTATTTATTTATTTATTTATTTATTTATTTATACATACTGTCAATCCCAATAGGGATTATAACAGGACTTGTTATAAAGATATATTTTTTTACATATATTTTACGTTGTTTACCTGGATGGCTTTCTTTCGAATGTCTGAATTTGGAACCAAGCTTCGCTCACGGTGAACCTTAACGTAGATCATGCGCGAAGTTTGTATTGAAGATATCGCGTACGGCAAGAATTGTTCGTGTGCGCGTCTCTGAGCGAAATAAGCCAATAATATTGCAGCGCTTAGGGCCATGTCTGCTCTTTCTCTTGTTTCCCTTACACCGTCTCACTGTGCTATGTTCATAATAAAGTAATGCGAGTCTAAACAATGTCGAATAAATACATATGCATTTGACTGTAAACCACTACTGACAGTGAGTGAAAAGCGCCTTAGTGAGTCAGCAAAGCAGTCTCTGCACGCACGTAACTATTTCACTTGATCGACTGCGCTAATTTTTTTTTCGTTACTGTTATCCCTGCCAAGCATGATGCTATGTCCGCATACCCATGCGAATACCGTTTTTTACCGTTTCTTACTTGCGCGGGCTCATTTAGCGCGTTTCTACGCCACGCACAGTTAGCGTATTACGGTTCCCGAACTCGAACACTGGCGCTAGGCGCACTGATGAGGTTGACACGTTCGTTTTTGCATTCTCTGCTGCCAAGCCATAGACAACGCTCAAAGATGGGTGAGCTCAATGCAGCACCACACTGTGAAGTAATTACCTTTATGGGCAGGGCCGCGTAGGGTGCGTGTGAACGCAGAGACAATGTTTTGGTGGGCACAGGTCTGCATACATCTTCCATAGGACACGAGTTTCCAGATCGTTGCGAAGTGTATTTACCGCCAGTTCTGTCGCAGAGTGCTCCAATTTGTGCTATACCGAGTCACACGGCCACTTTTGATAGCGATTCGAGACCGATCTGGATCGGACTGTTCGACCGCGATGGCTCCCTTCCGCCGATTGAGCAAAGAATCCACTCGCGACCCAGAAATTCGACCCATATCGGGCTCGATCACGATCAAAAGTGCGCGCGTGTGACCCCCGTATTATGGCACTGGAATGAAGTCGTGTTTGAAAGAATAAACAAATGTAGCCTCTGCCACTAACATACGAGAAAATATTGCATCGACAGAGCTTACAATCTCGCAACCTGTGGGAAATGTGCCGAAAAGAGTACCAAAATGCGTTATTTTACTGATGTGTGCACTGGTTCACATTAGACTGAAATGCAAGTCTAATGCCGTTGTGGTGTGTGATGCAGGAAACCGGCGAAGCGTGAACATAACCACATCGCGGCAGTGGTCTCGCGGAGTGCTGTGTTTGTGGACACACTTAGTCCCTAAAATCGTATTTTCCGCTGCTTGTTTGTGCACCCATAAACTGCACAGTGCTGGCCTGTAGCCTTTGATGAGTATATATGCCATTATTTACGAGCGTAAGTCATTCGTGACAAAAATAAACGGAAACATCGAAGGAAAGCTACCACTCCGCAATACAAGCGCAAGGCAAGCTCACAGTCCAGACGAACAGGCAACACTGACACATTCTCTCACGCCAGACAGTCGGGGCGCCCTCGTGAAACAACGTCTATAATTAGGAGCGCCTACAAAGTGACCCTATAGGGCTACCGGTAGGCACACCAAACCCAAAAATGTTAGACCTCGGAATACATAATACCTACTCCGAGCTAAACACGGCGGGTACTGAACGCACAGAGAAGTCGTCTAAAGCCCGGCCCACATTCAGCGTTTTCACCGGCGTTTTCCTGCCGTTGCGTCCCTCTCGGCGTCGTTGCATCAACGGCGCCGGAGAGGTCACCCAGCACATGAGACGCACGAAAACAGCGGCCAGTCCAGCGTCGCACAATGGAGCCAGACAGATTTAACCAGAAGCAGTGTGCAATGTCATTCAAGTAAACTATGAGTAATGTTCCCGATTAAGGTTTTTTACGCCCTGTTTCTAGTTCTGCGGCACACACCACACACACACCCGCAACACACATTCACGGCGCGCGCTCGAAGGTACGAGCGGCTGCTTTCTCAGACGGCGCCGCCTCGCCGACGAGACACTGGCGCCACATGGTGGCACGCACGCGAAATGGTTGCTGCGGAAGTCGCTTGCAAAAGTTGCCAGCAGCGCGGGCGCAGCCATGCGCTGATTGGTCGGCGCCAAGTCGGCGCTCATCGAATCCGCTTCGGCGGCGGCCGCCGGGCGCCGAGATTTCTGGTGTGCCTTGAGTACGACGTTTCGGCTTGGCGCCTTCCTCAGCGTCGACGCTGAGCGGCGCCGGTCACGAAACGCCAGGAAACGCCGGGAAAACGCCGAATGTGGTCGGGCCTTTATGGCGTTTTTCACTGGTCGATCTGGAGCAGCCGCCGAGATCCTGGAGCGAGCGCTCGCAATTCACCAACCCTAATCTGCCAGCGGAAAGCGAAAATGCTCCGCGCTGGATCGTACCGGAAGTCTGCGCACACACATCACAAAAATCAACTTCCGCTCTGCATGTTTCTATGGCCACCAAGATCGTCGTCCCCCACCGAGTGGAAGTGACGTATTCTTTCGTCCTATTTCCGCCCGAATCCGCGCCTCGGCAGCGGAGCAAGTGAGAGCGATCCGGCGCGGAGCGAGTTGATCCGAAACGACCAGTGAAAAGCGCGAACCCGCTCCAGATCGACCAGTGAAATTCGGATTCGCAGCCGTGGAGCAAAAAATCCTGCTCCAGATCGACCAGTGAAAAACGCCATAAGCCAGACGAGGGCGGGGAGAGAGATTCTCGCTAGGGTGGGCTTCCCACCGTACCCCCAGAACCTGGACGAGGTACTGGTGGAAATCCCGGATCCCGTCCGATGCAAGATCTCGGTCGCTCCCCTGCCCAAGAACATGGACCCAAACCAAAACAAAAAGCGGAGAGAGGAGAGAGTAAGATGGCTCCGTAAACACATAAAAAAATGTCACAGTTTCGCCCTAAGGGCGAAACAATGAATGCGATAGCAACACAGCAATGTCATACGAAGTAAGGTGAGCGGCTTTGGTAGCAATATGAATTGTAGTAAACATGAGCTGATTAAGTAAGCAGGTGTGCTGCGGCGTAAGTAGCCCGACATGAAGAGAGACTCGATGACCATGCACGAGAAGACGCGTGTGAAACGGTGGTGTTGATGAGAAGCGCTTCCCGTGGGCAGCGCGTGCGAAGGGACACACCTGTAGCGCTGCACTGCCGATCCGGGCAGCATTGCATGTGTAGCGTGCGTTGGAAAATGTGACCCGACTATTACTAACTGAATGAACAAGCGTGGTGTGAGCGCGCACAGACAAACACGAATAGATCACACTGAATGACTGCAGACAACGACTGTCAAAACGCTGGCAGCAAGCATACGCCGCAGCGGGCGAAGGTACGTGCGGTCTATCGCTTCAACGGAAACTGAGCGGCGAATGAACGGCGCATAAAGGTCAGAGCCGTGTGGAGATAAGAGACGGTGCGGACGAGCGACGAGCGCGGTTGTTGGCAGAGTAAAAGTGCCCCCCCCCCCTGCTCCTTCCGGCGCTGGCTTCCTGCTTCCTTGCTTGCGCGTGGGAGATTGAGTGCGTTCGCTCTCCGTGATAGCGCGCGTCCCCGCACGCTTGGGCGTACGGCGCGCGACGAAGATTTTATCTATAGGGAACCTCACGGCGACGGCGACGGCGACGCCGATGGCAGAAATCCGGTTGAAGTGTCCATATAATTGCTATCGCAATAAAACAAACCAAATGTTTTGTATGTGGACGCTGCGAGGTACAACTGGAAACGGGCCGTTGCAACAGTAATTGGCAGCGAAAAGAGAATGATGACGAGTGCCTCCCTGTACACGTCCTCGATCGCAAAGGCGGAATGCTTTGCCATTGCCCTGGCGATCAAAGAGCAAGAACAAAGGGAGGAACCACACACGACTATTATCTCCGACTCGCAGGATGCGTGCCGTTTCTTTTTGAACGGCCGCCTCCCCATAAAGTTAAAGATTTCCTTGGCGGGAGATTGACAAACAGATACAGGTTGATCTGGTGTCCGGGACACACAGGCCTGGAGGGAAACGAGAGTGCGGACGTTTTTGCTCGAGGGCTCACGAACCGAGCAGAGCCTCGACCGCACTGTCAATTCCCCCAAACATTCCAGGAGGAGTCAACCGAGGAGGACAATGACCCATCCCGAATGACCCCTCGCGAAGTTCTTGCTCACCAGCGTGGCACGCGACGAAAATACAGCACCCCCCACAAATCATTAGAAGGGGAGGACGCCATAGACCCTCCGCAGGATTCAAACGGGGGTCTTTCCAAACCTACAAAGTATAAACAAAATGTTTCCAACGCTGTATGGGCACGCCTGTCCGTGGTGTGGTGGCTCGCCATCGCTATACCACATTTCGTGGGGTTGCCAAAAAGACCACCAAATTTAAATACCTTTTTAGGTAAATTTGAACTATCGAACACTTTGGAGCAATGGGAGGCACAACTCGCCAGCTCTGACCCCGAGGTGCAGCTAGCACTTCTGGGTCACGTAAGGCAGGCGGCAGAGGCCAGTGGAGCCCTGGACTTGCCCCCCCCCCCCCACCTTTCACCCCAACCCCTTTTCAATAAAGTTATTCCTCCTCCTGTCCATTATGCAACAAGTTTACATGTTGCAGTGTGGGCTACGCATATGTTGTGTAGCGTGGGCTAAATTTCAAGCCCCTATTTTGTATCAAAGTTTTGGATATATTTACCTAGTCTAGTATGACTGAACAAAGGAACCGCATGTAGCCAGGCATCTGTTCCGAAACTTGTAGTGCAAATACAAGAATAGTCAATGCAGTAGTGTCACATGCAGTATATACATGTGTATGTATCACACAGAAGACGTGTATAACAAGTGCAAAATAATGTTTATTATAGTGATTGAGCATCAATACAGGCCTGGTACACAGAGCCATGAAGATTATTATCATCATTGAGGAAGCAAAGTTAACTGGCTTTCACTTTTATACTACAAGTAAAAAAGTGTGGCAGGCATTCGGCTTGGCACAAAATCGTTTGCCATTTTTTTTTGGTAATATAGTTGCTGCCTTTCGAAAAGGGAACATCACGTGCACGCATGTGTACACTGAGATGTAACATGCAGTAAACAACCCCAGGTCGTAGGCATGGTTTGGTTCGAATCAATAATTAATAGTAACAATCAAATTGCAAATTAGTTGTCAAAAGGGTGCACAAATTGCGTGACACAATGATGGTCACAGTAACCATGTTAAAAAACAACCCCAAGTCGTAGGCATGGTGTGGGTTCGAATCAAGAAGTAATAGTGAGAATCAAATTGCAAATTAGCTGTCAAAAGGGTGCACAAATTGCGTGACGCAATGAATGTCACAGTAATCATGTTAAAATACTAAAATGTGTGTACAAACAAGGGATCCAGAGTTGCATATGTAAAAAAAAGGTTATCTTGAGGATGAAATGAACAAATAAAGCAACAAAAATATTCACATACACAGGTGCACTCGGCATTAAACTTAAGTAAGTATACAATGAAGAAACTAAGATGAAAGCCTAATTAAATTTCAGCACAATTTACAAGACACATGCATATTAAAAATAAGTGCAGGTATATAAAACAGACGGGTCATATAATAGATTTATATTTAAGAATAAAAGCAAAGTAAAAAGAAAAAAGAGAAGTGCAGGGACAGTGGACCGATACTGAAATAATCACAGCATATCCACGAAGTGAATGATGATGAGAGGGCGAAGCACCGGGGGATCATTCGGGTAAACCAGCTACGGACGAGAGATAAAGAGAGCGCGCGTCGGGAACGAACGCCCTTGTGCACCGCAGCGCCCTAGCTACGGACGAGAGAGAAAGAGTCTTGTTTTCGATTTATGTTGTGTGTAATAAGGTTGATGTACTCACTTGAAACCCCCCCCCTCATGTAATGAATAAATTAAAAAAAAAACTCTCCCTATCCCGAATTGTGTGTGTCGAGCCTTCCTTGCGCATATTTTTAATCTCGTCTTTCAACATAATCTTCAGGCGCCACACAGTACATATAATTTTTCATGTACATATCTCTTTCATGATTGACTGTACTAGACATTACTAAGTAAATGTATTTTGCATCGTTTGGTTTCTTGTGTGTACTACGCAAGATTGACACAGACAAGTTACGTTACATTTTTCTCTACAGCACTAACTAAACCTTATTTTCACATCGCAGTTATTTTTACACCAGCTTAATGATGTCAGCACACAGTTTTCTGGGCAAAAAAAAAGCAAAATTGCGCGTAGATATTGTCGCAACGTCAGAAACAGAGGTCGCACAGCCCTGATCAAGAGGAATAGCAGGAGGTCGCCTTTTTAATACAGCGCGCTGCCGCGACTTCTTCTTCTTCACCGCGCCTTGATAGAAAACGCGCGTGCCTGCTCGATATTCCTCCTCTTCATCAGAGTACAGGCGCGGCATTTGCTTTCCTCCGAAGGAAGCATCGTCCCGATGCGTAACTTAAGCATATGAGGGCGGCGTACAAATGGCACAGAGTAAACGCAAAACAAAACCACAAAAAAACAACAGAAAGAACAAACGAAACTTAGTTCGACAGATACGGCTTCATCCGCACCACTGCACCACTTCGGGTAAGTGCTTGCGGCGACTGGAGTTACTCTCACTGTCAGGAACGACCTCGTAGGTCACGTCGCTCAGGCGTCGAATCACTCTGTATGGCCCAAAGTACCGTCTTAGCAGTTTTTCAGAAAGTCCACGACGGCGTATGGGTATCCAAACCCATACTTTATCGCCGGAGTGTAGATAACGGACCTGTGTCGAAGATCGTACCGTTTTGCATCTTGGTCTTGCTGATAGCAGATACGTACGCGGGCAAGCTGTCTAGCTTCTTCGGCGCGCTGAGTAAATTCGACAACGTCGGTAGGTATGTCGTCACACCGTGAGGCAGCATGGCATCCAACGTCGTCGTGGCTTCGCGACCGTGGACCAAGCTGAAGGGCGTCATTCGAGTAGTTTTTGTCGAGCGGTATTGTATGTGAAAGTTACGTAAGGCAAAATCTGATCCCAGTTCTTGTGTTCCACGTCGACGTACATGCATAGCATGTCTGCGAGGGTCTTATTAAGCCGCTCGGTCAGTCCGTTGGTCTGGGGATGATATGCGGTTGTTTTCCGGTGGT
The DNA here is from genome assembly GCF_013339745.2 of Dermacentor silvarum. Classification (NCBI taxonomy): domain Eukaryota; kingdom Metazoa; phylum Arthropoda; class Arachnida; order Ixodida; family Ixodidae; genus Dermacentor; species Dermacentor silvarum. The sequence continues at coordinate 71,906,518 of NC_051155.1, forward strand.
TTGTACCACTTAGTGTGAGAACGAGTCAAGAAGTTCTGCAGTGAAGGCAGTTCCCCTGTCTGTGATGACTACTTTTGGGGCACCGTGCCGAAGGACGACGTTTCGATGAAAAATGAGCCGCTTCGGCTGCTGTGCCCCGCTGCGTAGCTTTAGTCTCCGCGTAGCGCATCAGGTAATCGGTTGCGACAATGATCCATTTGTTGCCGGCTGTAGAAGTTGGAAATGGGCCCAGGAAATCCATTCCAACTTGGGTGAAAGGCTGTCCTGGTACCTCGACTGGATGTAAGAGACCTGCAGGCTTGCCGGGAGGTGCTTTGCGTCTTTGGCAGTCGGCGCATGTTTGTACATGATGTTTCACAGCAGCGGGTAGCTTTGGCCAATAGTACTTGCGTCGGAGTCGGGACAGTGTTCGTGTAGCCTAGATGACCTGAGGTGGCTTCATTGTGGCATGCTGTTAGTATTTCTTTGCGAAGTGATATCGGTACGACAAGCAGGTACGTGCTGCCGCTGGCAGAAAAGTTCTTTTTATAGAGAACATCATTTCGCAGACAAAACGACGGCAGTCCCCTGGCATAGAGTCGCGGGACGTCTGTACTTCGGCCTTCCAAGAAATTAATGAGTGGGAGCAGCTCTGGGTCGTGGCGCTGCTCCTGTGAAATGGTGACCGCGTCGACGACTCCCAAAAATGCAGCGTCAACGTCCGCGTCATCGGTACCTGCGGGCTCTACGGGTGACCGCGAAAGGCAGTCGGCGTCGGTGTGCCTTTTCCTGATTTGTAAATATGGTCATGTCGAACTCCTGAAGCCTAAGACTCCAGCGCGCCAAACGGCCAGATGGATCTTTCAAGTTAGTCAACCAACAAAGAGAATGATGATCGCTGACAACCTGGAATGAACGGCCGTACAAATATGGGCGAAATTTGGTAACCGCCCACACCACGGCGAGGCATTCCTTCTCGGTAGTCGAGTAGTTTTCCTCCGTACGAGAGAGTGTTCGACTGGCGTAAGCGATTACTTTTTCGAAGCCGTCTTGCCACTGCACCAGTACGGCCCCCAGACCAACATTGCTCGCATCGGTGTGAAGTTCTGTAGGGGCTTCCAGGTCAAAGTGCGCAAGAACTGGAGGCGTTTGCAGGCGCTGGCGTAGTTCGTCAAATGCTATTTGCTCATTTTCACCCCACAGAAAGGGAACATCGTCTCGTGTAAGGCGTGTTAACGGGGCAGCAATACGAGAGAAGTTCGCAATGAACCGCCGGTAATAGGCGCAGCCCCAGGAAGCGCCTCACTGCCTTCTTGTCGGGTGGTGTGGGGAACTTTGCCACAGCGTCTATTTTTTCTGGGTCCGGTCGTACACCCTCGTGACTGACGACGTGGCCGAGGAAGCAGAGTTCACTGAAGCCAAAATGACATTTCTCGGGCTTTAACGTCAGGCCAGCTGAGCGTATGGCTTGAAGAACAGTGAGTAACCGGCTTAGGTGCTCCTCGAATGTAGCCGAGAACACTATGACGTCGTCTAAATAGACCAAGCAAGTTTTCCACTTCAGGCCTGATAGTACGGTGTCCATTAAACGCTGAAAAGTGGCTGGCGCTGAGCACAGACCGAAAGGAAGTACCTTAAATTCGCGTTATTCGCGATGCACGTTATTTTTCATCAATGGACCTACGAAGCGGGTATTGGCAGATAGAGGTCGATGAGAGAGATCGTGAGAAAACGCGCGTGCCTGCTCGCATATTCCTCCTCTTCATCAGAGTACAGGCGCGGCAATATTGTCAAATAATTGCACGAACGCGAAGAGCACGCGCAACGCAAGGGAAACTAACCGCCGTGCGCGAGTGGCTGGCTACGGTAAAGGAGGCGTGACGTGTAAACCAAAATACAACAGCGAAAAAGAAAAACTTCCACATACAGGGGGTCGCAAACCTTATATACCAAGCATCGAAGCGCAAAAAAAAAATAGTGCGTATTTCAAACATACACACGGCATATTAAATGCGATTGAATTAGGCAACTTGGGGCATGTTCCCGGCGCCATACATTTACGTCTTCGACCTTCGACGAGTTAACGGCTATTGGTTATAAAGATGTGTAGATGCGATACCGATAAAAAAAATCCTCATCAAGGCAAAGCACTTGGAAGTGCGCCGCGAGTAACACTATTTATGAACGCAAGCGTATAGCTGAGTCTGAGCTCGTGTGATTCAATATGGCGGCGCCAGCGGGGTTGTCTCCACCTTGAACGGCGGCGCTGGCATCGAGGCACCCTAGGCGCACGTAAAGTCCCTTGATGTAGATCAAGGGTACAGTGTACTAGAAGTACCCTTCTAGTACTACCCTTCTAGTACACTGTATCAAGGAGCTTTAGGCGATGATGATGATGATTTATTGGCATCCCCTTTGAAACGGGGCGGCGACAAATAGTCACCTAGCCTGCTTGATTTAATCAGGTATACTATACATGTTCTTTATCTAGCATTTTTGTATACCTCTCATTATTTTTCTTTTTCAAAAATTTACCTTGTACCGCTGCTACAGTGTACTAGAAGGGGCAGTGCAGCGCGCGGAGCCAGCGACCCATAGGGCGCCTGACGCCGCCGGTGGCGATAAGAAGCGGCGGCGCTGCAATCGCCCACTCTTGAATTGCGGTTAGCGTTGCTTGCTTCGTGACTTGGAAGCGCTTGCTATGGCGCTTGTTAGGTGCTTTTTCTCCCGCTTTTCTCTGAATGTGTGGTGCCTAAAGCGCGCGGATGGCATCCTAAGCAACGCGTAACCATTGTTTCGCCACTGGATGCAGCGCCAGGGTACTCGCCGCAAGCAAAGAAAACGGCGAAGTTTTCACTGTTAAAAGGCACCCGCAGACCCGGAGCGAAGAAGCGTTGGCGAATGTAATTTGCACAGATTCGATAATAGGCTTACACATGATTCCTCAGTGTGTGAGCTACATTTTGAGCAGGGCTTCACTAGTTAAAGGTTCTCTTACTTCTATGGTTAGAGACTATGTGCATTGGATCAATGGCCACGGAGATACGGATTCCGCGGGTGGACGCCACGATCACGGGCGCTGTTCTCAGCATCCCACATTTAAGCAAGCGGCTTGCCTCCAAAGAGAAACGTGAGAAAAGGAGGGTCCGAAGATGTGTTTACCAACTGGCTTCAGTGGGCGCAAATTTCACAGTGAATACATCATGGATGTTTTGCACATGATACTCATGCTTCCCCCTTGCAGGTCGGTTGCGAAAACAATGAAAAGAGCCTAACTGCACGTAATGGTCGGGTTTTAGTTATCATGAGGCTGCACTTTTTTGTGAAAGGCGAAAACAAATCCAAACTGCTGAGGAAGCGTAATTCAGCCAAACACCTTAAGCTAAGCAGGTTAAACTAGGTGCAGTGTAACTATAATATCGCGTGTTTTATTTTTGTCTCCCTAACCTGCTCTGTTAGTTGTTTTTTTTTCACTTCACCTTGCTAACTGCGCAGATTTGCTGAAGCAAAGTAAGCAGCTGCACATTTGTAGCTCATTTGTTGCCCATTACCATGGCATGGTGTCACTGCATTAGTGTGGAAAGCTATTCCAATATCAGTTCCGTGCCCTACCTCGTAGATGTGTTATCATACTCTGTGATGCCTTATTTTAGCATTTAGCTGCAGAGTGCACAGACCATGAGCTTGTGCCCATTTTGTGAAATTCTGCAGCTCGTTTAGCTGCTTTGCCATTTCACTGGAATTTCCATTTGGCGTCCTGCGTCATTTCTGGGCTAGTCTTCTTCTGTTCATTTGTGTTTACTTTGCGGGTGGGACATGGTTTAACAGCTGAATTTCAGTGATTTTTTCAGAATAAATTGCTTCTGTGGACGTATGTGACTTTTTCAATTCGTGCATGAATGTTTCCTGTGTAGCTTTTTAATTCGTGAAAATTTCAGCTCGCGTCAACAGCAATGAGTCCAGCTGATTCTGCACGACGTTATTCATTGGCGCAGTTTTTTTCTTTTTTTCTCTCTCTTTTTCCAGGCCGTCACCTAACGTGTCATTGAAATGCGAAAACACCCGTGTACTTAGATTTAGGTGCACGTTAAAGAACCCCAGGTGGTCGAAATTTCCGGAGTCCCCCACTACGGCGTGCCTCATAATCAGAACTGGTTTTGGCACGTAAAACCCCATAATTTAATTTTTTTTGAAAGGTGTAACCAAGGAGATAACGAGTGTACAATGTACCTGCTTAATTTAAACTTGCTTTCGTTGTTGCGGGAGTAGCTACGTTTAATTCCCCTGTCACACGGCCAGCCGATTGCGATTATGTACAGTCCGAATCTGCTCGCTCGCGATCGTAGACTCGTCTGCGCCCTCAAGCCCTGTAAGCTTAACAAACTCGATTCTGATTGCTGAACGTGTTGAAAAAGCTCATTTGGATGGGACTCAATTGCGATCGAAACTGCCCGTATTCTCGAGAGCGTGGCAAGATTCAAGCGGCGAGGATAGACTAGACGCGCTATAAAGTCATTTCAGAGACCGCTCTTGTTTCTGTGGCAAAAAAAAAAGAATAAAAAGCAGTACGCATTCTATTTTCTGATCATAAGCAGACAATACAGACTAAATAAACTAAGTGCTTAAGGGCAAAAATCTGAACAATGTTTCCAGCGCGCGCCAAGCATATACGTGTCGCAGTGGATGCGGGTGTGTCGTCTGCTTCTCTTCAAGAGTGGTCGACCGCAGCGCCGCCGCTACTGACGCCGCCGCCGCCACGCGGAGAGTGCCGCCCGCTGCACTGCCCCTTCTAGTACACTGTACCGCTGCCTATGATTTTAAGAGTCAGGTCGTATCCATCTTTTCCCTGCTTTTTTAACACGAAAGTGTTTTATGCCGGTCCACCAAGACTTCACTGACGTATTTCCGTCACGGAAATACGTCATAGAACATTATACAAAGAAAGAAACCAAAGAAAAAGTTCCACAAACATGCAAAATTTGGAAATCGAACCCACGACCTCTCGGTCCGCGACGATAGATCGCCGAGCGTTTAACCCATTGCGCCACAAATTTGCAGAGAGCTACACGACGCGCCTTATATATCTAACACTCCTCCGTGTACCCGCGCTCTTGCTCGGGGCGGTGCCGCCGCCTACGAGCAGAAAAGAAGTACTGCATTATGACACTAAAGCCCGGCCCACATTCAGCGTTTTCACCAGCGTTTCCTGCCGTTGCGTCTCTCGGCGTCGTTGCATCAACGGCGCCGGAGAGGTCACCCAGCCACATGAGACGCACGCAAACAGCGCCAGTCCAGCGTCGCACAATGTGACCAGACAGATTTAACCAGAAGCAGTGTGCAATGTCATTCAAGTGAACTATGAGTAATGTTCCCGATTAAGGTTTTTAAGCCCTGTTTATAGTTCTGCGGCACACACACACATACATTCACGGCAACGCGCTCGAAGGTACGAGCGGCTGCTTTCTCAGACGGCGCCGCCTCGCCGACGAGACACTGGCGCCACATGGTGGCACGCACGCGAAATGGTTGCTGCGGAAGTCGCTTGCAAAAGTTGCCAGCAGCGCGGCCGCGGCCACGCGCTGATTGGTCGCGCCACGTCGGCGCTCATCGAGCCGCTTCCGGCGCGGCGCCGGCGCCGAGATAGCCGAGATTTCTGGTGTGCCTTGAGTACCACGTTTCGGCTTGGCGCCTCCCTCAGCGTCGACGCTGAGCGGCGCCGGGTGACGAACGCCAGGAAACGCCGGGAAAACGCCGAATGTGGTCGGGCCTTGACGCGCACCGACAGTGAACGCTTCGGTGGTCTCAGCACTACGACGCCTCGATGCCAGCATTCGAAGGACGCTGGCAAAGAAGCACTACCAACGCCACCTAGTGGCGTTCACCGTACTCAGCACAGCGGAGCATGGCCTTCGCAATTAGCTCTGAAAATGTTTCTGAAGTTGATCGCGGAGGCTGCATTACGACGCGCTGTACCGCTGATTTGACTCGGTGACGATTCAGTTACGTGCTTTGTCTTGCGCGTTGTATTATGTGTCACTTACGTGCTTCGTCTTTCGCGTTGTGCTAGCGTGTGCAGCGTAGTGCAGCTTCCATATGCACGACGGTTGCTCATGGTCATCGACGTTGGTAGTCGTGATGGAGGAGACGTGCCACCAGGCGTCAGCGTGGTGCATCAACGCCTAAGGGCGCTTTAGCCACAAAACACCAATAGACATTATATCAATGTGCAATAAACATTACACTACTTCTGTGAAGACACGTTTCACTTTCGTGTTCTATACCGATTCCTATATAAGAGGGATCAACCACATTTTTTTCTACCAGTACTCTAATCGTCTCTTGCTGATCTCTATACGGCTGATATGTTTATGTTTCCTTCCACTTTAAACCCAATGCTTCTGGAGTTGCACGTTACCTACGGTTCGCGCTGGGTGGATCCCGTCGCATTCCATTAGGATGTGCTGAATGGTCTCTGGATCTTTACTGCAGCATACACATGTCTCATCTAGTTCCGAATATTTGTTCTGATATGTTTTCGTCCTTAGGCAACCGGCTCGAGCCTCAAATAGCAAGGCACTGCCCTTTGTGTTATCGTACAGATTTTCCCTTCTAATTTTCTTCTTTCTTCTCTGTAAATCTCCATTGTCCTTTTCGCCGCTCGCGCGTACTATGTTCTAGCCGCACGGCCGCCTGGACTGTGGCTGTGGCTGCTGTTAGGGGATCGATGGCATTCCTAAATAAACGCATCACTGTTTTGATGATCCAATATAATCTCACTATCATGGATGGAGCAGTCTACCTGTCTGGAGCATATTTTTTTATTTGGGGTGTTGCTCGCTGCGCTCCGCAACACCCCAATGACCGCCGCTTCGCGTCGGCGCCCGGCCCCACGCTTTCGCCGTGGCACTGGTATGCCTACCGCGCTGGCAAACAGAGAGGAAGAAAAATTTATAGCCAAGGCGAGATTCGAACCAGCGTACACCTGGTCTCAAAGCGAGCGTCGTAATCACGAGGCCACATAGCCTTTTTTTAACACGAAAGTGTTTTATGCCGGGTCCACCAAGACTTCACTCACGTATTTCCGTCACGGAAATACGTCATAGAACATATACAAAGAAAGAAACCAGAAGAAAAAGTTCCACAAACATGCAAAATTTGGAAATCGAACCCCGACCTCTCGGTCCGCGACGATAGATCGCCGAGCGTTTTAACCCCATTGCGCCACAAAACGCATTTGCAGAGAGCTACACAGACGCGCCTTATATATCTAACACTCCTCCGTGTACCCGCGCTCTTGCTCGGGGCGGTGCCGCCGCCTACGAGCAGAAAAGAGATACTGCATTATGACACTACGCGCACCGACAGTGAACGCTTCGGTGGTCTGAGCACTACGACGCCTCGATGCCAGCATTCGAAGGACCTGGCATCAAGAGCACTACCAACGCCACCTAGGTGGCGTTCACCGTACTCAGCACAGCGGAGCGTGGCCTTCGCAATTAGCTCTGAAAATGTTTCTGAAGTTGATCGCGGAGGCTGCAATTACGACGCGCTGTACGCGCTGATTTGACTCGGTGACGATTCAGTTACGTGCTTTGTCTTGCGCGTTGTATTAGTTGTAGTTACGTGCTTCGTCTTTCGCGTTGTGCTAGCGTGTGCGCGTAGTGCAGCTTCCATATGCACGACGGTTTCATGGTCATCGACGTTGGTATCGTGATGGAGGAGACGTGCCACCAGGCGTCAGCGTGGTGCATCAACGCCTAAGGGCGCTTTAGCCACAAAACACCAATAGACATTATATATCAATGTGCAATAAACATTACACTACTTCTGTGAAGACACGTTTCACTTTCGTGTTCTATACCGATTCCTATATAGAGGGATCAACCACATTTTTTTTCTTTATTGTCGGAACTTTCACTTTGTGGACACCAATTTCAACATTTTTACCAAATAAAAAAATACATAATTATGCATACACATACTTTCACAGTTGCATGCATACATGTTGCGCGGCCAGCCACATTTTGGCTGGCACTGTCATGTCAGGTTTAAAATTCTTTTAAAGTTGCGAGAGGCTCAATCCTCGTCAGCCAATCCGGGTGGGGGGGGGGGGGGGGGGGGGCTTTCCTTGATCTTTAATTACATCGATGAATTTGGAAACACCCTCCCGGAAAAGTTGTCGCGCAGGCCTTCGGTCTGGCTCAATAAAAACTTGCCATTCGAGCCCGTCATAAACAGTGGAGGCCCATTAGCATAATGAGGTCTAAAGGTAGTCTGTCTCATTTTCTACAGTTAAAAATCTAATACCTAATGAATTTAGGGCAATTTTTTCTGTATTGTTCTTTGAAGAACGTCCCCAAAAATCAACCCCTTCCCAACAATGCAAAACATGTGATCAATTGTTTCCAGTTGTTTATAAAGGCAGTTTGCTCCTAGGTAAATAAAAACCCTTTCTTGTAAAAGGGCGCGTACTGGCAAAGTCCCGGAATGTAACTTAAAGGACCCTGAAACGGTTCGGACAAATTTTGTAGACGCGTAGGGGCAGCTACAGTAAACATTCGCGTCACAATTTAAGTGAAGCGTCTCCAATTTAGAGAGCTACGGACGATACAAGTTACCCTCCTTTTCACTGGTGACGGTCCCCGGTGCCCAGAGTGGACTCACTCCGAATATTGGGGAGGTTTATCGAGTCTAACGGTGCCAATGGTGCCGCACTCAGCAGGATCAGCCAAGACGGAGAGTGCTCTCGGCCTCATCTGGAGGATCGCCAACAGGCACCGGGAATCAAGGAAGACAATATCATCCGCATTATACATGCTTTTGTGCTCTGCCACCTTTCATACTCGGCATCCATGCATATGGCATGTTGCAGAGAGGAACAAGTTAAATTCCCTCATCAGAAGGTCTTCAAGCTTGCCCTCGGCTTACCTGTAAGCACTCTCACCGAAAACCTGTTAAAGCTCGGAGTGCACAACACGCTCGAAGAAATAATAGAGCGCAAGAGCGTTCACAGCTGCTCAGGCTATCCGGCACCCCGGCGGCCGCAAGATACTCGACGAGATGGACCTCTACCCTGTCGACCAGTGCCCCGACGCCGTGCGGATTCCCAGCGACATCTCAATGCACATCGCGCCCATTCCCCGCAATATGCACCCCGCACACAACGTCAGCAGACGTCGGGCCAGGGGTAGAGCTCTACTCGTCTCCGTAACAACCACATTGAGGCAAGCTTCGTTGGATGCCGCGGCATATGTCCAACAAGAGGCGTTCGCCGTCTCCATCGTCGATTCCAGGATCACTTGCTGCGCTACAGTACGCACTTCGAAGCCATTAGTAGCCGAACAGGTTGCAATCGCGCTGGCTGTGCTCGATGGTCGCAGAGAGGCAATATATAGCGATTCTAAGGCGGCCATTAAGGCTACCAAACCGGGATGGTCTCCCCTCAGGCCCTTCGCATTCTCCAAAGCTTGAAAAGTATCTCTTCGCATTCTCTCATTTGGTTTCCCGTCACTTGGGTCGACTGAGGGCTCTCCCTCTACCCTATAAGGCCCGGGCGCGGGATGAATTGGAGGCGGTGGCGCCTTCATGCGGCGGCGCCGTGAATGTAATGGCATGTGGTGGCCGGGCCGCGCGCAGCAGGCGCTGCCGTGAAACCAAGTCTGATCAACATGTTGTTTTTTTGGTTCACAAAGTTACTGAAACTGACTGAAGCTGGTTATGCCATTCATTCAATCGTTGTTCATCGCGGCATCGCGTTTTTCAGGCGGAAAGTCTGTATATGTGCAGTCTGTATAGGCAGCGCGCACAGTGCTGCGCAGCAATTGAAACGCGATACTCGAATCGCATGTCGCCAGCGCTTTTTTGCGTGACTGTAAGCGCTGGAGACACGAAACTGATGCATTGTGGTGAGAGTGAAAGCGAGAACCTTCTTAACGCATTATGACTGCATTTGGTCCCACGGCGCTCACTGTTGCGCGAAAGAAAAAAAAAACGGCGGAAGCCGCGCGCTGCCAGAGCTTCAATCGCTGGACACCAGGGCGTAGCCAGAAATTTTTTTCGGGGGGGGGGGGGGTGGTTCATCGGCCCGACCGGGGGGGGGGGGGGGGGGGGGGGGGAGGGGGGCAAGCGTCCGCTTTCCTTACGTGAGTGATCGATAATAAATATCGGTAGTTTAAGACCCTCTATGTAGTATATCAAAGACATGGGACCCCCCCTCCCCCCTCGCGTGTGTGTGTGCTAGAGCACTGCACGGGCTCGGGCTTACCCGAAGCCCGGGCCCGTGGGCCGGGCCGGGCCGGGTAGAACTGTTTTTTCACGGGCTCGGGCTGGGCTCGACACGGCGTTGCTTTTTGACCCGGGCCCGGGCCGGCTCAGGCTTTCTGGTGGTGTGCATGTAACGTGCAGTGAGTTATTCTCGGGCGACTCAACTCTGAAAAACATATTTTTCGGTCTCGGGCCGGGTTCGGGCCGTTTAGGTCGGGCGGGCCGGGCTCGGGCCTAAGGTAAAGGGGTGGCGGGCCGGGTCGGGCGGGTAACGTAGATTATTCCGGCCCGGGCGGGCCCGGGTCTCGCCATAAAGTTTTGATCGGGCTGGGGGGCCACCCAACGTATAACGGGCCCGGGCTGAAAAAATCGGCCCGTGCAGTGCTCTAGTGTGTGCTTGTGAAGAAATTAAGTAAAAAGTAATGTAAGCTCAGGAAAATACAGTAATACGACAGGTACAGTGGGCGTTTGGAGCAACCGTCTCTCATCGCGCCACTGAATGGACCAGTCTTCGAAAACGCATCATTGAGACGACCCGCCCGATCGGAGAAGACATCATTATTGTTAATCTCCGTTAAGCGTGGATGGCGTCGTCCTCGTCGGGGCGAAGTGCGTTTCACAGGTCAAGGACGGCTATACATGTGAAAATGCACGTGTTACCAGGCTATACCTACTCCCATAGCAATAGCTTGTTCGCTGCGTCTTTGCGCTAGAAAACTTAAATACGCGCAAAAAACGAGTAATGCTTTTTTTTTTTTCGAAGCTTTCGTCGCCTTGCATTTCCTGCGGCAAGTGCATGGGCTGCTGTGTCTTCGGCTGTGTGCGAGCGTGCAGCCGTCATTTGCCTTTACGTCATGGCATGTGTACGCATTTTAAGTAGTGCGTGCGAGTCATTTCTGCTTCAATTAGGCCGGTGCAAACAGGAAGCGGCCTTGTACCTCACAGAATCTCGACTGATTGGTGTACTAGAGCAGGAATGAACTCCGGTCTTGTTCAGTGCATAGTGCAGATAATCAATTTCTCAGGACGCGTGAACTCCGACGAGAACTGTCAGCGCCTGCAACAAGAGTTTACTTACGCTGTACTGCGCACATGTAATCCATGCTTGTCGGCTGTCTGTTCGTGCATTCTGTTGCGAGTCGGTGGAATTTCACTGCTGGCATCAACCCTTTGGTGGGCACATTGCTGGTTTGGGATTCCACAACACAACAGCAACTACCAGCCTTTCGGAATTGCTGGTTGGGGATTCAGCAACACAACAGTAACTACCAGCCTTCCGTAGGGGCGCAATCGCAAACGAGAGACGTTCTGCGCTGCAGACTATGGCTACGTTCACAGTTGGGAAGCGGCAAGCGGGTGGAGAGGCCAAAGCGGCCGAAAAGGCCAAAGCGGCCGCAAAATCTTTTCCGCGCATGTCCAAGTTCACATTGTTTTGCTACCACCGCGCCGCCGCTGCCGCTTTCGTCCACATCCATCTAGTCTGCGTACGTTTGTCGGCGTGGTGGCGCTCATTATCGCATTATTTCGAGCGGTATGTTCATTCACTGACCCACCCGTCATCAAAAGTGATCATCTTGCGCAATTTCGCGTGTCATCTGCAACCTTCGGTAAATTCCTCGTTGGCGTTCTGTAATTCTCCTCACACGGGCGCGGTAGCGCTGTGTCACAGGTTGCTGCCTAGGCGTGATTATATTTCTTTAATAGCTTTTATTTACAAGTTGTAATAACATTTCATCAATTCGTATTATTTTCGGCGCCTCCAGGACACGAAAGTGGCAACGGGAACACCAAAGCTAAAACCCGGGCTGGCCCTTTGTGTTGAGGCTCGCCAAAGCCTGCGCGTCCTTCGTGAGACCTACGCTCCCAATCTATCGTCGCGACGAGAAAGCACCCCGCGACTTCTGCAACATACCGTGCACGTGCGAGAAGAATTATGGAGCGCCAACGAGGAATCTGCCTAACTATTGTCTGTCATGGAAGTGGAAGAAGAAATGGCTTTTATACTTCTACCTACTTGTTTTCTAGAAATGGACAATGAATAAACGGAAGACAAGAAAACCTCGGAAACGGCGGTGGTGGGTTCGCCTGGCTTTGCAAAAGCGCGAGAAGTTGGGTCACGCGACTCCGTTGGCTTCGTTGCCGCGCCTCCGGTCGCGCGACGTTGAATACTATCGCGAGTATTGCTGACAGTACGTTTTAGTACTTCTCTTGTCGTAGAGCAAGGGGTGGTTCTTGATCGCGTCGATCAGCATTGCAGTCTACACTTTTGGTGCCATGTTCAATGTTACGACCTGAAGTTTACATGCTAGTGTAGCTTCCGGTCGAGCAGAACGACTTTCCGCCACGTTTCCGCTTCGCCATGACGAAAAAATCGGTCCGAGACCAATTTGGCTCGCCGCCTGTTTTTTCTGCCTGTTTTGCCGCCTAGGCGGGCGGATTTTTGCAAGATTTTGCCGCTTCCGCCAGCTTCGAGACCAAGTTCCTACGCGAACGCGGCCTACCGGCACCTGAAGGGAAGCGGTGGAAATGTATACCGGAAACTTCGACCACCTGGAGACTTTAACGTGCACCTAAATCTAGTAACGGGCCTCGAGCATTTTCGCCTTCATCTAAAATGCGCTGCCGCATTTGTTTTGTTGCTTCATTTGTTGCGCATTTGTTGTTTCAGAATGCGGCCGCCACATTCGCGCCCAAAACCTCACGAGTGTCAAGGCCTTGACAAACACCGTGACAGTTTTTTTTTCCATATGCAGACATGATTCGCTGTAAATTACCAACCCAAACGAAAGCGCAGGAACGAAAGTGTGAAAGTAGCACCGGTTTCTTGAAATATGTCAGCGCGAAGCGACGAGAGCAAGGGTGGGTTAGTGGGGGGGGGGGGGGGGCAAAAATTTCGGGGGGGGGGGTTTGAACCCCCCAACCCCCCCCCCCCTTGGCTACGCCACTGCTGGACACTGTATACACTTGCCTGTCTTCGCCTCCGCAGTGTAACGGCTCCGGAGCTTGGGCACCGAAGGCGAACACTCAGCTGCGACATCGTCTTATCAGTGTATCAGTCCTCCTTTTAATGTACATTTTCCTTCCTAGCAATTCTCAACTCTGGTTGCGTCCGGCACATGACTGTGCCCATCGACGGCGAACGCCAACGCAGTGGCGTGTTCAAACTCGCCGCCACCGATGGCTCCCGTCGCGCTAAGCTATATAAAATGGGCCGTGACTGAAGACTGGCTAGTCTATAAGCAATTAAGAATGGGGCAGCATTGCAAAGATAAAAGAACTACAACGGACACAGAATGGGAACTTACTGACACATGTGCGATCGGCAAAGCAGCTCAAGAAACAGAATAAGGAAGGCGTATGCCTCCTTTTTCTGCTGTCCGTAATTTTTGTGTTCTTCGCCTATTTACATGATTAAATCGCGAGAATGTCAACGCGCACAGCAAAATAACATCTGGAATATAACTGCTGGAGTGCCACGTCTTAGCTTGCCGCGGTGAGCTCCGTTGGCGTGGTGCATTTGCATCGCAATTTGCGCTCGTTTTCTGCTTTATATATACTACCTGATGCCACGAATGTGATCTGCCTCGTACAAGTGACGACCTTTCTCAAAAGCAGACACACGAAAATGCGTTTTCCGGTGCCTCAGCCCTTAAACCGCAGTGCCAAATCACTGGAAGCACCGAACGCCTTCGTCACGCGTCGTCTGCTTCACATGCCAGTGCTTTGACAGCCGCCGTTGCGGCGCTGTTCGCCAGGATATCGTAGAGTCCTGGAAAAACAGAGTACCGCAAAGGTACGCGGCATGCCGGCAACATTGGGTGGCGGCGGCCATGTTCCTTCCAGACCGCCGTCGCGCTGTAGCGGTGCCAGCGTGCATTGAGTAGCGTTGACTTAACTGGCGGATTTCCCCCCTAGATTTCGAGTCCCGTTTCACGAAACTGGATTATTTTTGTGTTTTTCTTCAAAGGATGCCACAATGACATCAGGATATCGACGGAAATGAACGTACTGCGCGGTAAGCGACGGAACGTATAAAATGTGCGGCGATGGTTCCGATGCTCTACGTGTCGCTTTTGGACTTCGTCTTGCGTCAAGTGCTATGTGCAGAGCTGCTGCAAACATACTTGTATGCGCCCAGTGAATTCGCTTGAAACGTCTTTTACATGAAAACTGGGCCCTGAGGTTGTGTTTGCGCTAAAAACGCAGCTTGACAGCCGATGGAATATGCAGTGGGTGTTCAGGTTGCCTTCATAGTGCTCGTTCGCGTCCTTTCGAAGTACAAACAAGCAAATGTAAACAGCTTACTGCTGCGCTTGTTTATCTGTATAATCGGAGCGAAGTGTAAGCAGTAATTTTTATGTAGATTTATAAAGTTGCCTATCACGTATCAGTGATAAAACGCCAGCAGCCTCTGCAAGCAAACTTCGCGTCTTGCGGCTACTGGCGTGTTTGCGAATGCGTGCTTGTAATGTTCTCGTCGATTTGTGAAATAGCTCTCTGAAGGTAACGTTGTAACGACTGGTTAACAGCTTTTAATGCACGCGAAACTCAAGCAGGTATCCGCATACGGCTATAGAATGTGTGCGAATGTTTTTTTTTTTATACCTTTGATAATGTCAACCTTTTAGCGCACTTATTTCCAATCTGTTACTGTGTTCTGGAGTATTGTGTTGACATTGCCAGTACTACAGTGGTGCGGTTTTCCTATATTTATTTTCGATCATGCTCCTTTTATTGTACCCTTTATGTGAATCGGATCATTAACACAAAAAGACGTTTTCGAAAAAAAAAGTTGCGAAGACACGGTAAAAACTAGGTTCTGAAACGGAATTGTAACATTGAGCACTTCTATTTTTTAAATGATGTTCTTGTCGCTGCACTCACGGCATAAAATATGTAGAGGCTGTTTATAGAGGTGCTCTGCCAGTGACAAGCATTCGTAATCATGCTGTAGCAGGTTTGCAATAAAAATTACTATTTACAGCCTCCCTGTATAAGGACACCATACCATTTGTCCCCGAATTGCTTCATGCTGTCAGCAAAATTCCCATTTCAGAACCATGCAGTCACAAAGTAAGATGTGGAGGCAAGCAACATATTTATTTCACAACAGTCACAACAACAATTTTTTCGTCAAGCATGACAACAGCTACCGTCTTCCGATTCGACTCTTGGTTCTCAAAATCATCAGGAATGAAATGGTCCTATAGTTTGTCCATGGAGAAAACAAAGAAAATAGGAATGTTAATAAACCTACCCTGTGACAGTGCTTAAAATATCTAAAGTGTAAGTAGTCGCAAAAAAAAGAGTTAGGAAATCTATAGAAGACATTTTGAAGCAACATTTTCTGTGTAGACCTGGTGCTTGTTTAAAACACGTTATTCATGGCAACCGCCTCCTTTTACTTTGTAGCACAACATGCTTACTTGAAATGCATGTTTGTTGTTTCCATCGAGCCGCGCGAATCAAGCACTGCAGCTTGCTTGACATGTATGTACGTTTTCTTCAAACGCGGCGCGCAAACCGAATGAAACAGTGGAGAGCTTGCTAGAAAGTTCGTAGTGCGATGTTTTCAACAGCACTAAGTGACTTGAAACATAGGTACTGGACAATTTTCAATAGCGCAAAACAAAGCGAGCCGCGCGAACCGAACAGTTTACTGGAAACAATAGCGCAAAGCAGAGCGGGCCTCGCGAACCGGAGACCTTACTTGAAAGATAGGTACTGGGCGATTTTCAATAGCATGAAACAAAGCGAGCCACGCGAACACAACAGCTCACTCAAAACCACGTGTGCTAGATACATAGTGTCAATAGCCGCACCCAGAGCGATGAGCGTGAACTGGACAGGTAAAGTTTAGCGGTCACACGCAAGTACAGTCACTTGAAAGCAATAACTGTCCAGCAAACTAGTTATTCAACAAACTTACCTCGCACAAGCGGGTGTTCTTCGAGGGCGCGAAGTTTTTGCGGCCAATTCTGTGGAGCCACGCAGAACGTCGTTCACCGTCGTCCTTCCAGCACGGAATAGAGAAAATGCCTTCCCGGACTCCGTTCGGTTGCTACAACCCGAAGGCGCAGCAACCAGGCATGATGATGGGTTATTTCTGACGCTTGTGTTCGCAAGCGCAACGCAAGCGTTGAACGAAACGGCGAAGTGCTCTCCGTGCGCGGTGCGTGCGCTACGGGTTCGACTGCCAACTGAAAGGGCTTGGAAGAAATATGGCGGCAAAAGGTCACGTGACACGAGCGCCCCAATCACCGGTGGCCGCGGCAGGAGGCGGCGCGCGGAAAACAAATGCGATACTTTAAAATTTTTCCAGTGACTCTAGGATATCGCCGGCGCGCCGCTGGCGCCTTACGACGGCCGCCCGGTGCCTATATAACGAGAGCGCGCACGAGGCCGCGCGAGGACTCACTGACCGCGCCGCCTCCGCAGTCCCCCTACCCCGCGGGGGAACCATTGATGACGTGTAATGAGATCACCAAACATTATTATCTGTCAAGACGGGTATTCCCCTCCCACATCCTGCCTTATGCAGGGCGCGGGCGGTGACCTTTCGACTTTACAAGCTCGTGCGTATCCTAACCTTGCGGTTCTTCACGCTATTACCCTGAAAGGTATCCCAGTGCGGACTGCCCTGCCTGTGGACTAACGGCAACATTGAACCATGCGTTGTGGGAGTGTGAAGCCATCGGCTCCGCCTTCAGCGAGGATAGGTGGGCTGCGCTTTTGGGCAGCCCCGAACGCAACGACCAAACCCTGGCCGTCCAGAGTGCCCGCGATCGCGCCACCTTGATCGGGCCGTCAAGCTCGGCTTGGCGGTCCCTACGTGGGACTAGCCGGGTGGCGCGGGGTCTCCACTGGTCTTCTCTGGACCTCAATAAAGTTATTTCACTCACTCAGAAGCCGTGATGATTTCGTATTCATGCGCTTTCGCTGAGGCAACGTATGGCGCGCCGCACAGCGCCATCTCATTTCTCGAGAACAAACTGCTCCGCGAAAAGGGTCAATATGCCGAAATGGTGCATGGTCATTAGAGGTATGCGCCGAGACGTCGGCTCGCCGCCGCCGACTGTTCTCGAATGCTGGAGTACTACCGACAGAGACGTTATACGTATCCTCCTCCCCATCCTTCACTTAACAGAGCAGATGCCGTCGCTTGGCGGCAACTGCAAACTAATTCATTCCCTGCCTCTATATGCTGCATCTCTTCATCCCACTCTATACCCTTCCTACTGCCCTACTGTGGATCCGAACCAACAGTCTATCATTACACGTGGGAATGCTCTAGTCCACGGGGCGTTCCTCCTATCCCCAACCCCACCCTTTCCTCTTGGGAGTCTGCACTGCTCAGCTTAGGCCGGCAGGAACAGCAACAGCTGGTCCAGCGGGCTCGCAGGGTCGTGCAAGGCAATGGAGCCAAGGAGGTTATAAAAAAATGTGGTTGATCCCTCTTATATAGGAATCGGTATAGAACACGAAAGTGAAACGTGTCTTCACAGAAGTAGTGTATGTTTATTGCACATTGATATATAATGTCTATTGGTGTTGTGGCTAAAGCGCCCTTAGGCGTTGATGCACCCACGCTGACGCCTGGTGGCACGTCTCCTCCATCACGACTACCAACGTCGATGACCATGAGCAACCGTCGTGCATATGGAAGCTGCACTACTCGCTGCACACGCTAGCACAACGCGAAAGACGAAGCACGTAACTGACCCTAATACAACGCGCAAGACAAAGCACGTAACTGAATCGTCACCGAGTCAAATCAGTGCGTACAGCGCGTCGTAATTGCAGCCTCCGCGATCAACTTCAGAAACATTTTCAGAGCTAATTGCGAAGGCCACGCTCCGCTGTGCTGAGTACGGTGAACGCCACCTAGGTGGCGTTGGTAGTGCTTCTTGATGCATGAAAGAAGGTAGAAGTCAGTGCAGTGGCTCCACTGGCACAAGCGAGTGGGGAAAGGGCAGATAGAGGGTTCCTAGTAGCACGTCGACAGGTCCGATGGCATCCCAATTATGTTGATAAAGACATTGGGCCCAAAATCTAAGAAAGCATTAAGAAGAGGCAGTGAGCAAAATGATAATGGACGGTAAAGCCCCTGACGGGTGGAGACTGAGCAGGATGAGCATGATAATAAGGGAAAGGGGGACAAAGCCGACATAAACAACTACCGTCCCATAACAGTGACGTCAGTGGTTTACAGGGTGGTGATGCAGATTATAAAGGACAGACTGCAGGCATGGGTGGAGAGCGAGGAGGTGCTGGGGGAACTACAAAATGGGTTCCGAGAACAAAGAAGGTTAGAAGATAATCTGTTCTCATTGACAAGTGTTGAAATAGCAGAAAAGGAACACAGGCCCCTATGGCTTGCCTTTCTGGATATCAAGGGAGCCTATGACAGTGTAATCCAAAAGGATTTGTGGGACATACTGGCACTCTAGAGGTGGAAGATGGAGTAAGAAATCTTTTAAAAGATATCTATAAAAGTAACAGGGTGCTTATAAAATGGGAAAACAAGGTATCTGGGCCTATAGAGATACAGCAGGGGCTTAGGCAGGGGTGCCCTCTGTCACCTCTGTTGTTTATGCTGTATTTACAAGGATTAGAGAAAAAATTAGAGAGGAGCGGACTTGGCTTCAACCTTTCCTATTCCAAGCAGGGAGAATGGATTAAACAGTCATTACCAGGACTGATGTATAGATGACATTGTACTTATGGCTGACAGCAAGGAAGACTTGCAGAGATTAATGGACATCTGTGGTAAAGAGGGAGATAGCTTAGGTTTGAAGTTTAGTAAAGAAAAATCGGCAGTCATGACTTTTAATGATAATCAGGGCAGCGAGCATAGGATACAGGAGGTTACGCTGGAGGTGGTGGATAAGTACAAATATCTTGGAGTGTGGATAAACAATGGGGCTGAGTACCTAACGGAACATGAAAATATGTGACGGCTAAAGGTAGCAGAAATGCAGCTGTGATGAAAAATAGGGCACTGTGGAATTACAATAGGTACGAAGTGGTGAGAGGGATTTGGAAAGGGGTGATGGTCCTAGTTTGACTTTCGGCAATGCGGTCCTGTGCATGAGATCAGAGGTTCGAGCAAGGTTGGAAGTTAAGCAGCGAGGGGTAGGTAGACTGGCTCTGGAGCACACGGAAATACACCAAATCAGGGGTACAGGGTGACATGGGATGGACGTCATTCGAGGGCAGGGAAGCCAGCAGCAAGATAGAATTTGAGGAGCGATTGAGAGAGATGGCAGAAAAGCGGTGGGCAAGGAGAGTTTTCAGTTACTTGTACATGAGGAATGTTGATACAAAATGGAGGAAGCTGACCAGAAAACTGTCAATCAAATATTTGGACTGCAGGAGGGGTGCAAACCAGGAAACAGCGGTTAAGAAAAAGGTTAAGGAAACAGAGAGGGGTCTGTGGAAAACAGGGATGCAGACGAAATCAGCATGGGCACATACCGAACTTTCAAGCAAGAAATTGCCAAAGAAAATATCTACGATAATTCTAGGGGAAGCTCTTTGTTGTTTGAAGCCAGGACGGGAGTATTGCGGACTAAGATGTACCGAGTCAAGTACCAAGGTATAGACACGTTGTGCTGTGCGTGTGGAGAAGAAGAGGAAACGGCTGAACACCTCATACTTTTCTGTAAGGGGCTTAACCCTACAGTGCAAGGCAACGGGGCTGATTTTTTCAAAGCATTGGGGTTTAGGGACAGTGAAGGCAAAATAGACTTTAAGCGGGTAGAAATAACCAAACAGAGGTTATCTGATTGGTGGATAAATTAAGGCAGGGGTGAAATTTCACCCACCACAAAGTACAAATTATGTTAATAGCCATGGCTAGGTGGCGTATGCCACCGCCCGATTTAAAGGGTTCAGCCTCATCCATCCATCCATCCATCCGATGCCAGCGTCCCTTCGAATGCTGGCATCGAGGCGTCGTAGTGCTCAGACCACCGAAGCGTTCACTGTCGGTGCGCGTAGTGTCATAATGCAGTACTTCTCTTTTCTGCTCGTAGGCGGCGGCACCGCCCCGAGCAAGAGCGCGGGTACACGGAGGAGTGTTAGATATATAAGGCGCGTCTGTGTAGCTCTCTGCAAATGCGTTTGTGGTGCAAGGGTTAAACGCTCGGCGATCTATCGTCGCGGACCGAGAGGTCGTGGGTTCGATTTCCAAATTTTGCATGTTTGTGGAACTTTTTCTTCTGGTTTCTTTCTTTGTATAATGTTCTATGACGTATTTCCGTGACGGAAATACGTGAGTGAAGTCTTGGTGGACCCCGGCATAAAACACTTTCGTGTTAAAAAACTTCTGGAGTGGAGATGCCGCGCCGCGGCTGACGCCGGCGACCGCCATATTGCTCCGGGCAGAAAACGCAGCTGCGCCGCTTCGGCCCTTGCGGTACTTCGGCAGTTGCGGCATTTATGCACTCTGAGTGCTTACTTACGTTCTGCTGAGCGGAAGTTCTGCGTTTGTAATACCCGTGTCACACGGGCACCCACAAACTCCTTTAGGATAAGGGAGCGCGAAACTTCCTAATACCCCAGTCACACGGGCGTGCCAAAGGTCCTTTGAAGTTAAGGAGCATAGAGCTTTCAAAGGAACATTAGTTCAAGGGATATGTGTCAGTGCTACACGGTCTCCGTTTAAGCTTTTAACAGAAACCGCAACGTATCCTTAGCGCTGCCGTCGCCTCAAAAGTAATAAAAAATATGGGCCCGAATACGTCTTACATAAATTTATGAGTATTTTTTCTGCGATATTTACTTTTGTTTAATACATTGAAACATCAAAACAAAATGTACGCGTAGTTAGGTGGTTACTTTACCAAATACAGAGGTATTTATTGTAATGATGGCCACCATGTGCATCGCTTCGTACACCGCATGCTCGCGTCTATCATTCGTTGTTGCCCTTGCTTCAGCTTTGTTTGGTGTTCTCGCCTTGTTTGCTCAAAGCAAAGATTGTGAAAATGAGTGACGACGCTGAAGGTGTTACAAAATATGAAGTAGCGCTGGCAATGGCTGCAGTGTCATCGCTGGAACTAGACGTCGAGGCAGCAAGCAATAAGGTGCGCGATATACGGCGGCGTCTCATCGCAAACAATTGCCTGCTGACGGCCCTCGCTTCATCGCGGCGCGCAGTTCAGCGACCTCTGGGCCTATCGTCGCCATGAAGAATGGTTTGAGAGAACTCTACCGAATCTCGGCAGCCGGCACTTCAAACAGTCGTTCAGAGTATCGGAAACGACATTCAGATACTTAGTTGACGTCTGCAGGCCAGCAATGCAGCGGCAGACGACAAATATGCGCGAGTGCGTCGCTATTGAAAAACGTGTGGCCGTCAGCTTGTACAAGCTGTGCTCGTGCGCGGAGGACAGAGCAGTTGCGGACATCTTTGGCATAGGTCGTTCCACTGTGAACGTCATATACAGGGAATTTTGCGCCACAGTTGTTGCTACCCTCGAAAAGGAATGGGTAAAAATGCCTTCGCCGGACGAGATGCCAGCTCACGTAAAGGAATTTCAGGCAGCGTGTGACTTCCCGCAAGGCGTCGGGGCCCTGGACGGCTGCCACATACCAGTATCGCCGCCAAAGGAGCACGCCAGTGATTATTACAACTATAAAGGCTGGTAAGTATGTCGCTATGGGTCTTTTTGTTGTCATCGTTGGCGTGATGAATAATTATGGATGTAGTCGGTGAAAACGTTTCACCAAGCTGCAGGATTCACATTTAACATTGCCTCCGTTAGGTGTTTTCAAAGCAGTTGAAAAATAAATAGTAGGATTGCTGTGTTTCTTGACATTTGACTAGTCATTGTGCTCGTTCTTAGTGGTGCACTATGCTCTGTGTGATTGTAATTTATTGCTATTTATTATCTTGTTCTCTAACTTCATGGCTCTAATTTTGTTCATTGCAGGTACAGCATCATATTGCTTGCCCTGGTAGATCATAAGTACCTGTTCAGGTACGTAAATGTCGGATCACCAGGGCGCTGTCACGATGCATATGTGTACCGGCAGTCTGCATTGGCCGATATGGTTGAGGGACCATTGTTCCAAGCGCCAGCAGCAAGAATCAACGGAGTTGTTGTGCCACCATTGATCCTGTGCGACCAGGCATTTCCGCTTACTGCTAACCTAATGAAGCCCTTCAAGAGTTTCGGAGAGAACACTAGACACAGATCATACAATTACAATTTGTCAAGGTCCCGGAGGATTGAGAAAACGCCTTTGGGAGGCTTAAAGCTAGATTCCGGCTTGTGCTCAAAAAAATGGATGCAGACATTGGGAATGTCCCGATGATCATAAGGGCATGTTGTGTGCTGCACAATATATGTGAGCACTTTTCAGACGCTCTTCCACAGCAGTGGCTGCACGAGTCTGAGATCGAAAGCATGCTCTATGTGCAACCAGACCATTGTACAGATGTGCAAGTTGGAAGCGGACCAGATGTTAGAGGAGCCCTTGTAGAATATTATCGCCAGCGTGAATGTCACTGAAGTTTGTGATGTAGTGCCATACGCTGGTGAATGGCCACCTATCTACAAAGAAGCTGGACTTAAGTAGCATGGCAGTGTTCAGTTTACTGTGCTGCTCGTCATTGTCCACTTGTATGCATACATTTCCACCTTTTTTTTTCCTTTTTCACCTTTCTGTGAAATGCAAAACAGTTTTTAAGTTGAACTAGCTATGTTACTCAGTGACAGCGTGCTAGCAGGATCATCATGTTGCTTCACAAGTTATCTTTATGGCAGTAGCAACAAAAGAATGCATTTAAACAAAGTTGCCTGGATGGTTGTGTGCATGACAGTGATGTAAAATATCTTTACGGCAGTAGCAACAAAGAACGCATTTTAAACACAAAGTTGCCTGCATGGTTGTGTGCATGACAGTGATGTAAAATAGTTGAAATTATTTTGCAGTCCATTGATATTTTCTTTAGGCTAAGAATAGCTGTGGTCTATCCCACAATATTGGTGCTTATGTTTGCTTTTTTTTTTTCTTCTACTGCTGAGTGACCTTCATGCCCCCTCGTTCATGTTTTATGGTACAACAGAGATTGTGAAGCAATCAACATATTGCAACAAGGGGTTGCTAAAGCGCTTCATTCATGTCTTGGTGTGACCACTTTATTTGCTTACAATAATGTCAAACGTTTTCTTACGTGCTTGAAGTGCAAAACGGTAAAACAGTTATTACTGAGGGCAAACAAAGGGTACAGTGATCACTTGCGCTCAGCAGCACGTGCAGGCACTGATCATATAATGCAATAACAGCGCAGCGCCATGTACACGGTCCAAAAGTGCAAACCAGCATTTATAGGCAGGCTGCACTGCAACCACAGAACAGTCTTTAGAGGACATGATGCAAGCTGTACTAGCACATGTAAACGTGGTGTGTAGCAGACATTGACAAAAGCACTAAGCGTGGTTTAGCTAGTGATCATTAGGTGGCAACTCCGCTCTAGTGCAGCCAGTAGTTCCGACAAATTTTTCCTTACCCCATTTATTCAATTGCCATTTTTGTTTAGTGAAGCAGCTGTTCCGTATTAAATGACAGGAGACTGGATTCATTGAAACCATGTTTTGTCACTTTTATACATGCGTGTTGTCAATTTGCACCAGCTGAAGCTGGCACTCCTGTATATTCACAATAGAAAACATCTATTAGGGAATGCTTACGCACTAGTAGAGAATTGTAGCGTCATGCACAGTGAATGAATTACATACTTTTATTTCGGGAAAATTGTTGAGGGTAGGAGCAGTTTCCCAGACATCTTCAGCACTTCATTTCCTTAGGGACTGTTTTTGTCCTGGCATTGAAGTTCTGTATCTGGTTATGGCGGTAACAGATGCGTCGCTGGGGTTCCTTAGCATCTTGTTTGTGATTCCGATCTTTCCTGGAACTGATGCGGTGCACAGCTGCATGGTTGCTCTGACCTCTGCTTCCTTGATGGGCCTGTCCATTGTGGTGTTAGCCTTCCCTTTGTAGGCTCCTAGCAGGATCTGTGGGCAATGTATAGGTATCTATTTTTGATATCCTCGATCTCCTTATCAATGAGCAAGGGTTTGTGTAGGATTTTAGTTATACCTTGACTGCTTTCCCTTTTTGATTTTGTAGGATCGAGGAGTTGTCTTAGCATCGACCACGTGTCTTTCCTAGCTTGCCGTTCATGCTATCGCACGTCTGGCCCCATGGCTGTCTGGTAACGTATGTCACGTGCTCTTCCATTTTTTTGGAGAGTTTCGGTATTCTTAGTCGGAGTTTCTGATTGTTCCACCTCTTTGTGAGGCTGTTGTAGGCCTCCCAGATATACAGGAGTCCACTCTCCACTATGCCAGTTTCTTCTACGGTGGGAATTTCCGCAGTGACAGATTCTAGGTGCCTCGAATTTCTCTGTCCATGAGACTGTCATTGATTGTTGTCGGGGCACTGTCATTTATGATGTGCCTAAATTTGTCCCAGTTGGCTGTCAAACAACCTGCAGCTGATAGTTGCGAGCCTGTAAGCTGAGCTGTATTACACTTTCAGCCTTCACTAGGCGCAAGGAGTAAACGACTAATAGGTGGCAACAAAAGCAGGAAAAAGACCTGCCGTCAATCTTTATTAAAATATCGACTCATCAGGTCACAAGCTTTTCTTGGGCATTTATTTGCCACTCTTTCAGCACCAGCTCTTTCTTTGCAGCATTTTCGAATGTCTGCCGAAGCAGCTGTTGCTCATTGAGCAATTCCCGTTGGAACTCCCCTGTGAAGGTAGCTTCCTCTTTCGAGGACGACGCTGGTTCTCATTTTGTGTGAGCCGACTCTCCTGCGATGGCCCCTCATCTTCCGGTCCCGATGTGGGTACTGCTTCCGAGGCTGGTGGCTCCAGCTGCCATTGATCTTGGCTGTGCTGTGGCGACTGGTAGCCATTTTCCATGCTACAGATTCTAGGTGCCATGAGTTTCTCTGTCCATGAGACTGTCATTGATTGTTGTCGGGGCACTGTCATTTATGATGTGCCTAAATTTGTCCCAGTTGGCGGTCAAACAACCTGCAGCTGATAGTTGCGAGCCTGTAAGCTGAGCTGTATTACACTTTCAGCCTTCACTAGGCGCAAGGAGTAACGACTAATAGGTGCAACAAAAGCAGGAAAAAGACCTGCCGTCAATCTTTATTAAAATATCGACTCATCAGGTCAACAAGCTTTTCTTGGGCATTTATTTGCCGCTCTTTCAGCACCCGCTCTTCCTTTGCAGCATTTTCGAATGTCTGCCGAAGCAGGCGTTGCTCACTGAGCAATTCCCGTTGGAACTCCCCTGTCGAAGGTAGCTTCCTCTTTCGAGGACGACGCTGGTTCTCATTTTGTGTGAGCCGACTCTCCTGTGATGGCCCCTCATCTTCCGGTCCCGATGTGGGTACTGCTTCCGAGGCTGGTGGCTCCAGCTGCCATTGATCTTGGCTGTGCTGTGGCGACTGGTAGCCATTTTCCATGCTACAAATCAGCTGAAGGGTGAAAAGAATTGGGTCTTAAGCACAGACACATAAAAGTGATATCTTATTTAGTAGCATCCTGCTTAGCTTTTTAAGGTTACCTCATCACACCTTATTATTACAACCATGCACTTGTCATCTTTCTGTAGGCCCTTTTCTTTACATTGTGGTCATAGGCTGTTCATGACACGCAAAATCTTCCTGTTGCACATTTTCAGCATCCAGTTTTCCCAGAAAGCATGAAATTTCAACACAATTTACAGCAGTCTTCTATCCTGCAATAATATGCATGAAAAGATGGGGCACTACTATTGTATACCTGCATGCACGTTGCAATGCTTTAAAGGGAATTCTTGGTCTGCATATGCAGGTGCATTGCTCGTTATGCGGCCTTGTTCCAGCTTTTGAGTGCACACCATTTATTTATTCCAATAAAGGTACGGGTGCAAAGGAAATTGCTGAAACATTTTAAGCTTCAAGTGTGTAAGCAATTCGACTGCATCATTAGACTGCACTTGAATCGTGCTGTTATTTCATTTTGCTTTCTATGCTTTTTTTTGTCATTTGCCTCATCAGCACTCACTTGATGTATATAATTTACATGCTTCCGAATAAAAAAAATTTGAGAACCACTTCTCCTGTCTTGACTGGCAATTTGTTTTGTTTGCGTTTTCAGGCATGAAATTGCAAACTGGCCGAGTTGGTCCATTGTCATGCATTTAAAACTACACCATGCTGAGTGCTTCATGCACATTTATAGGCATGCATTTGTACAAGTGAATCACGACAAACTTGCCTCTTCAACTGTGGCGTTTGTGTGCCCTGTACTCTCTTCTACCAGAGAGTGGTCGTTTGCTGGCAGCGTCCCCAGAAAGCGGTGTATTTCAGTGAAATAAAGCCACGGCACTGGGCAGAGCCTGTTGTCCGTTTCTTTGCCCAACTCCTGGAAAGTTCAGTGAACAGCAGAAGTGCCATTGCATAAATTAGGCAAAATGCACAGGCATATTAAGCACACTTCATGCAGGAAGAAAATTCCAGTATGTGCTTTCATGCTATACCTTCAAAATAAATAGTGGTGACAGCTCCCGTATGCCAGTGACTTCGATGAAGCTTAACATAACTAGCACTTGCGCAACTATCAAAATTCACATGCATGCACACACTACTGCTTCAGCTGTTTTCACTGTAACTGGGCAGGCTAGCGGATTTTTCATCATCCAGTATTTGGATGATGATATTCCCCATTGCCATATTGGCAATGGGGAATGAATATTTTGGTTTATTTTACATGCCATCAAATCGCACTATAGTTAATAGTTCCACACTTTTTGTTTTAACGGACATAAGCTTAGCACACGGATGTGAATCGGACGCTGCGGCAGGGTTCTTGTTAGCGCCTCATCTAACTAGGAGGCGTTGGTTCTTGTGCAGGAATTCGGCTGTTGGTTTTGACGTTTCACTTCTGTAGGCGTATCAAGTGCGTCCGTGCCACACACAAGAAAACAAAAAAAAAAAAAAAAAGCAGTCGCCCCGTAAATAAACCACGGCCGAACGACAAAACCTACAAATACTAGCCTCAAATTACTGGAAGTACCAACTCTGTTGCTGCCGAATGTGCAGCGCGTAATATTAAGGCTTACCTGTACATTTGGGTGAGGTTATCAATCTTGCTCTGCACCTGCTTTCTGGTTCGGACGATTCCGAGCGCGGCGAGGCGTCGCACAATGCTCTCGTAAACTCCAGCGTTCCTCCGCTCTCTCTCAGCTGCTCCAGGTATTCTTCCCAAAGGCTTATCAAAGCCCACGTCTCCCGTTCGCCCCACGTTGTTCGTGGTTGCGCGGGGCCGTCTGTTGGGTTGACGTTTGGGTGGGGTCGGAGCAGCTCATTTCTTCTGGCAAGGTGCGCGTGAACGCAGTAACAGAAAACCAAAAAAGCACAGTGACCAGGAAAGAAAAGCTAAGGGCGCGAAGAAAAAATGCCGAGGAGACTTCGCTGCCTAGCCGCCGATCACCAGATACAGCCACATACTACAGAACCAAATCGCACATGGGCGCACATGCACCCGTGTTGTGTCAGTGTTGCCGCTGATGACAGGCCGTACCGGCGCTGCTGTACCGGCACGTTCATGATCGAGATTGCGGGTATCCCGAAAATGTTTGCTGAACGGGTGGTGAACGCCTGCGTCGCCTTCGGCTGCACGAATCGTGCGAAGCAAAGTCAGAGTAACGTTTCACGTGTAAGTAGCGCGAAAAAGCCTTCAATCGCTCGTCTATTGCTGTGCTATCTCCGTCGAGGAGCGCTGTTGTACCTGAATCTAGCTTTTAACTGGCAAATATAGGCTGAAACAAGCTTTTTTCTGCGTATGTTTGTGCGACAGGTTCCCGAAAGAGAAAACGCTGCGTGACGCATTGCAGCCCACTGTTCGCAGAGATGGCTGGGCGCCTAAAGATTCGGATGTTTGCTCGGTGCACTTTGAAGAGGGTTGTTTTGACAGGTTGGTCAAACGACAAGGCTGCGACAGGGCAGCATTCCAACCATTTTTTCCAGCGCTCCCCGCACATCTGCATAAAAAGCGAGTTCGTAACAAATGCTTGCTGTTCGTATATATTTTCGGTGCGCTTACATATGAGATTCGGCTTGTCGAGAGGAATATTTTACTACTTATTTATATAAAATGATACAGCTCTCGACCTGGTGGACGTCGTAGCTGCGTCTAACAAGTTGACTGTTTATAAGCGTGCATAAATATTGGCACGCAACTGTTTCGCGTCCAAGCAAGAATAACTGACGTAACTGGTAAATGAAAGTATTGCCAGTCACATGTTGTGTGTGTAACAACACGGCATGTGCCTGGAGCAACAACAGTTCTTGTGGAGCCATAGGTATCCTATCTCGGCGTAATTTACCTTAGGTTGGATCGCGAATATTACTGTTTTTTGAGATCAAGTTGCTGTTGCATGCCGTTGTGTAAAGTCATATGCAAATCCGAGTCATACAAATTCGTCTATTCGACTCACCATCTTTACAAAATTTAATAGCCATTATTCGCAGTTACTGAACAGCGTGCCTTTAATTTTGGGCATTGGTGCAATTTTTTTTGTTTTTGCGCATGCAGCCAAAGATATGTTTGTTTTGATGCGTTTGAATTTTATGTATGCCTGTTTGGTATTGTTTTCCTATAGTATACACTGTGATGCACCAGGTAGTTATGCAATATTTATTCATTTTTCCACCGTGTTGTTTTATGCTTATTTTTATCAAAATAGCCAGGACATAATAAAGATTTATTTACCACTTTACTGATTTCACCTTGTACTTCATGTCACTTCGGTAATGTGCCAAGCTGATGCGCATAAAAGGCGTTACAGCTTCAGCCCACGTATTCTTGCATTAACAACTGCCTTGTGCATTTGTCCTTCTTAGCCTGACATGACAAAGATTACTGGGAATTCCTAATGACACAACTAGGCGACATGAAACCCTAGCGTCGCTAACTCAATGATACGACGGCCGCTTTCCACTTCTTTTACGGAGGCTTCGTCGCTTTCTTTCGTCACAAGTTTTTCAGCAAAATATCACTCTAAGTTCGCCTAATTCACTTCTCTGTGCACTCATTATCGCCTCAGTTCAATTGCGTAATCACTTTTAGACTGTTAAATGTGGCTTTCTCATCATCATCACTAACCCGGCACCGCGTGTTCTTACTCCTATCACCCAGCTAAACCCCTTTAATCCACCATTATTTACTCCTAATTCAACATTATTGCAGTCTTAATACACTTCATTCGCCTCTACATATTCATTCTTACTTCAGTTCACATGCCTAATTATTATTATATACTTAATAGTGGTTTTGCGCGCACTATCGCCTCTTATCCTAAGAGATCATTTCGTGTCAACAACACGATTTTGAAACGGCCTTGAGACAGACACCCCACCATGAGGTATGCATAAAAGGATGTTGCATTGAAAAACATCTGCGCTAAATAAATCATAGTAATTCTCTCGCTTTCATCATAAAACGCCACCTCGAAAGCGCACTGGTTACGCTACCAGCGCGCAAGTAGCGCTCGCTCTTGCCCGGAGCAAGATGGCCGCCAACCGTTTCCCAGGCTTCAGCCGGTCGCATGGGCGCGCATAGGGGATCTCCACTCCAGAAGTTTTTTTAACCTCCTTGAATGGAGCCCTGGACCGAGGGCCCCACCCAACGAGGAAGAATTACCTTGTCTTTGTGAATAAAAGTTTATTCTCTCTCTCGTGGCGCCGCCGCCGCCGTTCTTTCTCGGCGCGCTATTAAAAGCAGGAATAAAGAAAAAAAAAGTAAATCCAGCTTCGTTTGAGATTTGTGTTGCCTTGTGAATTCTTTTTCCTTTCTCAGGCATAGTACCATAGGGGAGCAATGAAGCAACATAAACAAACAAAAGCAACCCTGCTCTCCGCGCGTCTGCGCATGCGTGTCGTCACCAGTCAGCGCAACGTGGGATTCCGAAACTTCTCTTTCAAAAGCGCATATAGAGCGACGAGAGGGACAGCGGCCTCAGAACGTTGGAATGACGACTTGACAGTTGTGGGTACTCGATCTTCTGTATTCATGATAACTACAGCCTTTGCAAATCTTGCCTCTGAACGAAATTGTTCGATCCAATCATTGTTTTGTTCCCAGTTGCAGTGGCGTAGCCAAGGGGGGGTTGGGGGGGTTCAAACCCCCCCCCCCCCGAAATTTTTTGCACCCCCCCCCCCACTAACCCACCCTTTGCTCTCGTCGCTTCGCGCTGACATATTTCAAGAAACCGGTGCTACTTTCACACTTTCATTCCTGGGCGCTTCCGTTTGGGTTGGTAATTTAAAGGGAATCATGTCTGCATATGGAAAAAAACTGTCACGGTGTTTGTCAAGGCCTTGACACTCTGTGAGGTTTTGGGCGCGAATGTGGCGGCCGCATTCTGCAACAACAAATGCGCAACAAATGAAGCAACAAATGCGGCAGCCGCATTTTAGATGAAGGCGAAAATGCTCGAGGCCCGTTTACTTAGATTTAGGTGCACGTTAAAGTCTCCAGGTGGTCGAAATTTCCGGTATACATTTCCGCCGCTTCCCTTCAGGTGCCGGTTAGGCCGCGTTCGCGTAGGAACTTGGTCTCGAAGCTGGCGGAAGCGGCAAAATCTTGCAAAAATCCACCCGCCTAGGCGGCAAAACAGGCAGAAAAACAGGCGGCGAGCCCAATTGGTCTCGGACCGATTTTTTCGCCATGGCGAAGCGGAAACGTGGCGGAAAGTCGTTCTGCTCGACCGGAAGCTACACTAACATGTAAACTTCCGGTCGTAACATTGAACATGGCACCAAAATGTAGGCTGCAATGCTGATCGACGCGATCAAGAACCACCCCTTGCTCTACGACAAGAGAAGCACTAAAACGTACTGTCAGCAATACTCGCGATAGTATTCAACTTCGCGCGACGGAGGTGCGGCAACGAAGCCAACGGAGTCGCGTGACCCAACTTCTCGCGCTTTTGCAAAGCCAGGCGAACCCACCACCGCCGTTTCCGAGGTTTTCTGTCTTCCGTTTATTCATTGTCCATTTCTAGAAAACAAGTAGGTAGAAGTATAAAAGCCATTTCTTCTTCCACTTCCATGACAGACAATAGTTAGGCAGATTCATCGTTGGCGCTCCATAATTCTCCTCGCACGTGTACGGTATGTTGCAGAAGTCGCGGGGTGCTTTTCTCGTCGCGACGATAGATTGGGAGCGTAGTAACACTTTTCCAGCGGCACTCTCGAACCAGCGAGCCGCAAGCCGATTTTTGCCGCCTGGTGACGAGAGTAGCAGGCTTGTGGGCAACGCCTCCTTCCTCTGGGCTGTTGTTGGAGCGTGTTCCCCGTTCACGTTACGTGGTGGCTCTTCAATGCGTGCGCTGTTTTGCTGTTTTTGTGAAACATTGAAATGTCGTTCAAGAACAGTCTATGAACAGGGCATCACTGCGTTGTTTACGGCTGCAGTTATAACCAGAAGAAGAGGAACGCTGCAAGAAAAGAGCTCTGCGGCACGCACAACGTGTTGCAAGAGGTGTGCGGATGCAACGTGTATTTGCTGCATCGGTTTCCCGCTGACGCCGATTTGAAAAGACAGTGGGTCGCCGCAGTCACAGAAAGATTTTGTGCCGTTGCCTTCATCACGTGTATGTTCTGCGCATTTTGTTGACGGCAAGCGCACCGATCTAAACCCCGTGCCGATGATTCGCCTGGTCAATGCGGTGGACCAACAACTTGCCGACCCAACCGCTCTGGAGATAGTTGTAGGATTCCAGCGACCTGTAATTCTTCACAGCTTGCAGGTCGCATGCCTTGGAATTCAACAAGTAAAAAATTATGTCGGGGGCTCTCACAGCAGGCCACTCTCGCATGTCGTCCAGCCATCTCTTCACCATGCAAGGATGGTCATAACTGCGGCCGCCTAAAAAAAAAGTTAGCAAAAGGGTTATTGGTTTCCTCGGATGGGTAACAATTAGCGTGAATAAATTATTTTTTACCAAAAGTGGAAAATAATTAAGTCAAGGAGAGCAACGACACCTGATGTAATTATGAGATTGTATTCGAGAAAACCATGATATGTGGCACAACCTAGTGGGGAACACCAGATTAATTTTAACCACCACACTGTGGATACGCGTGTGTTCTCGCATTTCGCCCACTTCAACTTGCGGTAGGCGTGGCCGATAATTGAACCCGCGTGTACGATCTCGATCAGCAGCGCGACAGCCTACCTTCTAAGCCTTCTAAGATACTACGGCTGCTCACAACGATAAGTCCACAATATGCCATCAATTACTGCATAATTCTCGCACGGACACACCGACAGCGATTTTGCTCCATCCGGATCTATGCATTCACGATCCGTCAATCGAGACTGCAGGCAGTCGCATGCCTTCCCTAGGCACCGAGCCAACACCACCCAGGAAAGTCTAGGTGGTGATGACTGAGCTTAAGTAGTTCGACCCAGATTGTTGGCGCCCACGCAATATAATTTTTGATGTCAACAAAAAATATGTAGGCGCATATCGGCCTCATGCGACAGCATATCGCGACGAGTCAATAGCGAGGTTTCTCGATTAGCTTCAACGGACCACCGACTTTTACCACGTTGAAAAGCAGGACAAGCACGACGTCAATGCAGTACAGCTACAGCGAACTGCTGGCACGAAGAAACTGCGAGCGATAGCTTTCAAGTGCAGCGCTAGTGCGGTGCCACATTTACTGCAGCTAGGTGAACAATTTTCCGACAGCGGCACGGCAGCGTTGTAGTGGCATTTGACGAGCAAAAAGTGCTACTTCATCGTGCTCTCTGTGAGAATTGTCACTATAGCGTTGTTGTGAACATTAACGCGGTGAATTAAATCAGAAACATGTTGAGTGAACTTACCTCCCAAGTCCACGGGCTCCTTAGACGAAACACCGGCCATCGGAACGTAACCGCGGCCGTGGAGCGCGCACCACTCATGCACAGACACCACAAATTGCAAAGCACTCGATGCCGACCGTCCTGTTAGTGAGGTAAGCTCATAGATTCACAAACAAACCGAACTAACGTCTCCGCAAAGCTTACACAAAACGAACACGAGAACTTGAGGACGTACGATGAGACGAATGTACGCGTATCGACGGAAAGACCGGAGAGCAAACAGCCCAAGATGGGTCCGCCGCAAGATGTCGCTAGCGGTGAGCTATCTGGCGCTATGGCGGCGTCCAGGAAGGCTACAGTGAAAAGGTTCGCAGGCTTCGGCGAGCCTCAACACAAAGGGCCAGCCCGGGTTTTAGCTTTGGTGTTCCCGTTGCCACTTTCGTGTCCTGGAGGCGCCGAAAATAATACGAAATGATGAAATGTTATTACAACTTGTAAATAAAAGCTATTAAAGAAAATAATCACGCCTAGGCAGCAACCTGTGACACAGCGCTACCGCGCCCGTGTGAGGAGAATTACAGAACGCCAACGAGGAATTCACCGAAGGTCGCAGATGACACGCGAAATTGCGCAAGATGATCACTTTTGATGACGGGTGGGTCAGTGAATGAACATACCGCTCCAAATAATGCGATAATGAGCGCCACCACGCCGACAAACGTACGCAGACTAGATGGATGTGGACGAAAGCGGCAGCGGCGGCCGCGGTGGTAGCAAAACAAATGTGAACTTGGACATGCGCGGAAAAGATTTTCCGGCCGCTTTGGCCTCTCCACCCGCTTGCCGCTTCCCAAGTGTGAACGTAGCCATAGTCTGCAGCGCAAAACGTCTCTCGTTTGCGATTGCGCCCCTACGGAAGGCTGGTAGTTACTGTTGTGTTGCTGAATCTCAAACCAGCAATTACGAAAGGCTGGTAGTTGCTGTTGTGTTGTGGAATCCCAAACCAGCAATGTACACACCAAAGGTTGATGCCAGCAGTGAAATTCCACCGACTCGCAACAGAATGCACGAAACAGACAGCCGACAAGCATGGATTACATGTGCGCAGTACAGCGTAAGTAAACTCTTGTTGCAGGCGCTGACAGTTCTCGTCGGAGTTCACGCGTCCTGAGAAATTGATTATGTGCACTATGCACTGAACAAGACCGGAGTTCATTCCTGCATCACTAGTACACCAATCAGTCGAGATTCTGTGAGGTACAAGGCCGCTTCCTGTTCGCACCGGCCTAAGTGAAGCAGAAATGACTCGCACGCACTACTTAAAATGCGTACACATGCCATAACTATGCAGTGCGGTGAAATATTCTGTACAATTCTGAATCTGTTGACGTAAATGCAAATGACGGCTGCACGCTCGCACACAGCGGAAGACACAGCGGCCCATGCACTTGCCGCAGGAAATGCAAGGCGACGAAAGCTTCGTAAAAAAGCATTACTAGTTTTTGCGCGTATTTCAGTTTTTCTAGCGCAAAGACGCAGCGAACAAGCTATTGCTATGGGTAGGTATATACCCTGCATGGTCACACTGCATTTTCACGTGTATAGCCGTCCTTGACTTGTGAAACGCACTTCGCCCCGACGAGGACGACACCATCTACGCTTAACGGAGATTAACAATTAATGATGTCTTCTCCGATCGGGCGGGTCGTCCAATGCGTTTTCGAAGACTGGTCCATTCAGTGGCGCGATGAGAACGGTTGCTCCAAACGCCCACTGTACCTGTCGTACTTACTGTATTTTACTGAGCTTACATTACTTTTTACTTAATTTCTTCACAAGCACACAGTGCTAGAGCACTGCACGGGCCGATTTTTTCAGCCCGGGCCCGGCCCGGGCCCGTTATTACGTTGGGTGGCCCGCCCGATCAAAACTTTTATGGCAGACCCGGGCCCGGCCGGGCCCGGAAATAATCTACGTTACCCGCCCGGCCCGGCCCGCCACCCCTTTACCTTGGGCCCCAGGCCGGCCCGAGCCCGACTCTAAACCGGCCCGAACCCAGCCCGAGACCGAAAAATAGTTTTTCAGAGTTGAGTCGCCCGAGAATAACTCACTGCACGTTACATGCACACGACCAGAAAGCCCGAGCCGGCCCGGGTCAAAAAGCACACGCCGTGCCCGAGCCCAGCCCGAGCCCGTGAAAAAACAGTTCTACCCGGCCCGGCCCGGCCCACGGGCCCGGGCTTTCGGATAAGCCCGAGCCCGTGCAGTGCTCTAGCACACACACGCGAGGGGGGAGGGGGGGGGGGGGGGGGTCCCATGTCTGATATACATAGAGGGTGCTTAAACTACGGATATTTATTATTGATCACGTCACGTAGGGAAAGAGACGACGCTTGCCCCCCCCGGTCGGGCCGATGAACCCCCCACGAAAAAAATTTCTGGCTACGCCCTGCCCAGTTGGTTCGTTTCTAAATAAAAATATTTCTACATGTCTACTGCATGGTGCTGTTTCTTTGGAACTTCACATGAAAAATCGAATGCAATGACATCGATAGCTGCACTGAATTATAAAACAGTTCGACGTGCAGGTTAAAAGAACTTATTTTTTCCCCTGAAGTAATTGTGCCTGCATGTCTAATCCGCACTTGGTTCAAACAACCTGGTGATGATGAGTTATCAAATTGAGCAAATTTGTTTTGAACCGGATCATAACATATCTCAGCTGAGAAAATACTCACCTGAAGCAAAAAAAAAAAAAAAAGCATTTTGATTCACTTTTCTTCCGGGAAAAAGGCCGTTATTAGAAAAGTTACTTAAGCAAAGGGTCACTAATATTCAGAACAAGTGATTTCAATTACTGCTTGACTGCTTAAGAGTTGAACGCAGCAATAGATGGTCATAGATGGCAATAGTTGGCGAGTTCTGCTCTATTTTTGTTTATTTTTACACAAAGCGACAAGTGGAAGCAAGATTAACATATCTAGAGTGTCACGTGCGTCGGTGCTGGTTTAGCAATTCTAGACGAATTCACGGACTATTTGCTCAATGGAACAATATCTCATATCAACCGAGGCACAGCAAAAAAGAAAACAATTGCGACTACGACGCAAAAATTAAGCAAGGTTCTGCATATTCGTGGGGATGAAATGTACAAACACACTTTACGCGCCTTCAGATATGTGCTCAATGTTTTTTCTGAATGTGTCGGCTAAAAGAGCAAATATTATCAAAACGTTTTGTGTTTCTCTCACTTTCAACGCCTCTGTATTCGGTCCTCTCCGCCCTTATTATGAAAAGCCCAGAATTTCAATCGGTTTAGCAATGAAGGATGTAGCGAAACAGCTCTTTAAATTTGTGGTTTCGGTTCCCACGCCGCCGCCGCCGCCAACGAAAAATGGCAGTGCTTGCTTGCTTGAAAGCCTTTATTAAAAAAAAAGAGAGAGGTGGAGCCCTTAGGGGGGCTTCGCAGTGGGTGGAGTCCCTATTCCGGGACCCCATTGGTACCAGCCGCCAGCTTAGCCCTCTGAGCCAAGGAAACCACGCAGGCCCGCCTCCCACTCCTCTCGAGTTGGATTAGGGTTGGGGGGAAGAGCTGAGTTGAGCTGGCAAGCCCAAACCATGTGGTAGGTGTCAGCCACCTCCCCACAGTATTGGCACTTGCCAGTGAAGGAAGAATCGAAATGTTTTAAGATTGCCGGGCACAATAAAGTGTTAGTGAAAAGTCGGAACCAAATGCGTTCATCAGCCTTGCCCAGCCCCTTTGCAGGAGTTGGGTATTGGCGGTGCCTGTCCTTGTAATAGGTCGTGATGTCTTTAAAAATAAGAAGATAGCCGCCTTCGGGTTCCAGGTACTCAGGTTCTAAGTGGGACGCCCGGTGGATGAGTGCTCGGGCCACCGTGTTGCGGCTTCATTCCCTATTAGGCCCTGGTGGCCCGGAGTCCAGACTAGGCAACGGGGGGTAGGGTCGATTCCCCTGTTGCTATAGTTCTGCAATATTCGTTCCGCTGCGGGGTGACCAACCAGCTTCATAATTTCGACAAGCCCACGCGAGTCGGTTATGATATATGAGATCGGGGATCAGAGGCAGCTAGGGCGATAGCTACTTCTTCAGCTTGCGTTGAGCCCGGGGTTTGAAAGTGAGCCCATCTACTTGCTTTTCCTCGTGTATGACCGCTGCCGTATACCACCCCCTACGACATGGACCGGCCACACAGTAGAAGACAGTGCGCCGCCGCCGATCAAATACCCGGCGCCGCTATGGTGGCTAGCGCCGCGCCGACGACGCCGCCGACCAGAAATGACCACCACGCCGCCGCCGGTCGTAACCGACACGGCGCACACCTCTAACCATGGAGGTAAGAAATACCATGGAGATGCCTCTAACATTGGTCATTGGCATAGTTTTTTTTTCCTTCCTCCATGGTCATTGGTACATGATTTGGATCTCCATGGATGAAGTGTTGTCTCTGGGATGCTAATTTTCTGTCTTCCTCGCTCTCTCTGTCTTCATAAATGAAACTAACTTAAGCTCCTTTACTATGAATATTCATTATAGTATACAAATATAGTCTTCTTTTCAAGTTGTAAAATTCTGTTTTAGTTTTTTTTTTCTCTTCTACTACCT
>NC_051155.1:71944377-71988902 GCF_013339745.2 Dermacentor silvarum
ACCTTGGGAGTCGACAGACAGAGGGTCACAGTACATCAAGATGTGCACAGACTCTCTTTAAATCTACAGATTCATGTGGATTCCTGTCTGAAATACATTTCAGAAGCATGTCGTGTCTAAGAAAGAAAAAAATGAGAATCTGGGCATAGCAGATGAAACCTTGTGAATGTGCTCCAAACATTGTTTTTGCTTCACATTATGTGCTTCCAAAAATGGCTACCATGTACACCGAGCAAGAGCCACAACCCTACTATGGCAGACCAATATTCCAAGAAAAAAAAACTGGAAAAAACTGAAAAGCGCACCCCCAGATTTGGGCTAGCCCAGCCAGCTGTGTTTTGCACACAACTACCAGGAGAAAGTGTCCGACAGCTTACAATGCTATGCTGAAGCAAGGTATCATGGAAATGTGGACCAGCTGCAACTTCGGCGTTGAAACAAATGTGTATGTTGCTAGCCCATAGAGTGAGAGAAGCTCAAGGGAAAAAAGAAAATGCATTCTAAAACAATAGCAATCACAATTTCGGTAAAGAAAGAGCACAGGGACTGAGGTGGCCCACTCTCTTGCCTTGGTGTACTTGGCAAGACTGCTAAAAAGAGTGTGAACCTTACATGAGTGTATATGGATATTACCATCGGGCATGATTACTCAGGCACAGACTCGGTAATATCAAACTCACAAGAACCAGCAAAGATCAGCCGGAAGTTAGTCCCCCCACATACCATACTAAAAGTTTAACAGAGTTTTCCTCCTGTTCAGAGGCATTCTCGGTCACAAGCTGACCAAGGTTGATGAAAGGTTGATGAAATGAGTGAAGTGAGGGAAGTTGTTGAT
Organism: Dermacentor silvarum; assembly: GCF_013339745.2. Taxonomy (NCBI): domain Eukaryota; kingdom Metazoa; phylum Arthropoda; class Arachnida; order Ixodida; family Ixodidae; genus Dermacentor; species Dermacentor silvarum. The sequence goes on from NC_051155.1 coordinate 71,945,213, forward strand.
TCCCTGGAAGCAGAGCGACAGTCAGCCATTCATAACACACAGTGTGCACCAGGGTCACTGTGCCACGGGGTCAACTGAAGTGCACAGCGTCAGACGCACTGTGTGCCAATCAGCATGACACGAACATGACACACTGCTGAATCTCCCACAACGTCCACTTAAAACAATCCCTCTGGCACAAATTAGTAAGCTACTGCTTTCCCCTTTTCAATGCTAAGTGTCAGAGATGCTTTTCAGTGTCTGTCGCAGCAATACCTAAACATTATTTTGACTTTTCCTAGAAGTAATCTTGTACCTCAATAATAGGCTAAGCAATAATACACTACAAATATTCCTATCTGCTTGCTGTGCCATTACATTATGTTAGCACTTTCTTGGGCAGCTTTTATAAGTCTTGTATTTGTGAGAAAAAAAATGCTTCCAGAAAAATTGAACTCTAATGATCTGACAGAATTAAGATGCCTTAGTGGAGGGCCCAGATTAGCCACCTTGTTCTTTTATTGTTCTCTCATTGCTGATAAGATCATTTTTTTCTTCTCTTTTTTTATTCTCCGCCAATCATAATGCAGCCACAAGGCAGCACAAAATTTTATTGATGCACTTTTTATTAGGTTTAAGTTCAAATTTCATTCTAACAGTTAGCATGTAGAAATATAATATGTGAGCATAACATTTACATACGAAAAAAAATTGGAAATAAACAAATCTCTTTTGACCTGCATTTATTTCTTGAAATGCAGAAGCACAAACCAGAAATAATGCAGCGAGTTGTCGAGACAAAGGCACACCTTTAAAAGCAGAGGAAGGCGCCACTGGAGGCATGGCAGCTAGTGTCAAGGATGGCAACGAAGGCTTTTAGAAATGCAAGAAGGCAGAAATCTGCAGCCCCATCTACAGGCACTAAACTAACATCCTGCTCATCGTCTACAGTCGGCCTAAGAAGGGATGTGAGGCAATAGTTGCCAAGCAAAGCTTAAACACTTTAATTTACCAGGATTAGAACTAAACACTGGCACAAATACAACAGCCACTCCGAAGTCATAGACAGCAACTTACTGATATCCTTTACCAGAAAAATATACAACTGCTGCATATAATGAGATAAAATTAACACAAGTAACAGTAAGCAGCCATGTTTCAGACGTCATAAAACATATCGCAGCTCACCTATTTCCATTGAAAGTAACATATATTAGAATGTGCAGATTCATTCGAAACACTCACAGTGCCTTTCTTGCCCACTCTGTCTGGCGACTATCACATTAAACCTCCTGTGCAGTTCTTCTGTGCCATGCTACTATTTGTTTGTAATTGCGCTACTTCTCCTGTATTGGATAACATACTGCCCCAGTATGTTTAGCGTTGAAGGCTTCTGAACTTCTGTTCAAATATCACTCTTCATGAAACACCCCATCATCACCAGTTCACTGCCATAACAAACCCAAGATTGTTTCAAGCTTATAAATGTGCTATACCAAGACCAAGTACACCCTCTCTATAGCCCAGTGCCAACTGAACAAATGGTGGAGCAAACTGTTACTATATTGCTGCACATTGCAACAAGTTACATATTCAACTTGTCCACTTTCCTGCAAATTCTACAGTATCCCTTAAGGAGTATCCCTCATATCTTTCATAAGCGCAGCTTTCAGCATTCATTAACCATCAGCTAACTCATTTATTTGTAATCAACCCTCGTTTGTCAATGCTAGCCTTCTTGGTGATGCAGTATTTCTTTAATATTCTAAAGTGCTTGACCAAATTGCTGACATCGACTTCAAGCAAAGCATTGAACATTCACACCTCTATGTTTGAACAGGATTAAAGTTGTATCTGTCAGAATACAAGTCCCCTCAGTTCACATGCCCGTCGACCAAGTTATGTGAGCTTTGCCACACGACAGTGTGCTAGGGCCTTTATTATTTTATTTTTTTCTATTGTACACTGTACTGAAATAAAGCTATTGGCTGCCATGTATGTTCCCCAAGACATCTACTTGCATTATCTCTTCAATGAACCCATTTTTATAGGCCAAGGTGAACATGCAATTCATCTTCCCAACGAGGATGCAATACGGTGTTGGTAATTTGGCAAGAAAGGTTGCTAATTTAGCAAGTTCTTAATTACCTTATTGACAATTTAATTTTTTGGAGTCTTAGCAAACTTTTTAGTGATATTCAGAGATGTTATAATACAGTAAATTGCCCTGGTGAAATTCCTCAAGGCGAATTTGACTAAGTTCAATGCCTTTTGCCCCTTGTATCTCAAAGTGGATATATGCACCTCCATCTAATGCTAGTTCTAAAAACCTAAACCAAACTAACAAAAACATAACACATAGCTTATTAGTGGGTCATAAAGGTGCATTAAAGCTGCTTTTTAGGGCAAAACACAATGTGGTACTATTGTTTTACAAAATCAGGGTCTTTGTATTTTTACATGCCGACTGTCAACTCACCGCCACAGGAAGTAATTTAAAGCTATAGTTTGACAAACATTAATCAAGGTCACTATGGATTCAGGAACAATTAAACAAAAAATACAATTCTTAGCAAGTCATCAGCCTCACTTAGTGACATTTTACTAAAATGGAGTGTTGTGAATCGTGATCTGGCAACCTTGTCCCTTTAAAGAAAAACTGTTACTAACACTGGTGTAGCTTACCGGGGCACCTGTTCCCACACTGACCGTCAAGCTCTACAATCTGCCGTAAATGTTGTAAAGCATGCAGGCATAACTTGTCAACATATGACCTGGACCTAACTCTCTCTGTGCGTCACTATAATTTCCCTGGTACTTAGGGAATACAAAAACCATCAAAACTGAAACTTGAACTACACCGCACCATCAACAAGCTTTGAGAAGGCAGACCGTGTTTGTGGGGCAGGTGCAAGTTTACATGTGTATGAAGCTTGTGCATCACGCTGAGCATGCCCAATGACATTTGAGAATCAGTCAGCTATTACACTAACCGAAGAGCACAAATGTAAATGAATCTAAAAACAGCTAGAAGATTAACAACATCTGCAACGTTTTTTAGGAGTACATATATGAAGTCAATTTTCATCGTTTTATCTCCTGGGCATTTTGGTGATGTGATCCAATAGCGCAACTTATTCTGCTGCAACCTACATCAAATATGGCCTTGCGAACTCACAAGCTATGTCCTCAACAATATTTCTGCTGGCCAGCCTGTGCTCATGACATCAGCCCGCCAGTGCAAGCATCTTATGAAGTTGTTGGATGTGCAGAGCCATCAATGAACATGTTCAACTAGTCTAAGGGTGTTGGCAGAACAACCTTTTTCAACAATCTTTTTTTACCAAGATGAGCCATTTAGAAAAATTACTTTCAAATTTGTTGTACTTAAATACACTGTTCCGAAATGTCTTTATACAAGTGCTGATGTTCTTAATGAGTGCTTGTCTTAACATCATCTCCGACCATCACGACAAGCAGCTGCCGGTTCGATTTCTTTTTCAGCATGATGTCTTTTTGCTTGTTTCAATTTATTACTGCAATTTATATATGAACAAAACATGCAATAGTAAGTGCTGACAAATCTAAACCAACTACTTCTCTGACATGATAAAAAAAATTGCTGGTATTTTAAATGTAGTCGAGGTAACCGGGTAAACAATGTTCTTACTTGTGAGCAAACATGTATGCATTTTCTGTACTGGATCACATAAAAGCTGCACAGGCTATCGGTTTAAGTATTTTGTATGCACTTCTTGAATTTTTAAATACAGCTAATTTTGGATAGATTTAAGTGTAAGAACTTGCAAAACGCAGCATGTCACAAAGGATATAGTGCATATAGCAGGAGTAGCAGCAGCACAACAATTTCAGCTGTCTGCCTGTGCCACTGATGTCAAAAGTGGAATGGGAGAATGTCCCTTCCCACAGAATGCAGGTCAGCCTGAAATACAAGTCACCCACTGCTGGAATTGTCATGAAACGCACCGAACAATGACAGGCCCGCAACGTGAGTACTCTGCATTTTGCACACATGCTGGCTAAATTTCAAAATCAGAAGGCAAATTTGCTGCGTTAGAAGCAAAACCACATTTCTTGCTTCAATAGCGTGCCATTGTGCAGTTTCTCCAAACTCCCTTTTATCTTAGAGGAGATTTGTGTTGCTTACCAATGACAGCCCTTGGACAACAATTCCTCGTGAAGAGCTCTGGCCCTTTGAAAGCTGAGAAGCCTATTTCCCATAAGAAGTTTGATGTACAGGAAGGGTCAAAAGTTTACGGGATGCAGGTTCGGCAAAAAAGCTAACGGCCCAGTTTTAGCTTGCACTTATTAGACAGGTTTCATGGTTCATGTACACTTGTGCACACTTGAAATCCAGGTTGCCTGGCCAGGCTCACAAAATATTTTGCGTCCCCTTCTCAGATCCCGTACACTTTTCACCCTGCCCGCATACTGCAGTGCGGATGGAGGACAGGCAAGTAGATGTGGACACAAGCACCTTGGACTTGTTTTCTTTTTTCTTAAGACGGGCACGCATCCATCTTCCTCTGGACAGAAGAGACGGGTGTTCGTCTCTTCTTCCTGTCCGTTAGTGCACAGTGTTTACAATGAATTACCAACTAGCCCGGTCACACACTTTGTACAGACAAATAAACAATCACAAATAAATACAACTGTTCTAATGAACACGTCGTTGCACAAGGATGCCTCCAAGCTTTCTGAAAGCGGAACAAGTCACACACAGGTAATAAACCTGACTACTTGCATTGCCTGATATGCCAAACACATATTCTCTGTAGATGGGTAAGCAGCCGCATGCAAACGAAACATTCTCATTAATTCCTGCACAGCTTGCATCATTTCTTCCAAGACGTGAGGCCTTTTCAAAACGAGTAAAAAAGCCGTCGTTGTATAAATTATGTGCAAGACATTGATGAGAAAGAGAGAATAAGTTCTGCAATGGACACATTGTCAGATACAGTTTTGCAGGTAGACAACATAAAATCAGAGCTTATGAGAAGTGCTGCTTTGTGTCAGAGTGCGCTACTTGTTACTCAAAAGAGAGGCTATGCACTCCAAACATGTCCACAACAACGTCTGTACCTGCAGGTCATGTACCTGAATTCATGTTTGAAATTCTCTATGCTGTTCCATTAAAGTGCCAGCCTCTTTATTTCTTACACCGGCTAATAACTTGCAGGTGTTTTTTCTTGACTTCTTGTGCATTACAGAAACTCAATGCTGTGGAATGGTCTCTTTCCCTGCCATATTTTAGGTTTCCTCAATTGTTCAGTGCTTCATCTTTATAGCCGTACAAATTAGTTTTGTGCAATGTCATCTCAGCTTTGGTTGTCTTTATCTGGCTTTCTTACCTACTTGCCCATTACTTCTCTCGTTGACTGCAACTGCGCTTTCACATCTCGTCTAAAAGTGCCACAAGAGGCCCCATTGGAGCCCAGAACTTCAGGGCTGCTACTATTTACTTCACCTACATAATTTACACTTATCTACTTCATCATCCCATCTCGTTTTCTGCCGACCTCGACTGCGCTTCCCTTCTCTTGGTATCCATTCTGTAACCCTGATGGTCCACCGGTTATCCATCCTATGCATTACATGGCCTGCCCAGCTCCATTTCTTCCGCTTAGAATATCGGCTATCCCCGTTTTTTCTCTGATCCTTCGATTCATACTTGCATAATTCGTACGAAGCTGGTATCGGGGCAGGTTTGTGTGAGTGTAAATGCGGTAACACTCGTCACTTGAGGGTCACAGCTGCAAAGCCCGAAAGGCATGTGGCAATATACAATCAAATGAAGTTCAATAAATGAATACACAAAAAATGCACCATCTTGCACAGAAAATGTGGATGCACATGCATTATCACTCATAAGTTTCAAGGAAATGTCTTATTTATTTTGATTTCAATACTTCTTGCTTGTTAATGTATAATTACTGTTTGGTAATGGACAAATAAATGTTTCATCCAACAAACATAGGTTAAATCCACCTAGATTATACATTTGCATTTGCACTGCTTTCAGGCAGTAATAAAGATTGCAAGTTCATATTGCACAAATTAGAAAAAAAAAGAAAACTGAAAAAAAAATTAAGTCAGGAAAAAGGTAAAAAGAATAAATAGAAAATTGCAGTGTTGCGTGAGAACTACGAGCAATGACTCAGTGTGGCCATAGCTGCACATTGAAAGTTCACATTGCACAAATTATTTTCGAAAATAAACAATAAAAATAAAAGCAGAAAATTTTGAGAAAAAGAATTGTTTAGGAAGAATAAATAGAAGATAGCAGTGCCGTGGCAGCACTACGAACAATGATGCACAGCACAACAATCCTCCTATCGCAGCTGACACGAAGACAATGCACAGTGGATATTGCAAGCGGGAAGAACGAATGTTTCACTACTGAAAGAATGCACTGTTAATGTGTACTGATGCTTACATGTCTAACTAAAGTTATTATACAGAAGCTGAAGTAGGTTATAGTGAACTTCGTTCACTCTGACAGAAAGTGTTTTTAAACTAGAAGCAGCTAAGAGGTTAGTGGGTGAGTCAGTACAGTATGCCTGTACTTGTTGTGTATAGATAGTACTACAGCTTTCTTTTTATGCTCCTAGTTTAGCAGTACTATACCAAAATAAAATCAACTTCTGTTAATTCAACCTTCATGATGCTGAGAAAGTCAATCGGCTTATCCGGCAGGTCAAATTGAACGAGAAGCCCACCACCGATTTATTTGGCAGTATTTACCCAATTCTAACACGCAAACGAATTGAACATGCACCCACATTTTATGGGTTCAATGTAGAAAACTATCATGGAAGTGAAATTAGAGCTTCTAAACGAAGTAGAAATCTAACGCACACCCAATGTCTTAGCAAGAAAATTTTAGCACACCTATTATTCTGGAAATAAGGAAAAAATGAAACCAGTGAACTTTACCTTCAAAGAATGGAAATTTATTTACACTTAATGTTGACTGTCGTCACTCTGACACAGCACTTTATCGCAGTCTATAAACCACCACATGTCATCCTACGTACAGTCCCTAGCACGTCTGATACTCTTTATTTATCACACTCTGCAACAATCCCACATGGGATGGTGACCCATGCCTAGACTAACCACTTCACTAGTTCATCCTGTGACAAATTCAACTCACTGGAACACCAAAAATGTGGTTGATCCCTCTTATATAGGAATCGGTATAGAACACGAAAGTGAAACGTGTCTTCACAGAAGTAGTGTAATGTTTATTGCACATTGATATATAATGTCTATTGGTGTTTTGTGGCTAAAGCGCCCTTAGGCGTTGATGCACCCACGCTGACGCCTGGTGGCACGTCTCCTCCATCACGACTACCAACGTCGATGACCATGAGCAACCGTCGTGCATATGGAAGCTGCACTACGCTGCACACGCTAGCACAACGCGAAAGACGAAGCACGTAACTGACACACTAACACAACGCGCAAGACAAAGCACGTAACTGAATCGTCACCGAGTCAAATCAGCGCGTACAGCGCGTCGTAATTGCAGCCTCCGCGATCAACTTCAGAAACATTTTCAGAGCTAATTGCGGAGGCCACGCTCCGCTGTGCTGAGTACGGTGAACGTGGCCACCTAGGTGGCGTTGGTAGTGCTTCTTGATGCCAGCGTCCCTTCGAATGCTGGCATCGAGGCGTCGTAGTGCTGAGACCACCGAAGCGTTCACTGTCGGTGCGCGTTAGTGTCATAATGCAGTACTTCTCTTTTCTGCTCGTAGGCGGCGGCACCGCCCCGAGCAAGAGCGCGGGTACACGGAGGAGTGTTAGATATATAAGGCGCGTCTGTGTAGCTCTCTGCAAATGCGTTTGTGGCGCAATGGGTTAAACGCTCGGCGATCTATCGTCGCGGACCGAGAGGTCGTGGGTTCGATTTCCAAATTTTGCATGTTTGTGGAACTTTTTCTTCTGGTTTCTTTCTTTGTATTATGTTCTATGACGTATTTCCGTGACGGAAATACGTCAGTGAAGTCTTGGTGGACCCCGGCATAAAACACTTTCGTGTTAAAAACACAGAATGCAACGACTAGTATGTAAAATAAGGCCTGAATCTGAGCTAGTTGGTATGGCAACGTCTGTGCATGTGTTTGCCTGATCTTGTTTCTCTGTTCCCTTCAATGATGTAAAATAACATCTTTTCAATGGTATTTCATTATGAAAGATTGAAAGCAGTATGTCATCGTCATGCTACACCAAAACCTGTCCTGTCATCTTCCTGTGATGGCAATGGCTAGGTAGGCTCTGACGGTAGGTTGTTGCGAACACGATATTGGTTTTGTGTCTGGCTGCACTGTGCAGGCAATTCTGAGACCAATTTTCATGGAAAAAGCTTCACATTAGAATCAAGTAGGAGTGTGTGAATATCACAATTTTTAAATACAAATCGAATACTTAGCTTCGAATATCGAATTGAATAATGCTATGCATTTATTAGCAAGTTGGGTTAACTTGTTATTTTGGAACATTGCAATTACATTGTCAATGTTAAAAAACTAGACTAGTAAGCCGTTATACTAATTGTGTATTTGACTCAAGTTAACTTGGAAAATTTAGTATTGTATTTTCCGGTGTACAAGACGCAGCTTTTTGACAAAATTTTCGGCGGTGCGTCTTATACAACGGTGCGTCTTAAATATTGCTTTCCTTTTTCTATTTGGCAAATTCTGAATTGATGTTGATTCGGCTTTTTTTTCAACATTTAAAACAATACATTACTAATGATGTGTCCTAAATGCGATACTGAACCGTCAACCTGCCAAAAGTAGAGTGCCATAACAAAAAAAAAGAACAAAACAAAAATAGGAGAGTGAAGGGGGAAAAAACGCCTCTGTGCGAGTTTTCAGATCACGGAGGCCGCGTATGCTTCGGATGCCACATGCAGGGGGGTAAAATGGCAAAATATGACAGTTGCATTGCTTGCGAGCATACACATATTCGAAGTTCGCTTTCCTGTTTTTTTCTATTACTTCTTCGTATCAGTCCATTGCCGTCAAGTCACACCAGCTTGTTGCAATGGGTATGGGCACAGCATCATCATCAGCCCATTTGCACCTCCATGCATTGTTCCGCCAGATTCAGCAGGGTCCAGCCAATTGCCATTTATCACGAGGGTGGCTTGTTGGGCTAGTTGGTACATGGCTATACTAGGAAAATGGCAGCAAATTTGAAAGTAGAAAAAATCGAGAAGTAGTCAGACAAGACACCTTCCTGTCGCTTTGTCTATGTCTACTTCTCGATTTGTTCTACTTTCAAATTTGCTGGCATTCTCCTAGTATAGCCATTTACCACGTTGTTTGGTTCACTAACTTCACGGTCCCTCTGCAGTATGCTGCTTAAGCGAAAGAGCTACACGGCGAAGTTAAACGTTGTGGAGTATACAAATGAACATGAGAACCGGGCAGCCATTTCAACGTCGCCGAGAAAATGATTTGCACTAAAGCCCCTCCATCAGCTCAGCCTTCTTTAGATGGCTTTCAGGATACAGCCACCCGGGCGTAAGCGCGCAGTGTAGTACGTGGCCTCCCCACCCTCCCCCTGAGCCTTGCAAAGCCTTGTGGCACAGCGGGCGGTCACTCGGGCGGCGCGGAGTAAAACGAAGTTCAGCGAAGTCGCCAATTGGCTCTGCGATGCCTGGAGTGCGGTTTTGGTGGCGACAGTCACTGCAGGATTCTGCAAAGCAAGCCTTCTAGATTCATCAGCACCTGAGCACAACGCAAGCAGCAACGACAGCGACTCGGAAGCTGAAGGGATGCCCCAGCAATGCTACCGCCAGAATTTGCCCAACTTTTCAACAGCACGTTGGAAGACGAAGACTTTGAAGGTGTTGAGTAAATAAAATGTTTCTCCTGCGTTTACGTGGGATGTTTCTTAATGTGTGGTCATCGAAATTTCCCCCCGCAAATTTGGCGCTTCACAAGTGTTCTTACAGAGACTTAAGTTTTCCGAGATGTTAACTGGTAAGTACGGAAAGTTTACTCAACCACACGTAATGAAGTTTATTTCTGGCAAGTGAGTAAATATATGTGCGTCTTATATACTAAACTTTTTTCAAATTTCGCAAAAAGTGGGGGGTGCGTCTTATACACCGGAAAATACGGTAATGCCCACTAGCTGTCCTCGCCAGCCTGTGCCTTGTTATAACGCACCAAATGCCCATGAACTCGGAGGTGTTTGACCCTATGTGAGTCGTCGGACTTGCCGTCAAGCAATAAGCTTAGAATTGGGTGTGGCACTGCTAAAAAAGAAAAAACAAATTAGGGGCAGCTTCACACTAGTGGTGCGAAGACTGGGCAAACAGCGAAGTTGGCGACGCCGCCCAGCTTTATCTCGGTTCGGCCACGTTTTGCGCAAGATCACCCCGGAATCATCGACAGCCCAAGGAGCAACGAACACTCGGTCATTAAAGTATCTGGACACTTCTGGACACTCAAACGCTTTTGCTCGGTTTCGCGGGCTCATAACTCCAGATAACTTAGCTCCGCCTCTGCGCAGCCGCGGCAACTACTCCGCACAGCACCATGACGCCATGGCTCGGCAAAGCTAAGGCAAAGCGACGTGGCATGCGCGATGACGTCACGGCTCATGCAGCTGTGGTGAGGCTCGACGCGATCGGCGCAGCTGGGGCTAAGTGTCGCTAAGCGACGCATGGTGACGTCATCGCCAGGCGGAGGTTTTGCGGCGTACACTCGACGGACCATCCTCGATCTTAAACAGCTTCGCTAGTTCACAGGGGCATGTGCATTGCGCTTGGACCCTTTCTGCACAACCACCAGGATTGGCCCAGATTTTGGCGTTACACCTGATGGCAAACGCCCAGGTCAAACAGCTTCGCTGTTAAAAGTGCATCCTCACTGTCCGCAAACCTGTGCCCCTTACTACTGAGAGGCTGGCTGGTTTAGTGGCTAAATGTGCTTTATAGGCGAAATTTCGTTAGCAGCACGAAATCACCACACTATTCAGCACAATATCGCCCCAATATCCTTAGATTAAATAGAACCAAATGCTAAGAACCGTGTTTGCTCCCGCACAGCAAGCAATATATTAGATTTGATTCGAAGATTCGTATACAACCGAATATTCGAACCCCCCCCCCCATTTTTTAATATCTCTTTTTCAATCGAATATGAATATTAAAAATATCATAATTGATAATATTCGAGCTTTATAAGTATTCCCCACACCCCTAGAATCAAGTAAATACAAAATGTGCCTAAGGCAGGCCATAAATTGTAATTTTGGGAGAAGACACGTGCCAAACGTATTCACTGTAACCCATGCATTGCGAAGACAGACGCTGCCACTGTTGGAGTCACCATAGGGGTCAGGTGCATGTATACTGACCCATAAAGTTTCCAAGGAAGGCGCATTTCAACATCAAAATAAAGAAACTTTGAACACATGAAATGTGTAAGCGTCGGCAGGGATATTTGGTCAGGATCATATTAGCAAAAAAACTGAATTAACCAGAGTCGAATTAACGGAAGTCTACCATACTCACAAAAGCATTTCAAATTTATTATCTTGAGAAGAGTATTTCAGATAGCATGGAAAAATCTGCTAAAAGCCTACCTTTCATGTGGCATCAATCCCAATAGAGCCCAGTCATGCCCCGGGGCAAAGTGAGGGTCACTTTGAGCGAGTGCACTCTGCCTCACTGAGTGCCATATTTTGTAAGCTCAGTACTACAGAGCAAAACAAGGGCTGCTATTTTGTAGCGATGCCTTTCTGACACTAATGCCTTTTCGCGTTTGGTCAGTGGTCAGAGCGACGGTCCGTTCATGTTATTAACGGGATCAGCCGGTGAGCGGTGGATGATAAGACTAGTATAGAATAAAGCATAATGCATCACTACAAAAAACCGGCCAAGGTGTCATTCCGATTTGATGGCTGTAATGACTGAGTGCTGCAAAAAGCACTTGGAATGACTATTTGTATACGGACAGCAGCCCTTAGTGCTGCTTTTAATGGCGACAGCTATTTAGGTGATCACAAGACTGATCCTCACTGAAGATTTGTTTGTCATGAAAATTTCACTTAGCAGAAAAAAAATTCCACCAAGCTCAAGTCTGAGCAACACCCAAAGGGTCTACACAGCAACAACAATGCGTGGGTGCACCTTGAACACTCCTTGAGAGGTCTCCTCTGTGGTTGTGCCGTGCGTGGCCAAAAGAGCGAGGGCTTGATTCCCATTCCCATTCCCAGTAGAAACCGCCCACTGAACCGTCCACGTGATCATTTGATAAACCACCCATTCATTACCTCGTCACACCATTAGTAGAAAGAGATAAGGAGTGGAAGAATCGGCAAACAGTGGTGGAGCAGCCATTTGACCTTTTGGTGCAGATCTTGGCGCAGGAAAAAAGTTGATTTGGCACAGCCGATATAGAATTTATGCACAGTTTTAAATGTATATCTAACATTATATGGAACGGAGAAGAAAAAGAATGTTTTATTGCACTAAAAAGACATACAAAAATGATTGTGACAGCATCTGGATCCATAGCCGATATGGCTAGTTAGCGAATTGATCTCGTTATCAACTGAAATGGTAAATAATTATAGCTGAGCTGGCTTTACGCACATTAATGCAGGATTGATGATTAAATTGCCAAACTAGCTCCATTATATTTTTATAGAATAGCTTTTCATGTGTATATAGTGCAGCTTGAAGCCGCTTCTGCCATTTCGACTTGCAACAGGTGTTTGCACGTTCACCACGCTTAAAAGCGAGCAAGAAAACAAAATGATTGCAGAAACAAAGAAATGTAAGGGTCACAATAGAACATGCACACCTAAACCACAGTTACAGTGAAGTCCAGAGGTTTCCTTACTTCTGAAGTGTAAATGCTCGTTTGCATAACTGCACAATGGATCATATGAAAGTTGTTTAAAGTACAACCACGAGATTTGCTTTTCCGATCATGCAGGGTTTCGAGGGAGGTTATCACTAATTGTGATTTATATGCTAGCGGTTGGGTATAAGAATTACAAAGTAATACTCAAGTGGTACGCTGAACAACTATTCTAAACAATTTACGACAGGACATTATCCGACGGTTGTTTTTTTATCCGACAGCCTCCTTGAGTAGGCTCCACGCCACTTACAAGGGAAACAGAAGGAAAACAGGCTCCATGCCACTTACGAGGGAAACAGAACTGCTGCACTAAGTGCACAAACACAAGAAGCGGCAGTACACTGGAACCTCTGCTGAAGAGAAATGCAACAAATTAGCAAGAACAGCCAATGGAGCACTGATGGCATCGGGCACTCCATTGACTTCCAGGATGATGATGGCAAGGTTTAGGTTTTTCTTTCAGTTTTACCAGCTTGGCAACACGAACAACAAGGCTTTTGTTCTTCAGCTTCTTTGCAGGCGTGGCATGAATTTCAGCTAAAATGCCGTTTTGGAGCAGGACGGTGCAAAGGATAACTCTTGGTGCAATTGGGCGCACCTATTCCACCACGAGGTGAACAAAGGCGACAGACCGTGCAACTAGCAAACCACTTTGGACATGCTTTGCTGAGGGCTACAGCCTGGCATTGCAACACCGTGTGTGACATTAAAAGAGGGACCTGGCATTGCAAGCATTCGAAAACACTGTGCACAACAGTGAAAAGGAAGATGTGATGAAACATGCCACTTTGTGCATGCTTCGTGAAGGAGAATTTAGCATCGCAAGCACTGCGATGCCATGCATGACAAGCTAGCTTCCTCCTGCGATGATGAATAAACCTGAAACCCTTGTTAGAGAGAATGCCAGTGAATTAACAGTCTCTATGCATTGTATACAATGCCGGCCCATTGTTAATGGTATGAACACACTATGAAGCACTTGTGTAAATGCATTCATCAGATCATCAGGAGAAACATGGCTGCCACTTTTCACATCTCACTCATGAACAAAAGCAGCCTCTTGTGGCTTTCCCCCCCCCCCCCCTTCTTTTTTTATTACAAAAAACATATCTTAATAATGCTCACAAAAACTGCTCAGAGAGCGCCACCATCATTCACCTGAGAATTTTTGTAGTTCACTTCGCTACATACAGTGCAGACACACCAATAGCTGTTTTGTTTGCACATATAACTGCACTGCCCAAGCTGCACACTTCAAGGAAGCTAGTAGACGAATTCCCACCAAACTAACTCGCTGCTGTGTGCACTCGGCAGTAAGGGCAGACTTTCTCATGTGACAGCATCCAAATGACAGTCATCCAGTGACATCACATATCCTCCCTCTTCATATCTGTCTAAGAGTGTTTGCTCGCATCGCTTGCACTTCCTTCTATAGGAACCAATCTGAAATGTGCCTGTACATGACTACAAGGGAAAAAAGCAACAGTTCTCAAGCACAGCACAGCACAGGCTCTACACATTATGCCAGCAGCGGCAAAGTATACAACTCACCTCTCCTGTTCTTCCTGTTCCTGCTCTTCCTGACACGGCAATAGGGGCACCTTTTCTTCCACTGTATGAAATGAACTGCAATCAGTGCTTGGTTTAAAGATACGCAGCTCTTCAGCATGTGGTAAGACCTACAGAACTCAGGTAATCAACAAAGTGAAAGAAAAAGACTCCACAAATCTGTGCACACGATCATGCCCAATATTTATAAACATATTTCTTGCATCTTGCTGGACCTAATTTTTCCCAGCTCCAATGTGTGGTGCTGGATCATGAAACAGAAGAGGCGCAGGAGTGTTTGTGCTGCGTCATATTTTCATTGCATCTATACCGACAATAAATGCACCAGTTTTCTCTGCCTCTTCGTTCACTGTTCAAGACAACTGAACTCCACTGCTGTTGCTGTTTAATCGAAACATTGGTGCAAATAAACAAAATGAAAAGTTTTCCCAGTGCACTCAATTCTTCTAGGGAGTAGTTTTCTTGTATTACATTTCTATTACTCTCTGAGACGGAGCTACTGGTTGTGAAGTGACAGTTCCTACTACTACCAAAACTTAACAACGCAGCATAATGATACATGATACATTATGCGCTTAATAAACGAGGAAGCAATCATAGATTTAAGCGCATCGCCATTACGCTCGCAGTTGCCACATTGCATATTCATGACAAATGACAAGCATTTTGTTCATTACTGACCAGGTTAACAGAACAGCTTCCTGCGCTAAGATGCATTGAAATAAACCCTAACGACACATTTTGCATACTGCCACTTAGCTGAAGTAAGACAGGCGCAAGCACCGATCAGCAGTGTACTGAGCACTCCGGAGGAATTCTTGAGAAAAACAGACGGTCCTCACCCTGAAGGATGCGGTCCCTCTCCTGCGCAGCCTTCTGGCGAATCTTTTTTCTCCTGAGCTTCTTAAGCAAGGCCCGAAAACGCCGGTGGCTGAGGCAGCAAAGAAAAACGTTTTCGCATAACGCCAAGCCCCTACATCGTAAATACTTACTTTAGCTTTGCAGACGGGGCATTCAAGTCAGACTCTCGGGCGCAAGACCTGCTGAGCATCACGCAAGTCATTATTTTACAAATGCGATTGGTGCAGAGCGGCCCGTTTAGCCCACTTCGCCGCTTGATTTCGCGTTTGACGCATTAGGATTTGGATCCGACTCGACTTGGATCTGAACGCCAACACCTGGATCCTGGTACGGTGGCTAGATGGGTAGGTGTGCCGTCCGCCGGGCACGAAGACTAGTTCAGCGCTTCTCCGCATCATGACAACAAAATTGGCGCTGCGGTCGAGGGTTTGGCGCAGGCGGCGCGCGTCGTCTGCTGCTGCGGCCAGGTTACATTGTACCTGCGGCATATTTACCATCGTATTTAAACTGAAAACCACATTCACAGTGCCATCATAGACAGTTACGAATTTCTGAACGCACCAGAGCTTTGTCACTTGCGAAGGTAACGTACTTGCCTTTTCCGTCACCTGTTTGTTTCCACGTTTGAAATTCAAGAATATAATAGCTATTAACGCTGTTTAGTTCGGTAAACACGTTAAACTTGAGTCTACGAGGAGAAGTGCAAATTCTGCATGGACGAAATAGTCCTCCATCAGTTCATCTAAAGCGAGAAAGGTGAAGTTTGCTTTGCAGAATAGATGTATTATCATGTATACAGTAGTATGTACTATGTAGGGGCTGTACGTGAACGTGCAGTGCGTGCAATGCGCAAGAGAAATGCTTTGACTTGAAAGGATGTAAAACACAATGGAATAAATATTGATATTCGTACAACTAAAATCCTTTGGTTCGATTTTCTTGACTGTATTGGGGTTATTATAAACTCACAAAATATATTATAAACTTGTTCGTGATGAAGAAAAAAAAAGAGTTCTTACGGTGGGCGATTATGTATGATGAGAGCAGTGGCTTGTAGCATGAAAAATCCTAGTTTGGACTCGTGAAGATCGTATATATGTATATTTGAATGCAATAATAATTTAGGTAATTCTTCGGTCACACGCGCAAACCATGCAGCAACGTACACCAAGCTTTTATTGCAACTATAGCTTTAAATGAAACACTACACTGCATCACAGCGCTCAAAATGCACGTAGCGTATAGCCGCAGCGCAAGGTGCTTTTTCTTTTCTGGAGTACGCTCAGGAGCTGAGTTTTGGTCGTCACAAGGAAGTGCAGGCGAGAAATATATGTATTAGGTTGATGATGCTGTTCGTAATTTCTATTTTATGCTGCTCACAACCTATGACTCCTGAACGCTTCAGCTGGCGAAAGGGGAAAGAAATGCCAGCGGCACGGCATATCTGCCAGTCGTTGCGTTGTAAACCGCGGCCGCTGTACTTGAAGCTGAATTTTTTGCACACACAAACATTTCGTCGGCAGCCTTTGAGCAGGTTCATTGCTTCACTTGTTTACAAATACTCATTCTTCACCTGTAGAACACGCGACATTTTCATTCGCATCCTATTTGCTTGGAGCGTGTGTAAGTTTGCCCAATGTCTCCAGAGGAGGCATTGGTTTGGCTCGCTGTCTCTTCCGGATTATTTCAACCACCGACATGCCGTTGGAGCCTCGCTTGTTCTTTTACTAGAAATTTTATTCAATATGTAAGGCGCAGCGTCCAGTAGCAACGAAGGAAGTGTCACTCTAACATACGTACGCCATCGGAATCCGCACAATCTTCCTGCCGGTCATACGCTCGATGACATGCTCCTTGAAGTGGCGCTGGGACATGAGTAATGCAGTTGAAACATATTTTAGGCACGGCGAAGGGCAAGCTCACGTCTCTCGGAAAGTTCTGGGTCTCAGCGCATCGAAACCAATGACTCTTTCGCGCGTGGCTTGCATGTTTGTAGCCGAACTTACAATTCGGCGCAATGCAAGTGGTGCCCTTCCGGCTTGTTTTCTTCTGTGCAGGAACACTTTCCCTCTGTTCCGGAGTCTCACGAGCTTGGTATTCACGTTCATCACTCACAGTCTTCACTTCGCTCCTTAAACGTCTAAGGAAATTACAAGAACTCGGAGAACTATATCGTGACTGCGAGCGGAGCGCTCCGTGAAGTGAGTGTGTTAACAGACGATATAAATGACCGCTTTTGAAAATTACTCATTGCAACAAGAAACATCGCACTGTTAAGCACTCTCTCAACATTATTTAACCATTGTCTTCAGGTTTTATCGTGAAAAACCCATTATCTTAAATATAACAGGCGCGCAATAAAACACTCTCAGTAGCAGACGACGCGGGCTTCACGGCAAACCTCTGACCGCAGCGCCACTCCTGCTGTCATGATGCGGAGAAGCAGTGAACTACGCCGGTCGGCACACCTACCAATCTAGCCACCGTAATCCTGGTAGAATAGATGGATACTATTCACATACTACTATTCACATACTACTCTAGCCACCGTACTACGGTGGCTAGATGGGTAGGTGTGCCTAAAGTCCCTATATAAGAAAAGTACCGCCATCCTTTGATAAACGCCGCTTCTCTCTCTCCTGTATCTCCGATTGGACGATGATAGCGCGCGCTTTTCACTTCTTTATATTTTCTTTTTTTCCGCCTCACAGCCATGTTGAAAGTCCTCTGCGCAGCCGCAGTCGCCGGTGGCGGCGGCGGCGCGCTCCCGACCTGAAAGCTTCAACGTGGACATTCTAGGCGCGCCACCGTCGACTTAGCTTTCGCAAGCAAAAAGTAAAGAAAAAAGCAAGCGCTTTAGGAGAGGAGGCGGCGGAGGAAAGAGTAGATGGCGGTACTTTTCCTTTAGGTGTGCCGACCCACGGCCGGGCTCGACTGGCGCGCGCGCTCGCTTCTTACGGCCTTCTCACCCGTCGGGGAAACAATGGGAGAGTTTCTCAGCACGTTTCGCCACCCGTCGACGGTAGGGGCGCTGCGACCCTGACCCTTCTAGGGTGCCTCGATGCCAGCGCCGCCGTTCAGGGTGGTGCCAACCTTTGACCGCCCCCGCGCCGCCGCTTTCTCGCTGCGACGCCATATTGTGTCACAGTGAGCCGTTGCGATTGCTTGGTGCCGGTGCTGAGTTCGAGGCACAGTGCGCGCGGATGCTTCGCGGACGCTTCTACTTGCTAGACAGTGTTCAGCCGCATGACTGACAAGCTATCAAGTGCATCGTGTCGACATGACGGGCTGTTGTGTTCCCAAGTGCGCCGGATCGACGCGTAAAGGACTGCGTTGTTTTCGCTTCCCCCGGGACCCAGAGTGACGGAAGAGATGGGAAGCCCAAGTAAAGCGCGATCACTGGAAGGCAACGGATAACTCCTGCATTTGCGAGGTAAGTGTCAAGAATGTTTAGACTATCGCACCGTGTTTTTCATTTAAATAAGAAAGTATTCTCTGATCCTCGCTCACGTACCTACGTTCGCTCACGAACTAAGTAAGCACTGCACCGATGCTGTCTGAGTAGCGTATGGTTTGCGAGCGCGCGTCGCATAGGCTTTTTTCGTTTTGATGGGCGCAGTCTGTACCCTTATTTTAAGGACTGACGAAGATGCTTAGCCCCGAAATAGTCTTACATTAGCTACGAATCGTCACGTAAGCCACCTATTTTCCTTTTTCACGGGAAGCACACATCTTGTGTGCCTCTTGTTTCTTTCTTTTTTTTTCTTTTTTCGGTACTGGTTATTTGGGACTAAAGAACGCAGTGCTTCGTCTGGGGAGAGCGGCTGTTTTGTACGTGGTAAGCGAAACATTGTGATTTTCTCTGATTTCTCGGGAGATATCTTGCGGACATCAGGGTGTTACGTTACATAGCTGATTTTTTAGACTTGTACATATTTGTAGCGTGGTGATCGTAAGCCGATGGTCATTCGTGCTCATTCCCGATCGTAGTGGGTACTGTGACGGTCTTTAAATGCCTGTGCACGGTATGCCCAGGTGTAGTAGAGATAAGGGGCATCATGGGACCAAAATGTTTCGGCGCTTTCTGGCATGGTGTCTGTTGTAGCCTGTGCATTTCTTCGAAACGTGTGAAGCGAGGTAATACAGCATTGCTTCTGCTAAAATTTATTTTTAAGCACTGTAATGGGTTCTCTGTATTTACAAGGCAACTTTTCATATCAATAATCACTTTTGTTGTTTTACCTGTACTTAGAAACACTTTGAAGAGGACCAGTACGAGGGAAATGGACAGGATGGGCGCCGTCTGTTAAAGTCAACAGCCCTACATCATCATGGACTATATTTTCGAAGTGAAAAACATTGCTAATCTGTATTTGACTGTCTTAGTTTCATTTACGGCTTTTGTACGTGATATGTACGCAGTGTTGTTTATTTTTTCAATGTAGTTATCAGTGTTCTAATGGTTATTTATGAAATGTTCTGTACTCGCCATCGATGTGTTTGGCTGATGCGACGTATTCGATGGTAGCTGATGTATGTATTCTGGCTGGATATCTTGATTAATATTACCCGCGGTTGCGTTTTCTTGTTTGCATTCTTGTTTTCGATTTATATTGTGTGTAATAAGGTTGATGTACTCACTTGAACCCCCCCCCCCCCCCCCCCATGTAATGAATAAATAAAAAAAACTCTCTCTATCCCGAATTGTGTGTCGAGCCTACCTTGCGAATTAATTTTTTTATCTCGTCTTTCAACATAACCTTCAGGCGCCACACAGTACATATAATTTTTCATGTACATATCTCTTTCATGATTGATTGTACTAGACATTATAAGTAAATGTATTTTGTGCATCGTTTGATTTCTTGTGTGTACTACGGAAGATTGACACAGACAAGTTACGTTACATTTTCTCTACAGCACTAACTAAACCTTATTTTCACATCGCAGTTATTTTTACACCAGCTTAATCCTGTCAGCACACAGTTTTGTGGGCAAAAAAAGCAAATATTGCGCGTAGATATCGTCAAATAATTGCAACGAACGCGAAGAGCACGCGCAACGCAAGGGAAACTAACCGCCGTGAGCGAGTGGCTGGCTACGGTAAAGGAGGCGTGACGTGTAAACCAAAATACAACAGCGAAAAAGAAAAACTTCCACACACAGGGGGTCGCAAACCTTATATACCAAGCATCGAAGCGCAAAAAAAAAAATAGTGCGTATTTTAAACATACACACGGCATATTAAATGTGATTGAATTAGGCAACTTGGGGCATGTTCCCGGCGCCATACATTTACGTCTTCGACCTTCGACGAGGTTAACGGCTATTTGTTATAAAGATATGCAGGTGGGACACCGATAAAAAAATCCTCATCAAGTCAAAGCACTTGGAAGCGCGCCGCAAGTAACACTTTATGAACGCAAGCGTAGCTGAGTCTCAGCTCGTGTGACACAATATGGCGGCGCCAGCGGGGTTGTCTCCACCCTGGACGGCGGCGCTGGGCATCGAGGCACCCTAGACCCTTCTTCCCCTGCTCCGCGTACATGCGCTTGCCTTCGCGCTCGCACGATCGTTTTCCCGCGCATTTTATTCGGTGATCTGTCAGTGTTGTTCAGTATGCAGTAATTTGTGGGCTCCTGAAGACGGTCATACAGCCTTTAGTACGCGCTGCCACAGCCAAGACTTGGCGCCGTTCATTGCACATCGGTATATAACTGCTGTGTGATGGTGTAATGCTGTCTTCCGTATTGCAAGTCCCGTTCCGGGAAAACACCCGGTGTTTCTTTTCACCAGTTCCCAAGCAATGATCGAGTTTCTAGCCCGAGTTTCTAGCGCTTTTGGACAAGATAGCGTCAACGAATAAAGGGGAATTATAAGATGGACATAGCAAAGATCGTAGCCTTCTCCTCCGGATACGCTACTCGGCAAATACATAATTTCACTATAACTCCCTTTTCCTCACGCAGCAACTCTTTTAAGCATTCTTTTTTTCCGCGCACAATAATGGACTGGAACCAGCTAAAAAATGACGTCTCTGCGCCAACATTAACTTTTTCCTTATCATGTTTACAGTGACATTATTTTGTTTGTGCCAAGTTTCCAGTGACAGTGTTTTACTTCTTTAGTGCAACGTTGCGTGTGCCCAATCTGTACGTTTTGTATTTATTCAAATAACAGTTTTTTTTATTAGCCTGTGCATTTTCTGTACATACCAATGTATTCGTTATGCTTGTACCAGCCTGCTAAAATCACCGCATGGTGATTGCAGTATTTATAAAATAAAAATAAATAAATAATAGCGTTTTCTTTTTCGAGAAAGCCTCCGAACACCCGCCACGCAGGAGTGTACTAGAAGTACTCGAAAGAGCAGTCCAGCCCTAGTATACAACGCGCTCCCATCTTGAGCTGCCCTGAAGGTGTTGACGACAGTCATGCGATACGATCCGCAAATCTAATTTCCGAGAGGTTTCTGAGAATACTCCTTGTAAATCAGTCAAACCAACTGACTGACGAAAACGACAAGCCTTCGGCCTCTGTACACAAGCCGCCAAGGAAACACTTTAGATTGTAATTGTGAATAAGACACATTTGTGAGCTACTGTGTCCGCAAGAGTTTTCGCCTGAAAGTATGGCAACCATTGTAAGTGCATACGAGCAATAAATATTTATTTTCATTCCTCAAAATGCATTTGATGGCGGAGAGCTGTTCTCCCGGCGCATGCATCCCCAGTGAATTTAAAGAACGAGCAATAAATATTTGTTTTCATTCCTCAAAATGCATTTGATGGCGGAGAGCTGTTCTCCCGGCGCATGCATCCCCAGTGAATTTAAAGAAGCTCGATGTATTAATACGGTTACACTGTATCCATTTATAAGAAGCCTAGATGAACCATTTACGCGTCCTCTACAATTAGGCGACTTGTTCTTGAATGCACGGTGAGGTAAGAAGCGCGCCCGACCCAATCTTCCAGCGTTGCGCGCGCTGCACAGATCGGCTGGGAGCAGCTGAGCAAGAGGGTGGGGTCGCAGCGCCCCCCTCCAAGCAGTGGCGATAGGCATGAACTAGCCCCGATGCGAAGGCCGTAAGAAGCGAGCGCTCGCGCCAGTCGAGCCCGGCCGTGGCCGACCGAGCGTAGTTCACCACTTCTCCGCATCATGACGCAGAAGTGGCGCTGCGGACAGTAGAACGGCTGAGCTGCGCGCAACGTCGGCTGCGCTGTGTAGACGAGCAGCGTGTTTGATAGTATCGCTGCCCCTGCTCTAGCTTTGAAGTACGCGTTATACAGCAGTGTAGCAAAGCCAAAATGGGGGAATTTGTTACTGTCGTCTACTATGAAGACACGATATGCTGAAGTCAATTTTCTAGCTTGGCGATTGGCCACATATATTTATTGGTACAAATGCGGCGCTCCAGCCCATTGCATTAAATACGTAGATGCATTTTTTCCATGCATAAAACAAAACTGCAGAGGTTTTATACGGTATATGGAAACGTGTTTACGTGATATTTAGTGAGTTCTAATGTGTAAATTTCGAGAAATCCAGCTATTGTGTTTATTGCTGCCTCAGTTGTGGTATTTAAATTGTTACTAGACGAATTGTGTTGTAAGTGCATATGGTTCACTGTTTGGTTGCAATAAAATAAAACAATATGTATTGAGCTAGATTCATGAATGTATTTAAAATACAAGAAACGCTCTCATAACTTGACGCACCAACATAAATAGCCCAGCGCCAGCAAGGTCGCAACGTTGGTCCACCACATCATAACATTATTCACAGCACAAGCCTCCGCTTCAGGTGATTCCTCTTCTCCCTGTTGCTTTCACGCGCCATGTTCTTGCCCTTGACAAGAAAGTAAAGGCGTGTAATTAAATAGAACTTCACAACATCGTTTGTGAGCTCTTTCTTGTGCCGCTCACAGCCGATCAAATTCGGAAGATTCAGCTGCAGAAAGAATGTAAAGTTGGCGATACTGTTCCTTCGTAACTCATTTAAACTGAAGCACAGATTGAAGGCGTCTTCGAGCGATGCTACCAGATTTTTTTATTATTTTTTTTATTGCGATAGCAATTATATGGACACTCAAAAGCAGATTTCTGCCGTCGGCGTCGCCGTCGCCGTCGGCGTCGCCGTCGCCGTGAGGTTCCGTATGACGTCATTTGGAGATGAAATCGTCGCCGCGCGCCGAACGCTGTATGTGCGAGTGAAAGGGCGCGAGGGGCGCGTCTTTCACGGGGAGTGAACGCACGGCGGAGAACAAACGCGCGTTCTGCGCCGTGCTCGCTTAAGGGCTGCAGAAGTAGGCGTCTCTTTTCTCCTTTACAATCACCATATATGTAGAGCAAACGCGCCTTCTTCGGACGCGCGAGAGGCCGTGGGGGAGGGGGAGGGAAGGGAGGCGACGTTTAGCTGCGGCACCAAGTGCCTATTTATATCAGAGGCTCCAGCAACAGTCACCAACGCCGCACGCATTTTGAGCTAACGCGGGCAAAACGCCGATGGCGTCGACAACAGTTCTACGTGTTGTTGCTACCAAAGCCGCTCACCTTACTTCGTATGACGTTGCTGTGTTGCTATCGCATTCATTGCTTCGCCCTTAGGGCGAAACTGTGACATTTTTTTTTAGTGCTTCAAAAGGGAGCAACAGCCCTGATCGACCTACTCATTCTGTTGAATTCAGTAATGTCCCCGAGCAATCGGAGCACTTGGTTCTTTGCAGGAACTTTCTTGCTACATAAGCCTAGAGTACGTCACTTTTCTTTGCCCCGTAGCAGCGCAGCGCTGCTCGATGTCGCAGGCGCTGACCACCTCATGTGCGGCTTGCAAATTTCCAATATCGAGGAGCTCATCGACGTACGCTTTTCGGTGTACGGCTGGCTCATAAACGTCGCCGATACTGAGCAAGCTACTGAGCAGCCCGGGGCGAACATTTCCGCTGTCAGACAGCGGAACATATCCGCTGTCTTTCTCACAAATTTAGAGCCCGACTTGCAGTTCGGAGCGAAGCAGTAAGTCTCCTTGGTGGTCTTCTTTGGTGGTGCAATGCCGCCGCTAATCTCGCTGGTCCTTTTTCCGACCTGGAACATTCCACATCGCTTAGGAACTTGCAAACAGTACGAGAGACGCGGAGCTCTTCACCTTTGAAACTGCCACGAACAAACGACATACAACTATTAAAATACGGGCTTTATTTTTTTGCTCGCCGCCAGCCCCCTGTAGCAGACGACGCGCGCTGCGGAACCGTTCTACTGACCGCAGCGCCAATTTTGCGTCATGACGCGGATAAGTAATGAACTACGCTCCAGACACGCCGGTCGGCACACCTACCCATCTAGCCACCGTAAACGTACACATACAGCTATAGAAACTCTATGAATACAGGTAGAGTCAGCGTTACTAGATTACAGGTAATCTAGTAACGTTGGGTAGAGTGTACTCATAGAGTTTCATATTACTATTCATAGAAACTCTATGAGTCCACTAGTTTGGGGGGAGTGGTTCCAACGAGGGAACTAGGCATTAGTAAGTAAGTGAGTGGTCCTGATCGCTTTTGACGCAGGGCAGGCATTTGTCAACGCCACAGGAGACGTAAAGAACAAGAAAAAAAAGAAAGTGAGGTGTATAGAGCACAGAGGAAAAACAAAACAAAATATTGAAAATCTTTTATTGAAAATCTAGATGGCACCACCATAAGGTTTTATTCCGAAAGAGCGGCCCCGCTCGCCGACCGGACACTTGTCGCGTCGGAGACCCTACCGCAGCTGCATGTAGCTTTAACAGGCGGATACTGGGTGGCGGTAACACTGAGATTATTTGCCACCGATCTATTGTAAATAAAATGGAAAAAGAGCGGCGGAAAGAACGCAAACGACGCAACAACAACGGTGCGTCGAGCAGACGACAGCTACTCAGCCCGCGAACTCCCATCAGCGAATGAGCGCTGCCGAAACAGCCGGAGCCAACGTTTATTGGCCGGAAATTCAGATGGATGGATGGGTGGATGGTCCAGGAGGGATAAGGTTGAACCCTTTAAATCGGGCGGTGGCATATGCCACATAGCCGTGACTATTAACATATTTTGTACTTCGTGGTGGGTGAAATTTCACCCCTGCCTTGATTTTAGCCACCAATCAGATAACCCCCGTTTGGTTATTTCTACCCGCTTACAGTCTATTTTGCCTTCACTGTCCCTAAACCCCAATGCTTTGAAAACATCAGCCCCGTTGTTTTGCACTGTAGGGTTAAGCCCTTTACAGAAAAGTATGAGGTGTTCAGCCGTTTCCTCTTCCTCTCCACATAATGTTTTGAGGCAACAACAACAACATGCACCGCACATTGACTCGGAACAACAACATGCACCGCACAACGTGTCTATACCTTGGTACTTGACTCGGTACATCTTAGTCCACAATACTCCCGTCCTGGCTTCAAACAACAAAGAGCTTCCCCTAGAATTATCATAGATATTTTCTATGGCAATTTCGTGCTTGAAATTTCTGTATGTTCCCAGTGCTGCTTTCGTCTGCATCCCTGTTTTCCATAGACCCCTCTCTGTTTCCTTAACCTTTTTCTTAAACGCTGTTTCCAGGTTTGCACCCCTCCTGCAGTCCAAATATTTGATTGACAATTTTCTGGTCCGCTTCCTCCATTTTGTGTCAACATTCCTCATGTACAAATAACTGAAAACTCTCCTTGCCCACCGCTTTTCTGCCATTTCTCTCAATCGCTCCTCAAATTCTATCTTGCTGCTAGTTTCCCTGCCCTCGAAAGACGTCCATCCCATGTCACCCTATACCCCCTGATTTGGTGTATTTCCATGTGCTCCCAGAGCCAGTCTACCTACCCCTCGCTGCTTAACTTCCAACCTTGCTCGAACCTCTGATCTCATGCACAGGACCGCATTGCCGAAAGTCAAACTAGGGACCATCACCCCTTTCCAAATCCCTCTCACCACTTCGTACCTATTGTAATTCCACAGCGCCCTATTTTTCATCACAGCTGCATTCCTGCTACCTTTAGTCAATACATATTTTTCATGTTCCGTTAGGTACACAGCCCCATTGCTTATCCACACTCCAAGATATTTGTACTTATCCACCACCTCCAGCGTAACCTCCTGTATCCTATGCTCGCTGCCCTGATTATCATTAAAAGTCATCACTGCTGATTTTTCTTTACTAAACTTCAAACCTAAGCTATCTCCCTCTTTACCACAGATGTCCGTTAATCCCTGCAAGTCTTCCTTGCTGTCAGCCATAAGTACAATGTCATCCGCGTACATCAGTCCTGGTAATGACTGTTTAATGACTGTCCTTGCTTGAAATAGGAAAGGTTGAAGCCAAGTCCGCTCCTCTCTAATTTTTTCTCTAATCCTTGTAAGTACAGCATAAACAACAAAGGTGACAGAGGGCACCCCTGCCTAAGCCCCTGCTGTATCTCTATAGGCTCAGATACCTTGTTTTCCCATTTTATAAGTTATAGATATCTTTTAAAAGATTACTTACTCCATCTTCCACATCTAGAGTGCCAAGTATGTCCCACAAATCCTTTTGGATTACACTGTCATAGGCTCCCTTGATATCCAGAAAGGCAAGCCATAGGGGCCTGTGTTCCTTTTCTGCTATTTCAATACACTGCGTCAATGAGAACAGCAGATCTTCTAACCTTCTTTGTTCTCGGAACCCATTTTGTAGTTCCCCCAGCACCTCCTCGCTCTCCACCCATGCCTGCAGTCTGTCCTTTATAATCTGCATCACCACCCTGTAAACCACTGACGTCACTGTTATGGGACAGTAGTTGTTTATGTCGGCTTTGTCCCCCTTTCCCTTATATATCATGCTCAACCTGCTCAGTCTCCACCCGTCGGGGGCTTTACCGCCCATTATCATTTTGCTCACTGCCTCTCTTAATGCTTTCTTAGATTTTGGGCCCAATGTCTTTATCAACATAATTGGGATGCCATCAGGACCTGTCGACGTGCTACTAGGAACCCTCTTCTCTGTCCTTTCCCACTCGCTTTGTTCAATTGGAGCCGCTGCACTAACCAGTCTATCCTCACCAGATTGAGCACATGCTACGTTTCTTTCTTTAAAATTTTCTTTCATCATTGTTCTTATATGTTCCATTGCCTCATCTCCCTCTAGTCGAACACCTTGAGCTGTAACTATAAACCTCTGCTCTAGGCTAGTCTTATTACTCAAGGAGTTGAGATGTTTCCAAAATTTCTTCGCTGCTTTTCTACCCTTTTTGTTTACTTCTGACAACCATTGGGTCCCCTTTCTTCTAATCGTCTCATTGATCAAATGGGATGCTTCCCTTCTACAGTTTAAGAAGTTGTTCCATTTTCTGTCTACATCAGCTTCTGGTTCACCCCTCCGCTTTGAATATCTGTGTTCCCTGGATGCTTCCTGACGTTTCTCTATGGCCTTCTTAACCTCCTCATCCCACCAGCTCTTGGGTTTACGTCTTCTGTTCCCTTTTGGCCTGACTCATACCTGAGCATGCTCTAGCTCAAAAAGCCCTGTTAAATTTGCATATGTCCATTCTGTTTTTGTATCCTCTGAAATTACTTCCTCAATTTGTTGGGTTGCTATTTCAAGCTGCTTTTCCGAGTAAAATATCCCACCTGGTTGTTCATCTTGCCTCCTACCTACTTTCATTTCTCTTCTAAAGCTCACCTTAATACGTTTGTGATCTCTACCTAGACTTCTGGAGCCATATTCATATATGTTCATTACCTTTAGCCTATCGTGCATCCTATGTGACATTAGTGCATAATCTATCGTCGACTGCAGGCTCCCTACCACCCATGTTATGTGCCCTTCACACTTCTCAGACCTGTTGCCTACAACTAAGTCATGCATTTCACACATATCCAGCATCATGTTGCCTGTTGAGTCTGTGTACCCGTCCATGTCTTCTATGTGTGCGTTCATATCTCCTAGTATAATAATCTCGCACCCTCCTCCTAGCTCATTAATGTCACTTGATATGCATTCCAGCATTTTTTTGTTTTCCTCTTTGGCATTTGCTCCTGTCCACAGATATCAAAGCAAAGGAGTGTCTGCTCTCCTGCAACTTTCCCTTTTAGCCATAAATGCTCCTTGCATTCCGGTTTGAGCCTTTGCCAATTCATAGATTTATGAATGAATGCCCGAATTCCAACCCCTTTTCTGCTGCCCTCTGTTCCATTGAAATATTCCCATGCATAGTCAGGATTACAGGGTGGTTGCTCCATGTCCCTAATATGTGTCTCCATAAACCCGTATACCATCAGCTTTTCCTGCCTTAGTTGCTCGTCTATCTCCTCCCACTTCAGCCTATTCCTGCCATCTTGCATGTTAATATACCCTATGTCCGAATAGCCTTGCCACTGGTGCTTACGTCTATTTCTTCTCCTACAGACTCTACGTTTCTTGAATCTTGGGGCCTCTCCGGGTCCATCTTTATCTACACTGGTGGCCTCAGGGCTCTGGGTCCCCCTAAAAAAGCCGTAGCTTGGCGCCCTATCCTACCTCCTACCCTCTTGCTCGTGGCACCATTGTAGTGAGTGCCATCCTTTGCAAAAGGGTGGGAGCCTGTCTCGTACACCTCCCGGTTTACGTCCATTACGCCGTACCCAAGTGGTTGGCTCAGACCCCCAATGACCTGGTTAGCCTCAACCACACCCCTTTCCATCCCGCTAGTCTGGCCCTGGACCTCTGGGATTGTGCATATGGTCACATGCACATTCGCAGAGGCTTCTCTGAGTTTACACAACCCAACCTCTAACTGTCTGTTTAGGTTCTGGTTCCTTCCCTTCAGCACATCGTTGAGACCAGCATGGATAACAACCAGATTTTCGTGCTCCATGTTGTCCCATACCACCACCTTCTGAGCTTTTTCCATTGCGTCAACCATGCACTTCCCTGATTGGGCTTCCACCCTCAACCGCCCATCTGCCTTCACTTTTGTAATGACGCCCTGCTTAACCCTTGCTACGTTGGAGTCCCCCACCACCAGGACCCTTCGCTCTACACGTTTGCCTCCCGCCTGCGATTGCTGTCCTCCAGTTCACGGTAGCTGGTGGCAGTGGACCACAATAAGGCGACGGCAGTGCCACCACATTTTCCGCGTTTCTTGCTTCACCCTCGGCACTTGCTAAGGCGTCCGCTGGGCCCACTCCCCCATTCTAGTACACTCTAATACAGGTAATGAGTGGAGGGCCTAGTTGAAACCAAGCAAGGAAGTTTCCTTGGTTGAAACTAGAATTTACAGTAACTCTAACTGAAACAAAAAAGGAAAGACCATCTTACACCATGGTGGTGACAAAACCTATCTCGTGTTCTAGGCTCCCGCAATAGATATTTGTCTTTGTTATCCAGTGGGGGCCCCGTAGTTGGGGCGTAGTGTTATAGTACACTGTAGTTATAACCTTATAACAATGCCAAGGTGCAGTAGCGCACCCAGGCTTTCTGCCAGGGGGAGGTTCAATTTTTTTTTCTGGGGGGGGGGAGCAAGCACTTTGCATAATATGCAATATCCTTGCTTTAGCCAGAGGAATCCAACAGCAAATAAAATGCCTAATGATTATAATAATAATAACACCAAGGATGATGACAATGTTTATTTCTTCAGCATTTTACTCAAAGTAATTTAAAAGTGAATGAATAAACACAAGACAATGATAGTGTTTTTGTTAATCAGGAAAATTGGACCTGAAGCCACCTCCTGAATTGTAATGACAATGTGAACAGAGCGCTGAAGGTACACGTTGGACTGGTGGGGCTGGACGCGTGGTGTTGGGGGGGGGGGGGCTAACGCGGCCTCGGGGGAGGGGTTAGAACCGCCAAAACCCCCCCGTCAGTGCGCCACTGCCAAGGCGGTGGCTGATTCCGCCGTATGCAACCAACAAAAGCATAGCCTTTACGATCTGCGCCAAGAATCTGCATTTTAATGAGTTCGCATTCTCATGCACTTTTCGGGGGCCACTGTCTATCTATATGTTTAAATTCATCTATTTATATCTATCTATTTATATCCATCTACTTGCATCATCATGGAGGAAGGAAAAAACTGAGGAGAGGCCCTACTCGTCCGCGCGCTAGAAGAAAAGTGTGGAGGAAGTGACGTTGTAATATGGTATTTTTCTTTATTTTTTCATGATTTTTGCGCTCTAGTGGCCATGTTGTCGTGGCACAATGGCGGCTTTGTTATGGTCACGGTGGTAGAAAAGAAGAGGTGGCCAAACGGCGCCGCTCCAGAAATATTTCCAGTTACAAGTGCGGAAACACATGGCTTGTTGTCCTTCTCAAAAAAAATAAAATTCACTTCAGCCCATCACTCCTTACAAGCATATAACTCTGCACTGTCATAGTGCAGAATACAGAACAAGTGCAAAAAGAAAAAAAAAATAGTAGTTGTAGCACTCAATTAATGGAACGAGGTTCCATTCCTGTTTTTGTGACAGTGAATTGTTTGATGGTGATCTTAACTTTGTAGGAATACGGAATGCCACTTAAGAGGCGAACATCTTAGCAAGGCTAAATTTTACCTGCGTGAATGCCAGACATGGTGACTCGGCAACTAATGTTCCCCTGCTCATGAAGTCAAGTTTATGCCACAGTGGCTGCTAAGTAAAGAATTCCTTGTATTACTACATTTCACTGGTATTTAAATAATAAGTCCATGTGGTAGAAACAACCAGTGTCAACCACTACGGTGTCCCTCGTATCCATGGAACAGTTTTTGGAAGGGAAACCTTAGATGTAGTTATCATCGGCATGCGCTAGCTGAAAAACCAAAGGAAATACTTGTCCAGCTATGTTTATTAACTGCATGAAGCTTAACATTACCTTTTACAATCTGTGAAGGTGGAGCTAGATGGAGTGTTACTGTATTCTATGCTGAGTTGATGACATATTCCTATAATTAATCACTAGAGACATACTTTTTATGCAGATCTAAAGTTTCATCCTAGTTACCGGGATTTGAATATGAAGAGCTTGTTGGAATTCATGATTAGGTACTAATCTGCTTCCTGTTACACTAATCAACTACCCTGTTTTGCTTATTCTAGAGAATCAGCACACCAGCTAGCACGACGTTAACACTTAAGTTGCATGTTTACTGTAAATAGTCTTCCTCGACTGCCATTGAAAAGTAGGTAAAGGTCCGCAAAGCATGCCAGACGAGCGGAACAGGTGTCATGAACTCTGAGTGTGCATTGGAACCTTCTCTACTGGGAAAGCCGCGCAATCGCATTACCTCCTACCCACCTTTAAGTTGCTCCAGGAGGCTCACCAGG
Source organism: Dermacentor silvarum (assembly GCF_013339745.2). Taxonomy (NCBI): domain Eukaryota; kingdom Metazoa; phylum Arthropoda; class Arachnida; order Ixodida; family Ixodidae; genus Dermacentor; species Dermacentor silvarum. The sequence goes on from NC_051155.1 coordinate 71,976,827, forward strand.
ATATGGTCGTGATGAAAGGCATGGCAAGACCTGACATAGATGCTGAAGTGCTGCTCTCAATGGTGTCCAGAGTGCCTTCAGATCGAGTTCTCCAGTGTCATTTCAAGGATAATTCCAGTGCCCAGCTGGCTAGAACTGCTGAGAGCACTACGCTGGACCATTTGATGCGAGAATGCTCCTTAATTTGTAGTGGGTTGGTTCCAACCCAATCTGGCTTCAAGTGGTCATTGTGACAAATACCACTTTTAAGTAAACGATTAAACCTATCGTAGCTGCATGCACGTAAATAATGCAACGATGAATATAACGTGACAGGAAACTTTCGGCCCCTCAGAAAAAGAAAATGCATGGTACAATGATAACATGAAGGGACGCTGCAAAGGAACGAAACGACATATAAAATTGGATGCCCGCAGGCACTTTTTTCATCATTGCTGCAAAGTGTTGTCACAAAATACAGTGAAAGGACGAGTGCATGCACAATTTACTCATCACTGCCAACGTCAGCAAGAACGGCGACGTCTTCAATGCCACCAAGGACAGCAGCACAATTGAACATGACAAAGCTGCGCTCGAAGACGACTCCGTACGTGGTAGTAATAGCATTAATTGGTACCTAGTAGTTTAGTTCACTGCAATTTGAAGCACCAGAAACACTAAGGAAAAAAATACTGCATTATATTTTGTGTCACGAACCTGAAAATAATGCGAGATGTGTTCCAAGGCTGGAAATTTCAGAAAAAAAAAACAACCTTATATTTGTGCAAGTATGGCACGTGTGACGTTTTGGAAGATTAGATTTTTAAGGTGTAATGTGACAGACAATGGAGTAACATTTAGGAGTCAGCCTTCCCAAGAATTTGTTGAGGGAATTATAAATGGGATCAAGCATCTCCAGACTGGGCCGGTATTTTGTATCGATACTTTATGCCTTATCCTATACTAGTCTTATGGCCGGCTGATCCCATTGATAACGTGAGCGGACCGTCGCTCTGACCCCTGACGAAGCGCAAAAAGCACGAAAATGCATAAGCATCGGAAAGGAATCGCTACAAAATACCGGCCTTGTTCCATTCCATCGGGCATCAAATCGCTTGGCAGAACAAGCAGACTATCGAAAGGAGGAAAGCTCGCCCAATGGCTGCTCACATAGCCCATCCCCGGCAGACCAAGTGCTTGCCTATTCTGTCAGAGCAAGGCTGCACTCACAAGAGGGGTGAAGAGCAAGCTGTTAGACACTCCAAGTTCCAAGTAAAGCAGATCATGTTACAAGGATTGCGCTAAAGTCGCTCTTCACAACTTTGGCAAAGGTTCAACATGATGGCTTAGTGACAATGACAACATTAGTGGTTCAGCCATGGATACTTCGTTAACTCCACAAGGACACGTATGCTGCCAATAGGACAAATTAAGTGGCAGTCAACATGGGCCCCGCCCCCCATGCAGCCAGCGACATGGCCATAGTAGAGAAAGAGAGAGAGAATAAACATCTTTTTCAGGGATTGTTCAAGCATTGTCTTCGCCTTGTTGCCAGGAAACCATAGGCATAGGCGTCCACGGCCCTCGCTACCAGCCGACTCTGGCCTGTGAGAGGGGAGCTGGCTATAGGGCTTGTTGCAAATAATTAAAGAAGAAGATGCGCTGAGCACGAGCAAGAGAGTTTCCAAATTATTTTCGACGATATATATCCAAACAACACAAAACTCCTCTCTTACAATATATTAAATGGGCTATTAGAAAATCCCTTAGTGGAGTTAAAAATAAAAGCCGTCATAGCGACAGATGCATCCCAATCAAAAGAAAAATCGGGAATTGCAATTTTCTCTTCAGCTTTTGACTGGTCATTCTCTTTAAGACTTCCAGACTACATACCAGTATTTCTAGCTGAGTTTCTGGCGGTTACATTGGCTCTACGAAAAGTGCACTCATCAATCTCAAAAGTTGTAATAGTAACGGATTCTTTGTCATTATGTCCAGCTCTCGCTGGAAATAGTTGTTCACAAATTTAACGTACATTTCAATGTCTTATACATACCTTTTAACTTAATGCTAATTAGATTGATATGGGTGCCTGGTCACAAAGGATTAGTTATCAATGAATTAGCCGACAGCTTGGCGAGAGCTGCCCTTAGTGGTCCAATCCTTCCTATTCTTCCTGTATCAGCTTTCATAACCGCGGCTAGGTTCAGAAGATGGGCAGTCATGCAAGACTCCTGGAACCTGCCATTAACAAATTTAACTGATTATTGACACCTTCTATATTTCCTTGGAACAGACAATTCTTGAAAGAGCGCAAGTTTGGGCATGTTGGTATTCCATGACTTTTACTTTTTAGCGCACAAAAAGAGACGAGAGACAGAGGTACGATGTGGACACAGCGCTAACTTCCAACAATTGTTTTTATTCTACGAAGTGGTACACACATATATATATGGAACAGATAGCAGTGCACACAGGCGCATATGTACTGGTTTTGAACAGATAATACAGCAACGTGACATGTGACAATTCTGCCGTAATATAGAAAACTTGAAGTCCTCTTTACCAAATTCAGATGTCGAATTCCTACATTAAACTTTTATCTGCATCGATCTCGTCTGGCGCCCTCCTCCTTGTGCTCATACTGTGGTGAAGACGAAACGATAGAACACTTCTTCCTGTCATGCCGCCGTTTTTCCTCATTAAGAAAACACGCTTTAGAAGAAAAATTTCACAGTGCTGGATTGAATATTACTATTATTTCCCGATATTTTATCTTTTGGTGCCTCTTCTCTCGGACATTGTTATAGGGATGTTGGTGCAGCTGTTGTGGGGTATATAATTGAATCAGGACGATTTCCTTGCTAAATTCTTAAATTTTATATGACTTCAACTGAAGTAAAGTCGCCGTACAAGCGTCCCTGCCTCGTGTGCAACGCGTTGGGCCATACAGTTAAGGAATGCTCCACGTCACTCACTTCTGAAGAAAAACGCAGGAGGCTTCAGGCGCGCAGGCATTACTTCCGCTGTGCCAAGTGCAACCACGTCACCAGTGAATGCCGAAGCACCAGGAATTTGCAATGGACCCACTGTGATGGACAACATTTGACGTTGCTGTGCAACGTATGTCCTCCGACTCACAACCAAGCAAAGCGTCTGGGCAATGCGCAAGTGGGCCGGAGTCCGCCGACACACCACCTCGTGCAACATATGTGTCCACGAGTGGTACCGGGCTCATGTCGACATTCCTACAGACGGGCAGAGCTTGGGCTGTCGCACCAGCAAGCTCAATTTTGTTGCATCTCCTGCGAGACACGGGCAATCAGCGCACTTTTGTTTGGCAGGACGTTTCTCAAGCATGTAATTGTCCTGTTCAAGGCGTAAAGCGGCTCAACCTATTCACGTTCGGAAAAATGCAGCGCCCTGTGACCCTGACATGTAACCGAGTGTCTGTTAGATTCTGAAACCAGCACAGTACCAATGAGACCACTATATAGATGCCCTCAAAGTGCCAGAAATCTCTGCGGTAACCAGCCCACCAGCGAATGGCGCGATCATCACTAAGAGGACACACCACAGTCTATTTCCCGCTGATGCACGCTCCGAGGAAACGACTTTCCGGGAGGACGAGATCACCATCCTGATAGGCTCCAACCTCTACTGGGAGGTTGTAACCAGACAGATAACTCGACTATCACCACAGGTTACAGCAATGGAAACCCTTTTTGGGTGAACCGTCCAGGGAACACTCCACGATTTATCCAAAGGTTCCGCTGTACAAACCACATGACTCTTCCTTGCTGTCGGCGAGCCTGTGGCAAACGACGCCTCACCAGATGTGGACACCTCTTCTATATGGCGCATCGACACCCTTGGGGTGCAAGATAATCTTGAAGGTCCACATGGCTTTTGAGGAGTTTGAACGCCACGTTTGAAGAAAGGAAGACGCTACGAGGTTCTTCTCCTTATTTGGGAACCAGTTAGGTCTCGACGCCGGCCACAACAACTTCGCTATTGCTAGGCAGAGGCTCTTGATGCAGCTCCGACGCTTCAAGCAACAACCAGATCCTTTGGCCCAGTATGGCAAGACAATCCAGACTTATTTTGACGAATGTCATGCCAAACAAGTTCCCGACCGAGACGTGCCCTTCAAGCCAAACACGTGCCGCATCATGGAGTGATTCGACGTGACGCAGTCACTACCAAGCTCAGAGTGGTTTTCGACGACGTATTGTCTCATGCTCCCGGTCAACCAGCCCTGAACAGCGTGCCAAAAATGGATGCTGATTTATTGAAACTGCTGCTCAACTTCAGGTTTCATCCAATCGTTATGGTGGCTGACATAAAGAAGGTGTACCTGCAGATGGTCATTCGGCCGGAGGACAGAGATGCACTCCCTTTCTTGTGGATCAATCATCTCCCGACGCAGCATCAACTATTGCCGCCAATTTTTCAGTGGCGGATAACCCCGGCGGCGTTCCCTTCGGCGCCACGTCCAGCCCGTTTCTGTTAGTGGCAACACTGCATCACTTTTCTGTCACTGAAAATCAATTTCCCGACACATTGGCATGCCTCAGAGAATCCTTCTATGTAGACAATTTGGTAGTCGGAGTGAACAGCGTTCAGAAAGAGCTCCAAATTTACGCGGAGGCAAGGACCATTCTAGCGGACGCCAGCATGGAGATTCATAAATGGGCATCAAATCACTCAGTACTGCGAGAACACTTCCAAGGACGCTTCCTCAAGAGCAGCTCACCGTGTCGAATGCCTGGGTTTCCGAGCTTCCGACTTTGAGCAAGGTTCATCTACTCCGACAAGTCAACAGGCCACAAGGAACACACAATTGGAGTGACGGAGCTGCATATTTTCACAGACTCTGCGGGCGTATGGCGTTGCAGTCTACGTGCGTTCTGAATCGATAAATTCACACATGCGCAGTACACGTTTTACTGAGCAAGGGACGAATAACGCCATTGAAGCCTATGTCGCTGCCTCCGTTTAGAGCTTCTTGCCTGCTTCAGAGCCATAGGCGGAACGTTTTCATTTTCCCGGGGGGGGGGGGGGGGGGGCGCTGGGGCCTGACCATCTTTCCGAACCCCACTCATGTATGCCTATATGCAGGGTGTTTCCGCGAACACTTCCAAAACTTCTTAAAGGTTGCCTGTGGCAGATAGCACAATTCTAGTTTATGAGCTGGTCTACTCGAAGAGGCGGACATTACTTGCACAAGAAATTGAAATGCATAATCAAAAAATTTACAAAAATTTACTAATTAAGTTTAGGATAATCCACCAAAGAGATAGCAAAAGTCTTCTGAGAGGGGCGTGTCTACCGTATGCAACATGTCTTTTGTCTTTACAAACATTAGAAGTGTCATTCACAAACGAGAGGATTTGTCTTCTATCGTTGATGATTGTGCTGCAGATGTGGTTGTACTGACAGAAACTTGGCTTTCAAGTAAAATCGCTGATAATGAAATTTTACACTGCCACAATGATTACAAATTCTTTAGATCTGATCGAAGCAGAAAAACAGGCAGTGGTGTGCTTATTGCAGTATCAACGCGTCATTTGTGTCAAGTTATACCAGTCATATCTCCACTAGAAATTGTGTGCGCATGCGTTCGTTTTGGACATCACGAAGTAATTATTTGTGCCTGTTACCCCGCACCTCAGTCTTGTTCCACGTTCTGTGATTCTTTGCATGACACTTTAAATAACATTCTAGTACGATACCCAAATTCTCCCCTTCTAGTTTTAGGTGATTTTAATTTCCCAGATATTTTGTGGGATAGCAACCATGGCGTTATTTGTATGCATACTAATGAAAGTTCTAATTTTGTTAATCTCTGTCAGGATTTCAATTTAACCCAATTAGTAAAAACACTTACGCGAGTTTCTGCTACATCATTAAACATGCTAGATTTAGTCCTTACTTCAATCCCAGATGTGTTTTCAGCATTTACATATTTGCCTGGGCTAAGCGACCATTGTATCCTTCACTTTCTTTGCAACTTTCCTTTCGAGTGAGCGCCACAGCACAGGAAAATCATACGAGATTATGCTAGAGCGAATAGCGCCACTATTGACGTCGAAATGCAATCTTTTTGCGAATTGTTCCTGCGCTTCTACACGTGTAGAAGAGAACTGGTCAATTTATAAAACAAGAATGCTTTCGCTTATCGAGAGATATGTGCCTTTGCGTAAAATTCCTTCCAAGTTTCGCTCTCCTTGGTTCACTCCGCTGCTCAACCGTCTACGAAACAAGAAAAAAAGAATTTACAGAAAAGCAGTATCAAGTGATAAAGCTGACCGCTGGGCAGCTTATCAAAACTGCGTCTCTGATTACAAGCGTGAACTTGAAGCGGCCAAGCGCAATTTCTTTTCAAGCACTCTTCCGTCGCTGCTTCGAAATTAACCGCGTAAATTTTGGGAAGTGGTTAACGGCAAACCGAAACAATGATGAGACGGGGAATGTCATACCATTTGATATGTGCTGTGTTGCTCTGCATAACGTATTTAAATGTTCGTTTTCTGATGATCAGTCTTTTTTATCACCCGTATTTAATAACCTCTTGTTTCCCACGATGGATCCCATAATTTGAACAAACCTCATCAAGAATCTAAAGGTATTTGCACCCGGCCCTGATGAAATAACTGCTCAGTTTTTGAAATGCACTGTGACCCACTCATCTATCATTTTATCTAAACTTTTTAAGCAGTCCTTAGAATGCGGTGTGCTGCCAAACGACTGGAACGTGAGGAAGGTGGTGCCTATTCCAAAACAAGGTAATCCTTCAATTTTTCTCACGTGCCCTCTTCCCTCAAACTTACATTATATAAAACGCTAGTAAGATGTAAACTAGAGTATGCTCCATCAATTTGGGATCCATCTACAGCACAGCTAACATACTTACTTGAAGCCATTCAGAACCGCTCTGCACGTTTCATTGTGTGCAATTATTCACGCAGTGCCAGTGTATCTGCCATCGAAACTACAGACCCATTTCATTAACCAGCATTCCCGGGAAACTTCTGGAACACATCATTTTCTCTAATCTCGTGCTATTCCTTGAATCTAACAACTTCTTGAGTAAATATCAGCATGGTTTCCGAAAAAATTTTTCATGTGAGACACAACTAGTTATGTTTACTAATGACCTGTTCTCATCTCTAGACCGAGGTTCTTTCATTGATTGTATCTTTTATTGCGATAGCAATTATATGGACACTCCAAAGCAGATTTCTGCCGTCGGCGTCGCCGTTGCCGTGAGGTTCCGTATGACGTCAATGAAGATGAAATCGTCGCCGCGCGCCGCCGAACGCTGTATCTGCGAGTGAAAGGGCGCGAGGGACGCGCGTATTCACAGGGAGTGAACCCACGGCGGAGAACAAACGCGTGTTCTGTGCCGTGCTTCCTTAAGGGCTGCAGAAGTAGGCCTCTCTTTCCTCCTTTACAATCACCATATATGAAGAGCAAACGCGCCTTCTTCCGACGCACGAAAGGCCGTGGGGGGGGGGGGGGGGGGGAGGGAAGAGAAGCAGCGACGTTTAGCTGCGGCACCAAGTGCCTATTTATATCAGAGGCTCCGGCAACAGTCACCAACGCCGCACGCATTTTGTGCGAACGCGGGCAAAACGCCGACGGCGTCGACAACAGTTCCGCGTGTTGCCGGTGCTGCTGCATGTCCAAGTTTAAACAGCTGATAAAGCTACTATCATTACTCCGTATAGCTCTCTACAAATTTGCTATCGCAATTGATGCTTCACCTTTCAGGTGAAACTGCGACTTTTTTAGACTTCCATCGTCTCCTTCTTCTGAAATTAAGCTGACTTAACATTGACCCCTAATTACTTAAGTGGATTGAATGCTTTCTCGACAAACGAACTCAATTCGTATCTGCTAACAATTCCGCTTCACCGACCTGTTTTGTAACTTCTGGTGTGCCCCAAGGCTCAGTCCTTGGGCCTCTTTTATTTCTTATTTACATTAACGATTTGCCGGAGAAATTGACGTCTAACATTCGTCTTTATGCTGATGATCGTGTTATTTATCATGAAATAACTAACCCAGATGATTCATTTTTACTTCAATCTGACCTTAACACCATTTCTTCGTGGTGTAACCAGTGGTTAATGAAATTAAATGTAAAAAAATGTAAAATGATGAAATTTTCTCGTGGTAGTGCTGTTTCTACATCCTCATACAAAATTAACAACACTATTCTGTTCTCTGTCACTTCCTATAAATATTTAGGTGTTCACATTACTAACAACCTGTCGTGGCAAACTCACATTGAATACGTGACAAACTCCACCAATCGAACACTAGGTTTTTTACGTCGCAATTTTTCTCACGCACGTGCATACAATAACGTGCAACAATAACGTGCATGCCGTAGTCTATCGAGAGAATCGTCTATGTGGGGTAGCGGGTAAACGTCCCTTTTAGTGACCTGGTTGAGTTCGCGGTAGTCAACGCAAAAGCGCAAGCTGCCCTCTTCCCTCAAACTTACATTATATAAAACGCTAGTAAGATCTAAACTAGAGTATGCTTCATCAATTTGGGATCCATCTACAGCACAGCTAACATACTTGAAGCCATTCAGAACCGCTCTGCACGTTTCATTGTGTGCAATTATTCACGCAGTGCCAGTGTATCTGCCATGAAAACTAGCCTTCATCTGCCAGGCCTATCATCAAGAAGGAAACTCGCCTGGTTATCACTCTTTCATAAAATGTACTATACTAACCCAGAAATAAAAAATGACCTTTTTATATCACCCCCTTATATTTCATCATGAATCGACCACAACGTCAAGGTACAAGTACCAACTTGCCGCACAAACCTTTTCTTCAATTCATTCCTGCCCAAGACAGCATCCGAATGGAACCACCTCCCCGCCTCGGACGCCAGCAATCCGGTTCATTCATCCTTTGAAACTGCTGTTTCTAACATGATATAATGATTCACCACTCCTCTCTGTAACGCCATCAGGCATTGAGAGTATGTTAAATAAATAAATAAATAAAATAAATAAACTAATTACCTGATGGCCCATATTGCAATTTACAAATTGTAGCCGTGGAGTTCACATGGCCCATCCACTTGGAACGAATTCTCGGCATGACACCAGTTTCTAGATATTAATTCCTGAACTTTGCGGAGAAATGCATTGGCGTTCCGGTTAGTTTCTTAACAAAACGTTGCTTTATGTATTGAAGCACAAAATTAACTGGAACGCCAATGCATTTCTCTGCAAAGTTCGGGAATTAATATCTCGAAACTGGTGTCATCCCTAGAATTCGTTCCAAGTGGATCTGCCTTGTGAACTCCCCGGCTACAATTTATAAATTGCAATATAGGTCATCAGGTAATTAGTTAAAAACTTAATTAGTGAATTATTGTTAATGATTCAAATAATCTTTTCAATTTCTTGTGCAAGTAATGTCCGCCTCTTCGAGTAGACCAGCTCATTAACTAGAATTGGGCTATCTGCCACAGGCAACCTTAAATAAATTTTGAAAGTGTTCGCTGAAACACCCTGTATATATATACATATATATATAGGTAATTTATATATATATGTAAATTACCTTTAATAACAGTTACACTGGGAATTTCGTGTGACTTCGAAAGATTGTTCACTGAAGTGACAAGCTTATATATATATATAGGAGTATTTGCAAGACCTCAGAGTAGGAGACAACTCAGTTTTACAGCCTGAGTCCCCGCGCACCGCCAAGAGACTGGTTTTCGCCATGTGACAAGCGGATTCAGTTAAACACGTTAGGGAGATACATATGTGTCTTGTGCGTATTAAGTTGCACAAGTACACATCTATTAAAAAGCAATGGAACGCCTTGTAAAAGATTTAATACAAAATATACAATCAAGAAATCTTTTCCTGACGAAAGGTCAGTTATTGAGAAGATAAGACATAACATATAAAAACATTAAACGATATATAACAATTTCTGAACACAACTTATGACTAGAATTATTAGCATAAGTATAATGTGATTCCATAACGCCATAGTTTCATTAGATGTCAAAGCATTCCTTATGCCACTGGTTTCGTTTATTTTCCGGAGGCAGAACAAAGGATTATAGAGTAAAAATTATCAGGTGCCCAAATAAATAAACATATTAACAAATAAATAAATAAGACAGCGATATCTCAAAAGCGCGAAAGGACTTGATAGCAAATATAGGAACAACGTGGATTGTGTTATTGAGAGGCAAATGCAGCATACGACAAATAAAAATTAATAAGGAAAATGCACAGACAGACTAGGGAGTTTTACAAATAGCGCAACCACGCATCTTTTCTTACCCAAATGCCCTCACTCTGTTTGCGCTGTTATGGACCACTATTTTCGTTCCTTTGTGTAACTTTTTGCGTTGTTTTCTAAGCCAGGTGGTTTGCTTTGACACGTAAGTTGGTGCCTTTCTCTCCTATTATAAAGACATCAGTTCGTTGTCTGATGCGATGATTTCACTATCATTGAAAAAGTGTTCGTTCGGGCACTTGATCTGGAAATGAAGTCGTCGGCAATCTTATTCAAATTGATTTTGCGGGAGAGTTCTTTGTGGGCGTGCAAAATTGCCAGATGGTTCAACGGGCTTGTCCAGTCATCAACCACAAGTACATTTTTAGTCACCGAAGGCAAGAAGAGGACCTCTCAGATGTGGTCGACGAGACTGGTATGGCCAACGCAATTTTTTTAGCTTGGCCATTTCCGGTAAAAGGTTTCACAGGTGTTCGCTTTTGCCCCCCATAAACATGTGCACGACGTCCCCAAATGTGTGCAATGATGCCGACCTTTGCTGGCTTAAAATGTCAATCAGCATATCTCTGTGCAAAATCAGGCATCCTGGTTCAAGGTAGTCACTGTAGAACTATGTTATGCATAGGCTATCACTTTTTCAGCGTCGTCTTGCCACTGTACAAGTACAGCTCCTAAGCCGATATTGCTGGCATCGGTGTGAACCGCTGTCGGGGGCGTCTTCATCAAAGTGTCCCAGGACCGGTGGGTTTTGAAGGCGTTGCCGTAGCTCATCGAATGCTTTCTGCTGATCTTCATCCCATACGAATGCTATGTCTTCTCTGGTGAGGCGTGTCAGCGGCGATGCAATGCGTCAAAAGTTCTGAATAAAACGCCGGTAATATGTGCATAACCCTAAAAATCATCTCACTGCCTTTTTGTCGGATGGCACAGGAAAATGTTCAGCGGCTGCTATCTTTTCCGGATCGGGTCGTACTCCCTCATTACTGACAACATGGCCTAAGAAAAGAAGCTCTTTGAAGCCAAAATGGCATTTTTCCAGCTTAAGCGTAAGACCAGCGGACCGTATGGCTTCAAAAACAGCACGTAGTCGCCTCAAGTGCTCGTCAAATGTCGCAGAGAATACAATCACATCGTCCAGATATACTAAGCACGTTTGCCACTTGAGTCCTGATAGAACAGTGTCCATTAGCCGCTGAAATGTTGCCGGCGCGGAGCATAAGCCGAAGGGAAGTACCCTAAATTCATAGAGAACATCAGGTGTCCTGAATGCTGTTTTCTTGCGGTCTCTTTCGTCTACTTCTATTTGCCAATAGCCGCTTCTTAGATCCATTGACGAGAAATAACGTGCATGCCGTAGTCTATCGAGAGAATCATCTATGTGGGGTAGCGGGTAAACGTCCCTTTTAGTGACCTGGTTGAGTTTGCGGTAGTCAACGCAAAAGCGCAAGCTGCCATCCTTCTTTTCGACTAACACTACCGGCGATGCCCAAGGACTCTTTGACGGCTGAATAACGTCATCTTGAAGCATTTTCTGCACCTGGTTTTCTATCGGTTCGCGTTCTCGCGCTGCCACTCGGTATGGGTTTTGCCATATGGGCCTGGTCGTTTCATCTGTAATAATTCGGTGTTTGGTCAGCGGCGTTTGGCCAACTTTGGACGTCGAAGAGAAACAGTTCCGAAACTCATCAATCAGCTCGAGGAGTCTTTTTTTCTGTGTAGGTAGCAAACTTGGGCCGACATCAATGGATAGAGGCACGTTCGGCAGACCGGGGGAATTGTCTTGTTCAACAGTCATGCAGTCGGTA
>NC_051155.1:71989002-72034346 GCF_013339745.2 Dermacentor silvarum
ACATTGTGTGAGCCACATTTTCCATGCTTTTTCGCCGACTAAGCAAGACTACATGCAGTGAGGCAGCATAGGTTACTTTCTATGCTTTTTTTTGCTGACTAAGCAAGACTACATGCAGTGAGGCAGCATAGGTTACTTTTCTATGCTTTTTTTGCTGACTAGCAAGACTACATGCAGTGAGGCAGCATAGGTTACTTTCCTGGTGCATCAGCATGGGCTTTCTACAGTTGACTTACGTTAATTCTACCCTGACGGCACCAACGAAATTGATCTAATTATGCGGCGGGTCGAATTGAACATGCAAAAAAATGCTAAACAACGGCTGATTCATATGGCAGCATGTAATTGACTTTAAGACGCCTCCGAAACAAACGTGCGCCAACTTTCTATTTTTCCAAACTATAAAACTGAAGTGCAAATGACTTAAAACTTCAAACCCAAGTAGAACCTACGCATACCTGATTTTTGAGAATGTCAGCTGATTTTCTAAAGTCTCCCTCGCTGCAATACAGCTATGTTATGCGGTAAAGCGTATGAATGCTCCAAATGCGGTTTTATTTTCGCACTCGAGTGCACAATGCAGGCAGTTTCTGGCTCAATTTCCTTCGAAAACAAAATGTGTCCTTTAGAACCAGGTCAATACCATAATCGGACATTGTGAGCTACCGTTATGGCTTGAAAATCTTCCTAGGGTGGGTCAAAAATAGCCGTTTATAGACGTTTGTTTAATGCATTCACTGTCCCCTAAGCTCTGCCGAGAAAGACGTTGCCACTAAAAGGGGTCCTTATTAGGGTCAGGTGCATGCCTGTAGCTTGGTCAAGTTCGGATTATCTGGCGAATGCCAATTTTAGGATCAAAATAACAAATGTTTAGGGCCGTAGAACTGCATGGGAGCTGGCCAAGATCTTTGGTCAGAGTTGAATTAACCGAAAGATTAACCAGAGTTGGATTAACGGAAGTCTACTGTATACACTTTTCTGTTCAACAAGGAGTTGCCATTTTAATATGTAGTTTTCTTCTATCAGTGTGGTAATCGTGCTAAATTTAGCATTTGGTTAATTTAAAAGGACAAGTTTCAAAGCAGGGGCACGCTTTGAGACTTGAAACATTTGAACATATAAAGGTAGGACACATTAACAGCTGCTGAATTAACCTAAGTTGGTTGTATTATGTGCATAGCATGTGGTTGCTTTTTGGGAATGTGGTCATTCTGTAAAATAAAACTGCATTTGTTTCAAATAAATTGCTGAATCTACTGCTTGTGTGTTTTCCTGTGCTCTCTGTTCTGATTGTGTGTTTGAAAGCGCAGTGAGTGACTGCAGACAAATGCACAAGGCTTCGCTTTATCATGCCAGGAAGCATTGTGACTTGATAAAGGAGCCTTAACCCCTTCCAATGCACACACACTTTCTTGTGCATAAGCCAATTAAAAGAAAAAGACTTACCTTTTCTCACGGATTTTAAAACCTGCCAGTAATTAAAAACAGAGTGAAGCTGGACAAATGCAATTTACTAGAAGTATTATTGCTAAAGCCTCTTGTGTGTGCAAAGTATGTGCATGCAGTGCTGGCTATGCCTTGGAAGAGCCCTGCAACAGCTTTCACCACACTGCTTGCTACAGCATTGCTGTATTTTCAACCTGAGAGCAAAACTACAGTTCATCTCTAGAACCTCAGTAGCACAATCGACAGCCGTTTCTGCATGTTTGATGCACTCCTGGCCAGGGAGTTTTCGTCCTGCAGGCACAACAGATGGCCGCATCAGGCGGCATTTTAGGAACAGCAGAGCATACCTTGAAAGCCCCCTGTTCACCAGCAGGTTTTACCAGCGAGAGTGGAGAGGGGCACAATAATTGGACTTTGCATGGTGCAGCAAAATACCTTGAAAAGCTGCTGCTTCTGGCGCCCATTTACAATGCCATGCTTGTAGACCTCAACATGGAGCAACCCCATTTTACTTTATTATTTGGAATACTGTAAGCCCAAACGGGCTGGGTTGTTGCAGGGTGGGATGTGCATATACAATAGAGTAAAATCTGTCAAAGATAAAAATACACATTACAAGAAAAGAAATACTATAATAATACAACTTATAAAAAATAAAACTCCAAATTCCGTTAAAAAAAAATCAAGCCATCAACACCATTGAAAACTTCAGGAACAAGGTTATTCCACATAGCTATAGTGTGAACAAGAAATTCATATTTGTACACATCAACTCGTGAGTTATAGGGTAAAAAACATTCTTCCAGGTGGGAGCAGGTGAGTTGAGGTAAATTCACCGTTCAACTGATAACGGAACTTTACGCAGGCTATTTTTCTCTAGCCATTTACCGTTTGCAGTCCTGCCCTTGTTAGCAGGGCTGTTGCAGATTGCGTTCGTCGATAGGAAGAGTAAATAAATCTTGCTGCCAATTTCTGAACACGTTCAAGTTTATTGATTCGGTATTGCTGATGAGAATCGCAAATTACACTGGCATAGTCTAAGCCCGGGCATAAATGGTGCTTTTACTAAAATTTACTTCTGAATTATTCTACCAACATGGCGTGGCTATCTATGATCGCCGTATAAAACTGGGGCAAACATTGCATGTCTAAAACGTACAAAAGCTGGCATAACTGTAATGAGTGACCTGCATTCATCTGAAATGTGTAACATTGCAAGAATGGGCCAAGCTAATTTAAACATTGCAGAGTTTAAGTAGTCCTGGCACAATCTTTTTCTTATGCGTGTGTAGCTGTCAATCAGTTAATTACACTATGAAACTTTATATTGCTTCTGTGCACAAGAAATATATTATCCTTAATGCGAACATTTAAAAATGCCAAAGGCAGTCTGGCTCCATGATTTCGCAACATCATGGCATGGTAGATCAGAAGCAAATGATGCATGCTCCAGTTGTGAGTAAGTCATGCCATTATTGTGCTATTGAATGCCGAACATGTCAAGGCCTCTCTGCACCACAACATTGGCCTTTCTTTCTCGGCGCACATTTGATGTGTGATGGGAGGAGCCACTTGGAAGGTGAGGGTGATGCTCCATGTTCCCTGAGAAGTGCCAGTAGAAAAGTTTGTAGAGCAGACTCATTTTGTGCTGAATGCACAGAAATGTCTGAGAAGCTGCTGAGGTTGCGGGTTCGATCCTGGCTGTGGCGACCTCAGCAGCACAATTCTCATTCGGATAGGGGCGGAATACAAGAATGCATGTGTGGATTGGGTGCACTATAAAATACCTCAGGCAATCAAAATTAAGCCGGAGTCCGCAACCACGGTTGTGACTTGTAGAACACCAGAATTAAATTAATTTTAGTTAAGATGTTTGAGAAGGGTCAAAAGAGTATTGTTTTTAGTGAAAGAGGTCTTGGCATTCGTTAAGAATCGCTCAAAGCACACCCAGCTTTTCAACGACATGGTGTGATCTTAAAAGCTGGCATGTGCAACCAGATTAATATAAAAAATTAAGCAGAAAGCTCCTATCAGTGCTCCTTTATGTGGAAGCATGAGGGACACTTGTCCTTAAAGGCGTCATCTAAATCCTGTGTAGATATTAATTGATGAACATCAAATGGCTCTACATCTAAGGCAGTGGTTCTCAAATGGGGGTCCGCAAAACCCGCACTAACAAAAAAAGCAACCAATTTTTTTTGTGTGTGTGGCCGCTGCAAGTCTTGAGGCATTCTAGTTGGGGACTGCAGAAATGTTTCCCCTTCTACATAAGATGGCTGTAAAGCTTTTGTTGCAGTTTTATATCATATGCATGCGAGCATGCTTACATACTTGAAAAGCAAATACAGAAACAGGTTGAATGTGGCTGCAGATATGTGACTCTGCTTAAGCATGACTGCATCACGTATTGACAAGCTGTCCAGATTGAGTTGAAGTGGCGCTTTTGTTTGACCATTTTTTGCCAAGTAGCAATAAAAGGCACCTGTTTCACGCCTCATGTTGGGTTAGTTTATACCCCCCCCCCCCCTCTCCTGTCATTGCAAGTGGTCCCCATCACTTCCACCAATTCACAAGGGGTCCCCGACACATCCATGGCTGAGAACCATGGATCTAAGGCAATTATAGGGTGTTAAGACAACAGGAAGCCGCAAGATTTTTGTTGTGCACTGTTCCAATAGAAACAATATAGGGCAACAACAAAACTGTTGAGCCTAGTGAAGAATTCATTCAAGATCCTTGTGAATTTGGCAGGCTTATTATTACTAGAGGATGTTCATGCCCAAGCCTCATCAGCGTGGCATCACTGATTTGAAATAATGTTTATTTTGTCATTCTGCCAGAGTAAAAATTCTCGAAGCCTGCTAGGCTGCACTTTAATTTAAAACCAGCACTTTATTAATTTTTACATACCACACGCCTTTAGCAGCGCTTGAGCTAATGCTGGTCGTAATCTACTATAATTTAAGCCACATGGCCATTGTCATCGCATTATTTTTATATGGTCCTACAATATATTCCCACTGTGTACAATTGAAATATCTGCCAAGGACAACCGAAACAGTACGATTGCAAACTGCCGAATTCCCCATCTGCGGAGGTGGCTGGCTGATTGCCGTATGAGGTGCTTTGTGAGCTAGCATTGATGTTTAAATCTCAACTGCTCTGCAAGCATCCAAAACAGGCTTTGGGATACACTCTTACTACAAGAAGAGAGACTATATAATGAGTGTTGCCTATGAAATATGGCACACCCATGACGAGGGATTGGCCAGGATTCTCCATGAATGCAACTTAATTGATAGTATATAATACTGATGTGTAACAAAAGTAAATGACAAACTAACTAAAAAAGTGACCAGGTCTACTTATGATTGAGCCACAAAAAGAAAAATGGAAACATGTTAATAGTATCAAAAAAAGTGCCTGTGATCCTCCCAGTAGCAACAATATGATTATGCACCAACTAACAATACTCTTCAGACACTTCCCAAGCTGACATACCATTATCTACAAAATGCTATGGCCAACATGAAAAAGGCATAGCTGTCAACATGTTTTTCCAGTTGAATATGTTCAGAGAAAAAGAGAAAATTATTGTATTCCATATCCTCACATGAAACACTTAAAAATATTGTTACAAGCCATTCTCGCACATTGAAGAAGGCACTAGCAAGGCGGTGATGAAGACAATTGAGGAAGCACTGATGTTGTTATTTCCGTTACAATACAAACCTACACTTGCTCACTTGAAAGTGTCAGTGCACAATTCGACACTGTAGAAACTAAATGGCACCATGTACTGTTATGAAGAACACGGAACAGACATTCCAAGGAAATGAAAATACAGCAAGGAGGTATTCGCTGTTGCTGTCAACATATTTAGCCAGTCTGAAGGGTAACATTAAATTCAAAAACACCTACAGGCCCACTATGCAATGCTTTTTCTAAACTATGCAAATCTGCAATCTGTGCAAGTCCTTATTGACCAGGAAAAGAAAAAAATATTTTGAACATTTAACAAAAAATAAATGTTGCAACAATGCAGAAATGTATCCTTTGTACGTTCTAGTGACATACGGGTAGAGACAGTCGGCGAGCACAGTTATTACATGAGACACATCTGGATCTTGAACTCATGGCAGTGCGGCAGGGCAAATACCACTGTCATACCTGTGACAGGCGTCAGTTACAATGCTGGATTGGAAGGAAAGCCTTTCAAGTACTCCTTCAGAAGTCCAAGCATGTGACCGGTAAGTAGTTTAGCATCACTAGGGGAAAAATATAATCAATTTCACAAATATCACAACATCCAAAAAGTGGCACATCGCTTTGATTTTCAGCTGACAACTATTTTTGCTAAAAGCCTCGGCGCGTAATTACAACCTCAGGTAGCTTAAATCTAGGTCACATGAAATTGGAAAATATAGCGGCTAATGTAACACTGAAATTTGCTATCTCGTGGACATATGAGCGAAAACTTAATTCGAAAAGGTTTGCTCGAAAGCAATGCTTTCACGGACGTAACGCTGCTGCCCATCGCGAGTCGTAGGCAAAAAAAAAAAAAAAAAAAAAAAAGAAAAAAAAACAAGAAATATAATAAGCTGCACGATCAACAGAGTCTTGAAGAGGTGGTTTCAACAGAGATATTTGAAGCAGATCGTTCTTGGATATCAAGAAATGTGCAGTGGGTCACAGCGAAATATGTGGTAACCGACTGATTGACGGTAGTAAGGCTCACAGCCTAAGTTTTTCACTATTTACACCGATAATGTAGCACGTATTTGCGCAATTAAATCACCTGCTATGCGCAGCAACCGCACTCGATTGAAGGCGCCAACGCAGCGACGCACCATTTGCTATTTCAGAATCACGAAAAACAATGTATTCACCGAAGTACAGCGGCGGTTGACCTGTCGGCAAGCCGTTAATTCACATATGGCGAAAGCAAATGTCACGGAGTCCAAGCCCACGAAACTGCGCTCGCAAGAATATCGCGCACGCTTGGGCCTTTCCGACATGCACATGCCGACACCCATGCGCGCGTGAACGAGGAGGGAGCCCTAGTGTCTGAGTTCGAGAGTAGCTATTTCAAAAAGCAAAAAACAAACAATGTGACGTCACATCCGGCAAAGGAGAGTTGTTCTCCTTTCTCACCTTCTCTCAGCTCACGCATGCGCAGCGACATCGGAGCCCTCGGGGGCGACGTTCAGGTCTAAATGTGGCGCGTTGACAGCGGTATGCAGTGTAAAATAATATGTTTTGTTGCACAGTAATACATAAAATTTTTTATCATTGTCCTGCAGTATTTTTTTTATATGCAAGTGCATAAACATTACTTTATTTGCTCGCTGTGTGCACGTGACTCGGGCGTAGAGGAGGAGAGGAGGTCATGGCAATCGACGAAAACCGTGCGTGGAGATAACCGGCAGTACGTCACTGATGTACATCCTGTTCCGGTGTTTTACTATTGGCTGCTTGAGCACAGCTCTTCCGGGCGACGGGCGACGGATTTCAAATTTGAGAAACCGAGCGAACGCGCGATTTCGACCACGCGACACGTCGCGCGAACGGCCTGTTTCGTCGCTCATACCGTCGCTCGTCGCTGTCGCGTGCATTTTCGCGCATATGGGGTTTGGCCTTGAGAGTCTTGACCACAGCGGCCATAGCTCTTTGAAGGGGCGACACTGCGCCCAGAGTATTTATGCAACGCAAGAACGGCACATTTGTTTACATCGGCACGCGTACGGCCACCGCTCGCTTTTCCCTTCAAGTACAGTAGAAACGGTGCACCACTCACACGAAATAATGAGGAAATGTTCAAAGCATATATGAACGCACCTCATGCACATACCAGAAGCGATCACACTGAGACGAGAAGGCATGAACGTCCCGGGCACATCGAAAACGGCGACAACGACCACCTAGCCGCACTGGCACGCGAAAATGCCGATGCCCGCCGTACTCGCGTGGTAACGAGCGGTGTTGCTGCTTACGATGCAGTATCGAATAGGCCATCGCTTGTTGCCTGTTTAGCATAAGAGGCAAACTGTGTTTTCAGTAACTACTAAATCTGGTAGCATAAAAATACACTCTCCGTAGTTGCACTTCGTTCATGTCAGCGCCGGCGACTGCGACCGACAGCCTTCTTCGTTCAAGAACGGTGCCTGTACCGCGGTAATTAGCACTGCGCCGTGTCGCTGCTTCCCACTCTCTGTGTGTGCATCGTACTATGCTAAGAGTGGTTCACTTCAAGTCGGTAAGGTCAGGGCCGAACTATATAAGCAGTTTCCTTCGTCGCACTTGCTTATCCTATATTTCAGGTCCGCCGGAAGCGGACGAACTCGTAGGCTGTATTAGGCCTAATGAAGCTGCCAGCTGAACGAGGTCGACACCGCCTCAAACTTGATGTGGAGGGCCGGAAAGGGCTGGAAATCGTGCATATCAGCGTCGGAAGCACGTTTCGACTCAATTTGAGCGTCAATGAATACATACACGAGCGCATTTGCGGCAATTCACGTTGTCGGTGCGATGTTCTCACTCGGCGGCCGCTCGCACGGCGATCAGCACACTGGTTTTGTCGGCGTCGTCGGCACGAAAGCTTCTCACACTGCGATCACTCGCTGTCGTCGGTCGCTTCTTCGACTTGTATGACAATATAGCTCTCCCACTGGCACAGTATGACATTGAACTACAGCCGGCCGAGCGTTGGCGCCGGCGTGCGGTCGACTTCTGACCGACATCGGTGTCGTGTCGGCATACATTGTGATGTACCGGACGTTCACCGAATATCACTGTGAACAGCTGAAGTTTCTACCGAAACACAGCGCAGGTACCGCGTCGTCGACCGGCATAGCGCCGACAATAAAGAGTTCGCGTCCTCGACGACATACGCTGCATACGCGTGCGTCGTCAGCTGCACGAACCACCGACGCCGTACAAAACGTTTTCGGCGCTCACCGCTAGGGTACAGCGCATGCGCACTCGGGACATGCAAAAGGCGGATTTTGACCAGCTAAGGGACCCGGCCATTTAATCTAATTTTTCCAACTACGAGTATGAAATCCGCGTAAACCTCCGCAATCGCCTCCTCTCGCCATCTATAGTCGTGTACAACTTTAGAAGGCAGCGGCATTTGCCCCTTAAAGGTGGATGCACACGAGCATGCATCCACCAATGCGCGTGCACTCTAGACTGACGTCATGAGCCAGACGGCCGGTGACCCCGCCGACAGAGGACATGGCAGCCCACGCTTCGAGCTGAGCGGAGTCGTGTCAAAGGGACTATTTCTTTAGTCACGGTGGAAATCGGCTGCTGCGCTTCAGTGGTCAATGTAGGGTGCCTCTCTTGTCTTCGTAAGTTATAACCGACTTGAGGATACGTTGTTTCAAGGCAGCAAGACTGTTCTTCTGGACCGACTCCCAGATATCCATTCATTTGGTGTCGTGACCTGTATGTCAGAAATAGGGTCGCAGAAATACAGCGACTGACAGCAGGCAACAAGTGCACCCACTGCCGAAGCAAAGAAAACCTGGCCAACTTACTCACAAGAGGTATCGTGGCGGTCACGCTCCTGCATTTGTCACTGTGGTGGTGTCACGAATTTCAGCGCTCCAGAAACAGACAGAGACAGAAAGCCAATACGTAGAACATTTATCTCAAACAGAAAAAAGATGATATTGAAGACAAACAAACAACAAACTACCCTGACGACGACGGAGGTCGACGCCCACGCTGCGTCGGAACCACGCAGGCCAACGTCCTTTGCCATGCTGGGCCGGAGTCCAACAGCACGACTGGCGACAGTCAGAACGTTCGTTTGTTCGTGACTTCGCATTGGTTAGTCGAGCGGAGGAACAATATGTAGTTGAGGGCTTGTTTGTTTTTTATACGTATAGCTAGTTTTTCGAGTGTTTGTGTATGTATAGTGTTTATAGTGTGTCAGGGTAGTTTGCTGTTTGTTTGTCTTCAATATCATCTTTTTTCTGTTTGAGATAAATGTTCTACGTATTGGTTTTCTGTCTCTGTCCGTTTCTGGAGCGCTGAAATTTGTGACAATTGGCGAGCTTGCCAGGATTTATTTTTCCTGCCCCGTCACGAGTTTTCGTGGTACGGAAATGGATTGGGACAAGACTCTAGCCTTAGTGAAAGAGTTGGGTTTTTCGAAGGACGAAGCCCTGAAATTTATTGAGAAACAGAGAGAGATCTTTCAAAAGGAACGCGAGGCCGAACGTGTGGAACGCGATGCTGAACTTGCGGAAGCGCGGGAAGTGCATGCTAGGGAAAAGGAAATTTTAGAACTCAAACTGAGATTGGTAAAAGCAACGGAGTGTCACCGCGATGACGAGAGTTTGGCGTCAGTGTCCTCCGGCTCGCAGTCTCCAAAAGCCAACAAAATCTGTCCGCGTAAGCTAATGGCACCTTTCGATGAAAAGCGTGACGGCTTGGATGCATACTTGCACCGGTTCGACAGGATAGCCCTCGGACAAGGCTGGGACCGGAGCGAATGGGCCACAGCCCTAAGTCTTTGCCTGGTAGGCGAGGCACTGAGTGTCTTTGGGAGGATGACCGCCTCCGACTCCCTAGACTATGACAAGGTTAAGAAGGCACTACTATAAAGATTTCGACTTACGGCGGAAGGTTTTCGCGAGCGATTCCGAAACTGCAGGCCGGAAGACGCAGAAATGGGAAAGCAATTTGCGTGTCGGCTGTCAAATTATTTTGACTAGTGGGTGGAAATGGCTGATGCCGCGAAGACTTATGAGGGGGTCCGCGATTGCATGGTCAGGGAGCAATTCTTGGCTTGCTGTAGCAATAATCTGGGTGTCTTCCTAAAAGAGAGAAAGTTGAATTCACTCAACAATCTAGCCGAACACGCTGATCAATTTTTAGAGGCACAGGGACTGAGAAACCTAGGAAGAATGAAAGAGGACTTAGCCAGAGGGAAAGTAGACGAGGCAAAATACGAGCCTCAGGGAAGCGTGCGCCCACCCCAGATAAGGCGTTTCCTCTGTAATCGTACTGGGCACCGTGCCGTTAACTGTCGCGCAGGGAACAGCCGCCCCCCCCCCAACAAATAGTGTGTCAATTATGCAATAGAAAGGGACACCGTGTGGATGAGTGTAGGTCAGGCACATCACAAAAAACAGCGTGCATAATAGGCAAGTCTGGAGAAGCCGACTCGCAACCAAACTGTGTAGAGGTGAACCAAACTCAAGAGAACCAACAGGTACCGAGAGAAAAGCGGAAAGGAGACCCAAAGGAACAAGCTCTACCTGTCGTAGAAGGAGAGGTTCATGGACAACGGGCAACAGTGCTAAGAGACAGCGGCACAAATACAGTTTTAGTAAAGAGGAGCCCGATACGTGACGAAGATCTGACAGGAGTGCTAACGCAAGTTACCTTGGCTGACAACACAGTGAGGTACCTACCTGAAGCCCGTATCCAAGTCTCCACGCCGTATTATTCCAGGTGGCTTAAAGCAAAGTGTCTTGAAGAGCCATTATACGATCTGATTCTAGGAAATGTATCTGGAGTATGGAGAGTGGATGATCCACATCGGAGCTGGAAGAGAAGTACATCTATCGTAGATAGAGAGATGAATGACTGTGGTGAGCAACCACGCAAAGAAGTGCGCAAGCAACAGCTGTACAATAACGATTCACGAGAAGCGGCAGCTGGGGTATGCCGTCCAGTTATATCGTCGGCTGTACGAACCAGAGCCCAAACCCAGAGCAAGGCACCCATGTCAGCCTTGAAGGTACCTGCAATTCAGTGGTTAAAAATCACGCCCGCTGATTTCAGGGAAGAACAAGACAAGGATGAGTCGGTCAGATCGTGCCACAAGAAGATAGGAGAAATAATGAAAAGGAAAAGAAGCCGCACTACGTTTGAGTTTGTTATGCACAATGGTCTCTTATATAGAAGATGCGTATTCAGCTTGGGCAGAGAGGCTCAGCAGCTTATTGTACCTAAAGCCTTTAGAGAGACAGTGGTGGGATTAGGACATGACAGTGTCATGGCTGGCAACCAGGGCGTAAAAAACACCCTAGCAAGGATTACAGAAGAGTTCTTTTGGTCCGGAATCCAGAGTGACGTGAAGAGATATGTGAGGTCTTGTGATGTGTGCCAAAGAACGGTACCAAAAGGGCGAGTGGGTCGTGCACCACCAAGGGACATGCCCATCATCGACATGCCATTTCACAGAGTGGCCATAGACATAATAGGCCCCATAACACCTGCATCTAGCCTGGGAAACCGTTATGTGCTTACGCTGGTGGATGTGGCTACCAGATACCCGGACGCAGTTGCGTTGAAGACCATTGACATCGTACAAGTGGCAGAAGCTCTCCTGGAGATGTTTGCGCGCTATGGTGTCCCAAAGGAAGTATTGAGTGACCGAGGATCAAACTTTACATCACAATTGATGGAGGAGATCAACAGGTTAATGTCCATTGAGCAGAGATTGACGACGCCGTATCACCCAATGTCTAATAGGTTGGTCGAAAGATTCAATGCAACGATTGAGACTATGATCAGGAGAATGTGCCAAGAGAGGCCCAAAGACTGGGACAGGTATCTGCCGGCTCTCCTTTCGCCTACCAGGAGGTACCACAGGCAAGCATCGGATTCTCGCCATTTGAAATGTTGTATAGAAGAACAGTGAGAGGACCACTGGCGATTCTCAAGGAATTGTGGGCAAATGAAGAAATCGGGAGAGAGCTAAAGACCACATATACATACGTTTTGGAGTTGAGGGAAAGATTAGAAGAAACATGTAGAGTGGCGCACCAGAACTTGAAGCAGGCAAAACACTGACAGAAGAGGTATTACGACCGCAGGACAGTAAACCATGGCCTGACGCCAGGAGACAAGGCTCTGGTCCTCCTTCCCAACGATAGCAACAAGCTACTGATGCAGTGGAAGGGACCTTTTCCTGTGACTCAAAAAAAGAATGATGTTGATTATGAACTCCTCATACACAGTCATAAGAAGGTGTTTCACATAAACATGTTAAAGAAGTACGAAGAGAGAGAGACAACAGAAGATTCCACAATAGCCTGCGTGGGCTGACGAGACTGGTGCGGGAGAAATGCCCACGTACAGCTCCAAAAAGAGTATGGGTGTAGAAAACGTGGTAGTTAACCCAACCCTTTCGAAAAAACAGGATGCGGAACTGAAGGTGCTACTCTACAAGTGCAGTGATTTGTTTTCAGACCTTCCAGGAAGTACAGAATTAGTAGAATGCAAACTGCAATGCACGACTGAGGAACCAGTACATGTGAAACAGTACCCTCTACCGCTGGCGGTGCAAGAATCAATAGAGAAAGAAGTGGACGAAATGCTGCGTCAGGGAATAATAGAAAGGAGTAACTCGGCATACAACGCACCCTTAGTCGTGGTCAAAAAGGCTGATGGTTCAAACAGAGTCTGCGTGGATTTCAGACGTTTGACCAATGTACTTAAGGCGGGCGCCGAGCCGATACCGAGGATTGACGTTGTGTTCGTGAAAGTCGCTGGCAAGAAGTTTTATTCAAAGCTGGACCTGGCGAAAGGCTACTGGCAGATCCCCATGGAAACATCATCCAAGGAGAAAACAGCATTTTCGTGTTCTAGCGGACTTTTCCACTTTAAGTACATGCCTTTTGGGTTAAAAACAGCTGCAGCAGTATTCACAAAACTGATGAGACGAGTCTTGCATGGAGTGCAAAATGTAGAGCACTACATTGACGATATTCTGGTGGCGACTGACACGTGGGAGGAGCACTTAAAAACATTAGAAGAGCTGTTTCAAAGGATCAAGAGCGCGAAGTTAACCGTAAAGCCAACGAAATGTGAATTTGGCTTCCAAGCGGTTTCTTTCCTGGGGCATAAGTTAGGAATGGGCAGAATCGCTGCTAAAGAGGACATATTAGAAGAAATCCAAGCGGCAGGGCAACCAAAAACCAAGAAGGAAGTTCAATCGTTCTTAGGGCTGACGAGATTCTACAGAGAGTTTATACCTCATTACGCCGACATAGCTGCTCTATTAGTGGAACTTACCAAGAAAGGTGCTAGTAATGTGGTGAAATGGAGCTCATCACACAGTAATGCCTTCGAAACACTAAAGGAAAAAATGGCAGAACCACCAATCCTCTTAGCCCCAAATATGGAGGAAGAGTTTGTGTTGCGCACTGATGCGTTCGACAAAGCATCGGGAGCAGTGCTCTTGCAAGAAAAGGACGGGGTTTTACATCCAGTATTTTATGCCAGCAAGAAGCTTAATGATGCGGAGAGAAATTATTCTACAGTAGAGAAAGAATGTCTGGCATTGGTATGGGCTGTCAAAAGGTTCCATATCTATCTGTTTGGCAAATGCTTTAGAGTACAAACGGACCACCAGCCGCTGGAATACTTGAGTAAGGCTAAGTTAACAAACGGAAGACTGATGAGGTGGAGCCTGGCTTTGCAAGAGTACTGTTTCCATGTCGAATATATCAAAGGGAGAGAAAATGTAGGTGCATATTTCTTGAGTAGAGCTACTTAGGTTCGAGTGTTAATGCACAAGACAAGCAGTGTATATTGTTTTTTGTTGTGCAGAGCGTTGTGTTTAAGTGCAGTGAAGTGATTAATCGTATGGTGCTGTGAGGTGATGTACGGACAGTGGACATATGGAGTGACAGTGTGTTCGTTCATTTAGAACCTAATGTGATAAGCGTGAGGTGAGCAGTTTTTTGTGCAAAAAACTCTTGAAACGGGGACCTGTGTCATGAGTCACCGGCAAGACGAATGAAATGATGTGAAAAAAAAAAGACGAAGACGCTGGCCGAAGAAACTGCCAAGGGACCCACAGGCGAGAAGCACGTGAAGCGCGTGAAGCGCGAGAGAGAAAAAAAGAAGAAATGAACAAAAAGGGGACGCAGGCGATGATGAGCGGGCATTGCTGACGTGGTCGACAAGGAGTTGCATCTCCAGCTGTGCTCTGGAGACGGGAGGCAGCAGCTTCAGGGACCATGGACCGAAGAGGGGACGTTCGCGAGTTGGCCAGCGACAACTCCAGCTCCTGAGCCCCGACTGCGTCGCCGTGGCTGTGTTCCGCGGCCCCGGTCCAGCCCCACGCTGCCGTAACCAGTTGCTGCCCTTTGCCACGAAGGCAATCGCCAACGCCACGTCAGCGGCACGGTCCAGCCCGGTCCAGCCCCACGCTGCTGTAACCAGTTGCTGCCCTTTGCCACGAAGGGAATCGCCAACGCCACGTCAGCGGCACAACGGCCGACTGGCCCAGACCGCGTCCTGTGCCACGCGGGTCTCTGTAGACGACCACAACCTCATCGCTCTCGACGGAAGTCGACGCCCACGCTGCGTCGGAACCACGCAGGCCAACGTCCTTTGCCACGCTGGGCCGGAGTCCGACAGCACGACTGGTGACGGTCAGAACGTTCGTTTGTTCGTGACTTTGCGTTGGTTAGTCGAGCGGAGGAACAATATATAGTTGAGGGCTTGTTTGTTTTTATATGTATAGCTAGTTTTTGGAGTGTTTGTCTATGTATAGTGCTTATAGTGTGTCAGGGTAGTTTGCTGTTTGTTTTTCTTCTATATTTTTTTTTGAGATTAAATGCTCTTCTACGTATTTGCTTTCTGTCTCTGTCCATTTCTGGAGCGCTGAAATTCGTGACAGGCAGAGAGGTGTTATAATAGTAATTCTTTGCAGCAGTTACCTTCTGTTCGAGAGAGTTTTGCACCTCTTTTATTTTAACTGGATTCCCATGTTTTTTCTTTAACCTTTTTACCTTGCGTTTAATATGAATAACATCGGGTGTCACTCAAGGTGTATGTTTGCGAACTTTCTTATTTTTACTAGGGATGAATCTGTTTATGCAGTAGTGGCACCCCCATAACTTTTTTTTCTTTTTTCAGTGTGGATGGGAATAATCGTTCTGAATGTAGATGTCAGCCTCTTTTAGTTTCTTCCAGTTTGCAAAAATTGCGTTCTTTTCACTGTAATCCTGGAAGTAAATTATGATCGGTCGGTTTCCTTTGTTTTTTTCCTAAACTATGTATTCGACCGATAGACTCACATTTCACGCCCAGTTTGTCTTGGAATACTTCCTTGACAATCTTGTCCCTCATCAAAGATTCGGTTTCGTCAGCGAACTCCTTTATCCCGTAAATAATCACATTGGAACGCCTGCTATGGTCCTCCAAACTAGTCACCTTTTTTTGTCTGAAAAGTCATCACTTTCTTTAAAGATTTCAGCGTGGTCTCCACTTGACCGGCCTGAACCAGGGCTGCAGAAGAATCAGGGAGTGTAGTTTGTACGTACTCCAGAGTACGTTGTAAGCTGGCAAGTACACTGTTTATGTTGCATAATTGCACTTTCATTTCAGTTACATCTGTAAGGATAGCTTTTTGGCCTTCAAGCGGTTGTTCATACAGTTCCTTTTGTGTCGGTTCAGGATTTGTTTCTATATGACCACAAAGAAGAAACTTGCACACATGTAAACACTCATAAGCAAGGCAAATACACCGTTGGGGGCACGGTAGGACCACAATGCAACGATGGTCACTGCTAATTCTCCTAAATGTCACAGAGGGACCAACCTGCACAACGAAGCGCAGGTGCCTGGTCAGCATTGTTGCAGCGCCAGGTCCGCCGTGCCCACTGAAGTTGAAGCAGCAGAGGGGTTAATTTATAAAAGCGGCTGTCGATGACGTCACGCTGCGCTGAACAAAAGGTGTCGCCAGGAGCTCAGGGCCACCAGAAGTTGACGGTGCAAAATGTTCGCTGGTTCGCACGCAGTTGCTCCTATCGATGCTGATACGGTGATCCACGCAGTGCGCGTGGCTTGTCGTTGATACAGCGGCGGTTCCCAGCAAAACCTGCACAACGAAGAGCGGGTGCCTGGTCAGCATTGTTGCAGGGCCGGGTCCACCATGCGCACTGCGCCCGTGCAGCGACACATATGCATTGTGTCTGCATAATTTTTCCCCCTCTTTTTATTCTTTCTAGGTTACGGCTACCGGGTGGCGCGACGCTGAGGTTATGGACAATCGGGACCCTCCCTCCTCATATAACGAACTTACCAAACATTTTTACATGGGACGGAGACGATATCCTCCGCCACATAGGAAACTAAACAGACCACAGGCGTTGACACTCAGATTACTCCAGGTCGGGGCATACCCTAACCCCGCACTGTTACACAGAATATACCCAGACATACAATCGACCAATGCTTGCGAGCTATGCTCAGACCTAGCTGACTTGGAACATACGCTCTGGCGGTGCCCCGCGTTACACGACGGCGACGATGTCACGTCGACCAAATGGGAGGCTGCCCTAAGCAGCCACGATCTTGAAGCACAGTTATGGGCTGTCCATCGGGCCCGCGACGCAGCAGAGAGGCTCGGCCTTTCTGTGCCGACGTGGGAGCGGCCCGCTACGTGCTGACGCGCGTTCCGAGGGACAATAATAAAGTTTTACCATACCATACCATACCATACAGCTGCACTACGGTACCTTCAGCTACATGGCAGAAGATTTGGAATTCCGGGCTTTGAAGACAGCCTGACAACAATCCAGTACATGATGGTTTTTTAAATAGTTTACCATACATAACATCACGAACATCACATTTCACATTATAAGCCGGGACCCAAACAGGATGTCGTTCAGCTCTCCAGGTGATGACAGGTATCAGTCTGTGTAGCTCCAAAGTCTTTATAAATGCTGACTTTTTTTACAGTATGATGTTATTTCAGGTTGCAGTGGCTGGAAAAAGAATTTTTGCCTTTCTTCGCATCGTGGAAGGAAGCAGCACCCCACAAGAAGGCATTCATATCTCTAGAAACACACGAAGCTTTGTAGGTCACCACAATGTCCAACGTCCGGTCACACAATTCATCATCCGTTCAGGTTTCCTGTTTGTATTCACTGTAAAGTTTTCCATGACCCTATCGAAGCACTTTTTTCTACCAGTCGGCAACTAAATGGATCCAATGACATGACAGATGCCCGTGCGGCACTTTCTTCACTGCAGAAAGTTCTGGTTATGGGAATCATTCTTTCTTCGCCAAGCGGCAGCACAGAGAAGACAAGGGCTCCTCTTGGATCCCGCCATGCCCTTTCAGCCTCGTGGCCCACAGCTGGAAAGGACCCACAACAGCAGTCATCAGGCGAGGATTGATCAGCGACGCCTGCTCCTACAATGAGTCAAGCGATGCGGCCGCATCTAGGCGGCTCTACAGATTTACTGCGGTGGGACTTTTTAAAATTAATTGCGATGTAATAATCAGTAATTGCGATGTAATAATCAACGGAGTGGCGTGGAGTAGAGGTAGAACACCCGACTTCAAATCTGAAGGTCGTAAGTTCGAATCCTGCTCCATTCCACTACATTTTCAGGCATGGAGTGGTGCCTGACACCGGCAAAGAAAAAAAAATACATATTGCCGAGAGCTAGTGGGGCTATACTAGTTCAGGTGCAACCAAACTAGGCAGGCCCACTAAGCTTCATCAAAGTCACTCCCTCACCAGAACAGGAATTGGCCTCCCTGGTGCAGTATTCGGCCACTACCTCCCTCATGACTCCGACAATTAACCCATGGCCCTCAGTTCCCAGTGGCTGCGGAGCACCTGCCCAAGGCGGCGGTCAGACCTGCTACGCGGCAGAGGGTGCTAAGAATCTCTGGGTCAAGGCAGGCCGCCAATGGAAACTGAACCTGGCAACGTTCAACACGCGCACCCTCTCGAGTGAGGCTAGCTTAGCAGGACTATTTGAAGAATTATCAGGAATTTCCTGGGATATTATTGGCCTTAGTGAGGTTAGAAGAACTGGTGAGGCTTACACAGTACTGACTAACGGCCACGTCCTCTGCTACAGAGGTCTTCCAGATAAGAAAGAATCCGGGGTAGGATTTCTAGTGCATAACAACGTAGCGGGCAACATTGATGAATTCTACAGCATTAATGAAAGGGTAGCAGTCGTCATAATAAAGCTCAATAGGAGGTACAAAATGAAGGTAGTACAAGCCTATGCCCCAACCTCTAGTCACGATGATGAAGAAATAGAACAGTTTTATGAAGATGTTGAACTAGCAATGAGAAAGGTGCAAACTCAGTATACTTTAGTCATGGGCGACTTCAATGCAAAAGTGGGGAAAAAGCAGGTTGGTGAGCAAGCCATTGGCAACTACGGCATCGATTCTAGGAATGCAAGAGGAGAGATGTTAGTTGAATTCGCGGAAAGGAATAGGCTCCGAATAATGAATACCTTCTTCAGGAAGCGCAGTAACAGGAAGTGGACCTGGAAAAGCCCTAATGGAGAAACAAGGAATGAAATAGATTTCATACTCTCTGCCGATCCAAGCATAGTGCAGGATGTAGAAGTGTTAGGTAAGGTTAAGTGCAGTGACCATAGGCTAGTGAGGTCTAGGATTTCTGTCAATTTGAAGAGAGAGAGTGAAATTAGTAAAGAGGAAACAGGCCAAACTAGAGGCAGTAAGGGTAAAAGCCGACCAATTCAGGTTGGTGCTCGCAAACAAATATGCAGCTTTAGAACAGGAAGATGAAGATAACATAGAGCTAATGAATGAAACCGTAACTAGGCTGATCTCAGAAGCAGCAATTGAAGTGGGAGGTAAGGCACCAAAGCAACCTGTAGGGAAGCTCTCCCAAGAAACAAAGGACCTAATAAAGAAACGACAAAACATGAAAGTGTCCAACTCAAGAGATCAGATAGAATTCGCTGAACTGTCAAAACTGATCAACAAGAAGAAAGTAAGGGATATTCGAAATTATAACGTGGGAAAAATTGAGGAAGCCGTAAAATATGGACGCAGCATGAAATCAGTAAGAAGAAAACTAGGCATAGGACAAGGCAAGATGTATGCACTGAAAGATAAGCATGGTAATATCATCAGCAATTTCGATGACATAGTAAAAGCAGCAGAAGAATTCTATACTGACCTGTACAGTAGCCAAAACAGCCAAGCTTCTTCCATTCGAAATAGTGATGAACCGGATACAGAAGCTCCTTCTATAACTAGCGATGAAGTTAGAAGGGCCTTGAAAGACATGACCAGGGGAAAAGCGCCTGGAGAAGATGGAATAACAGTAGATTTAATCAAAGATGGAGGAGATATCATGCTTGAAAAGCTTGCGGCCCTTTATACGCAATGCCTCACAACTTCAAGTGTACCAGAGAGCTGGAAGAACGCCAACATTATACTTATCCATAGGAAGGGAGACGTTAAAGAATTGAAGAATTACAGACCCATTAGCTTGCTTTCAGTATTGTATAAAATATTCACCAAGATAATTTCCAATAGAATCAGGACAACACTTGACTTCAGTCAACCAAGAGAACAGGCTGGCTTCAGGAAGGGATATTCTACGATGGACCATATCCATGCCATCAATCAGGTAATCGAGAAATCTGCGGAGTAGAATCAACCTCTCTATATGGCTTTCATAGATTATGAAAAGGCATTCGATTCAGTAGAGATATCAGCAGTCATAGAGGCATTGCGTAATCAAGGAGTGGAGGAGGCATACGTGAATATCTTGGCAAATATCTACAATGATTCCACAGCTACCTTGGTTCTCCACAAGAAAAGTAGAAAGATACCTATCAAGAAAGGGGTCAGGCAAGGAGACACAATCTCTCCAATGCTATTCACTGCATGCTTAGAAGAAGTATTCAAGCTCTTAGAATGGGAAGGATTAGGAGTGAGGATCGATGGCGAATATCTCAGCAACCTTCGGTTTGCAGATGACATTGTCCTATTGAGCAACAAGGGAGAGGAATTACAACAAATGATTGAGGACCTTCATCGAGAAAGTGCAAGAATTGGGTTGAAGATGAATATGCAGAAGACAAAGATAATGTTCAATAGCCTGGCAAGGGAACAAGAATTCAGGATCGCCAGTCAGCCTCTAGAATCTGTAAAGGAATATGTTTATCTAGGTCAATTACTCACAGGGGACCCTGATCATGAGAAAGAAATTTACAGAAGAATAAAATTAGGTTGGAGTGCATACGGCAGGCATTGCCAAATCCTGACTGGGAGCTCACCACTGTCGTTGAAAAGAAAAGTGTACAATCATTGCATTCTACCGGTGCTAACATACGGGGCAGAAACTTGGAGGTTAACAAAGAAGCTCGAGAACAAGTTAAGGACCGCACAAAGAGCAATGGAACGAAAAATCTTAGGAGTAACGTTAAGAGACAGGAAGAGAGCGGTGTGGATCAGAGAACAAACGGGGGTAGACGATATTCTAGTTGACATTAAGCGGAAGAAATGGAGCTGGGCAGGCCATGTAATGCGTAGGATGGATAACCGGTGGACCATTAGGGTTACAGAATGGATACCAAGAGAAGGGAAGCGCAGTCGAGGTCGACAGAAATCCAGATGGGATGATGAACTTAGGAAATTTGCAGGCGCAAGTTGGAATACGCTAGCGCAAGCCAGGAGTAATTGGAGATCGCAGGGAGAGGCCTTCGTCCTGCAGTGGACATAAATATAGGCTGGTGATGAATCAGTTCAATTGGACACAATTGCAGGTGGTGCGGGGCTACATGCACTGCAGTGTGCGAAGATGAGCGCGCCCATTATTGTACGCATGTAGATATGGAAATAAGTACAGAGTACCGTTAGACATAGCGACTTATGTATCCAGGAAGAAAAAGGGGGAGGCCTTCGCCAGCCGCGACTAGACCTCACAAATAACTAACGACGTATTGTAGCACGTAGGCACTGTTGTGTTCATATCGCGATAGGCTACACGTGTCGCAGTTGTCAAGTTGCAGTGATAAATGAATGGTCGCCACTGCGCATGTGTAACCTGGAGCTACTTGTATATATGGGCGTGTGCCCTACGTTACTGTGTTCTTTATGCTGTTTTGTGGCTGCCCGTTGGCATGCCTGAATAAAGGATTCGAAAAGCATGCCCCGGCTCTGAAGCTACAACAGGCACAATCGCAAAAACACACGCGCACTCACACAGACAAACGAAACAGGCGCAGTAGCGCCTGTGACGTGCGTCTTCTTTGTGATTGTGCCTACGCGCTGCAATATATCTATACGATATAATATACAGGTGCAATAAAAGTTTAAAAGAAAGAAGAAAAGTTTATTCATTCATTCAACTACCCTAATAACGAGTCCTCCCCAATGACCTCCTTTTCTATTCCATCTAGATTTATATCTTGCGATGCGGTCGATGTATATTGATTATAGAGCTCTGCCAGTGAGCATCGTGTCAGCCCTACAATACCTCCATTATGAAACAATTACACAAGATTAAATTCTCTAGCAAAAATACTACGCGTGACATATATACCATGTGTGCCAGCTAACCCTATAACAAAGCTGTTCATAGAAAAGAATGCGATAGCAACACAGCAATGTCATACGAAGTAAGGTGAGCGGCTTTGGTAGCAACAACACGCAGAACTGTTGTCGACGCCATCGGCGTTTTGCCCGCGTTAGCTCAAAATGCGTGCGGCGTTGGTGACTGTTGCTGGAGCCTCTCATATAAATAGGCACTTGGTGCCGCAGCTAAACGTCGCGTCCCTTCCTTCCCCCTCCCCCACGGCCTCTCGCGCGTCTGAAGAAGGCGCGTTTGCTCTACATATATGGTGATTGTAAAGGAGGAAAGAGACGCCTACTTCTGCAGCCCTTAAGGAAGCACGGCGCAGAACGCGCGTTTGTTCTCCGCCGTGCGTTCACTCCCCGTGAAAGAGCGCGTCCCTCGCGCCCTTTCACTCGCACATACAGCGTTCGGCGGCGCGCGGCCACGATTTCATCTCCATTGACGTCATACGGAACCTCACGGCGACGGCGACGGCGACGCCGACGGCGACGCCGACGGCAGAAATCTGCTTTTGAGTGTCCATATAATAGATATCGCAATAAAAAGAAAAGGAAGACAAAACACGGTGCGAGATTAAGTAATAAAGCAGACGGTGTTTGTCACGGGTCTCGCGACTGAGCACCGTGGGTGGTCAGACCTGTGTGGACGTGTATTGACACCTATACATGTTTATCTTTCACCGGTGGCAGCTTTCTAACGGCTAACAAATGTTGACCGTTATCGCTCGGCGCAGCGGAAGCCTCTCGAACGTTATCGATGCTTCTATACGTCGTATGTGGTCACCGACGCTCATGTAATCTGATTGTATGAGCGACGCGAATTGTCTAGAACTTTCTGGAAGACACGCGGGCACCAGGGATTAATCTGGAACCTTCGATGACTCAAGTACAAAAGCTGACGCGTTCCGCCGCTGATCAGATTTCGACGATCGCCAACTGTGTTCGCCACTATCGTTGTGTTTTGAGTATAGCTTTCTTTTGTGGGCCCAGGTTCGCCCAATAAAGAATCTGTTTCGTCATACACAGTTTTACGACTGTTCTCTTAACTGTTAAAGTCCCTATATAATAAAAGTACCGCCATCTACTCTTTCCTCCGCCGTCTCCTCTCCTAAAGCGCTTGTTCTTTTTTCTTTACTTTTTTGCTTGCGAAAGCAAGTCGATGGTGACGCCCCTAGAAAGTCCTCGTTGAAGCTTTCAGGCCGGGCGCGCGCCGAGGCTGCCGCGGGCGACTGGGGCTGTGCAGAGTGACTTTCAACATCGCTCTGAAGCGGAAAAGAACAAAATATAAAGACGTGAAAGCGCGCGCTATCATCGTCCAATCGGAGATACAGGAGACAAAGAAGCGGCTTTGATCAAAGGATGGCGGTACTTTTCCTATATAGGGACTTTATTCAGTGTCACTACTACGTGACATCTGGTGGAGGTGCTAGTGCGTTCATGCAGCGAACTCCCCCGCAAAGCTGCGATCCAAGCCCGAAACCGGAGTACAACACCAACGTGCCTAGGACCAGCGAGGTAGCCGCAGGCAGCAAGGACTTCTGCCGGAGTACGGACTTCTTCCCGAGAAGACCACAGCGATCAAGGCCAAGTCAACGACCCCAATAGCTGCCTCAGCGTCCCCCATCCTGCTGCAACAACCTCGGGAGCCACCGACCTTCCGTGGATCATCGGCTGAAGACTCTAAAACCTTGCTGGAGACATACGACAGGACTGCAACGTTCAACAAATGGAGCGACGACGGCAAGCTGCGCCATGTCTCTTTTTCGTTGGATGACGCTGCTGGGACCTGGTTTGAGAACAGAGACTTGGGACCTATTTCGTGAGAACTTCGTCAGGACCTTCACGAGTGTCGTACGAAAGGAAAGGGCTGAAGTTCTCTTAGAAACCAGAGTTCAATTGCCTAACGAGAGCATTGCGATCTTCACGGAGGAGATGACTCGCCTCTTCCGCCACGCCGACCCCGACATGTCTGAAGGAAAGAAAGTTCGGATCATGATGCGGGGTATCAAAGAGCAACTATTCGCCGGATTGATGCACAACCCACGCAAGACTCTCGCAGAATTTGTTTCGGAGGCCACAACGATCTAGAAGGCGCTTGAAATGGACGCCAGGCAATACAACCGCCGTCCCCTGACCAACAACGCCGAAGCTTGA
The DNA here is from genome assembly GCF_013339745.2 of Dermacentor silvarum. Lineage (NCBI taxonomy): Eukaryota > Metazoa > Arthropoda > Arachnida > Ixodida > Ixodidae > Dermacentor > Dermacentor silvarum. The sequence continues at coordinate 72,012,956 of NC_051155.1, forward strand.
GCGCTTGGCGCCGACGACATTCGAGAGACGATCAGAGCGGTAGTACGGGAAGAGTTTCCGAAGCTATGTCTAAGGTCGCCGCCGCAGGTGGCCTCTATCGGCGACATAGTTGAAGAGGAGGTTCAGCGGTCACTGGAAGTGCCAGAAGTTTTCGGCATCGCCTCCGTCAGGGACGCCCCTTTCGCGCTCGAGCCAGGGCCCCGTAACGCCGCAGTTCCGTCGTCCACCGCCGCCGCCAGCACGCCCGCCCGTCGCCCAGCACAGCTACCAGAGGAACACAGACATTTGGCGCGCCCCCGACCACCGCCCGCTCTTCTATCACTGCGCGGAAGCGGGCCATGTCTACCGCCGATGCCCATACTGCGAGATGGGCCTACGAGGGTTCACCGTCAACGCGCCGCGTCCAGTGCAAGGTGATCGACCGCGCGACATCGCCGACTACTTCGCCGGAGCCCAGTGGCAACCACGACGACCCTCACGCTCGCCGTCACCAGACCGCTACATCTCGCCGCATCGCCGTCAGTACAGCGGTCCCAACCGGGGCCGATCTCAAAGCCCTTACCCGGGAAACTAAAAGCAGCAACTGATGGAGGTGCGGTTGCTGTACGACGCAATGCCTAAGATGCTCCGCCACCGCCGACGCCGATTCGCGAATCATCACGACGAGATATTAGCACGCCGCCTGGCAAGAGCCTTGACGACAACACTTCGCCGCTGCAAGAAGACCTGCCGACGCGACGTACCAGCAGTGGAGCAAGCCGACGCAGCCGTGATCCCACGCCACGACTTAACCGCAACGCCAGAAGACGGTCTACCGACCTAGACGTGCGAATCGATGGTCACAGCGTCACCTGTCTCGTGGACACTGGCGCCGACTATTCCGTCTTCAGTGGCGCATTCGCCGCCAAGTTGAGGAAGGTGAAGACGGCCTGGCAAGGGCCCGATATCTGCACAGCGGGAGGCCACCTAATAACGCCGGCTGGAATCTGCACAGCGCGAGTCACGGTTAAGAGCCGCACTTACCCGGCGAGCTTCGTAAACCTGCAGCACTGGTCTAAGGATGTCATCTTAGGCATAGACTGTCTAACCAAACACGGTGCAGTCATCGACTTACGGTCCATATCGATAACGCTTTCAACGCACAAAGCGATACCACCGGATACAAACATCAGTTGCTATGCCTTAAATGTGCTTGAAGAACAAGTCACCGTTCCGCCTCGCGCCAGCGTAATGATTTCCGTCGGTACCGAAGTGCCTGCAGACATGGAGGACGTCATCGAGGGCGATCATCACTTACTGCTCGACCGTGAAATTTCGTCGCTAGAGGCGTAGCGGAGCTACGTGAAGGGAAAGCAAGAGTGATGCTCACGAACTTCAGCCCCCAATACAAGCACATTAACAAAGGCACCACGGTCGCCTACATCGACGAAATAGTACAAGCCAGCAGTGCTTTCGCCTTCATGAATTATAGTGCTCCTGCAACGACGACTGTATTACCTGACCCAACTTTCGACGTCAATCAGAACCTTCCCAGGTATAAGAAAGAACAGCTAAAAGCTCTGCTCCTGCAATACAACAACTGCCTCTCGTCGTCGTCAAAAGTTCGACAAACCCCTGTCGCCAAGCACCCCATAATAACCGACGAATATGTCCGCCCACTCCGTCAGGGCCCTTACCGAGTTTCAGCGCGCGAACGCGAAGTCATAAGGCAACAAGTCGACGAAATGCTACGCGACATCATCCATCCGTCCAAGAGTCCGTGGGCATCCTTCGTGGTGTTAGTGAAGAAGGATGGAACCCTACGTTTCTGTGCCGATTATTGTCGCCTCAACAAAATCACGAAGAAGGACGTATACCCTCTCCCACGGATTGACGACGCCTTGGATCGACTCTACAACGTAAAGTATTTTTCGTCGATGGACCTCAAAACCAGCTACTGGAAAATCGAAGTCGACGAGAGAGACCGGGAGAAGACTGCCTTTATAACACCAGACGGACTGTTCGAGTTCAACGTATGCTGCCGTTTGGTCTTTGCTCGGCACCTGTGACTTTCCAACGCGTCATGGATAGAGTACTGGCAGACTTGAAGGGGCAGACTGCCTCGTCTATTTGGACGCCGTCATTGTGTTTCCCTCAAGCTTCGAGGAACACCTCCGGTGCCTTGAAACAGTTAGACCTCCGGACTCACGTTGAAGCCAGAAAAGTGCCGCTTCGCATAAGAGGAGGTCTTGTTTTTGGGCCACGTCATCAACAAGTCCTGAGTGCACCCTGACCCACAGAAAACGGCCGCCATCACTGACTTTCCTCCGACCGCCGACAAAAAGGTAGTGCGTAGATTTCTTGAACTGTGCGCCTATTACAGGCGCTTCGCCAAGGACTTTTCACGAATCGCCGAGCCACTGAGGTACGTTACGAAGGCCGACGTCGAGTTCAAGTGGGAGACGCCACAAGTCGAAGCACTTGAAGAACTGAAGCGACGCCTGCAATCGCCGCCAATACTTGCGCATTTCGACGAAAACGCCGATACCGAAGTACACACCGACGCAAGCAGCGTAGGACTCGGCACCGTGCTTGTGCAGAGGACTGACGAACTAGAAAGGGTTGGAAGTTACGCTAGCCGGTTGCTATCGAAGACGGAAGCAAATTATTCCACAACAGAAAGGGATGCCTCGCCATCATTTCGGCTACATCAAAATTTCGCCCCTACCTCTATGGACGGCCCTTCAAAGTTGTGAGCGACCACCACGCTTTGTGTTGGCTATCTAACTTGAAGGATCCTTCAGGTCGCCTCGCACGATGGAGTCTGAGACTTCAAGCATTCGACATCACCGTCGTTTACAAGTCCGGGAGAAAGCACTCTTGACGTCGACTATTCTCTCGCGCCCCCGTCGAACCGCCGCCACAGGACGACCAGGATGACGACACATTCTTGGGACCCGTCAGTGCCGACGAATTCGCCGAACAGCGAGCCGACCCGGAACTATGGAGCCTTGTAGACTACCTGGAAGGCAAGACCTTCATTGTGCCGAAGGTGTTCAGGCGACGATTGGCGTCGTTTTTCTTACAAAACGACATTCTCCTAAAGAAGTTCTCGGCTCTCCGAGCCAACTAGCTCCTCGTGGTACCCTGAGCATTGCGTCCAGAGGTTCTGCAAGCTCTCCGTGACGACCCAACAGCTGGACACCTCGGTTTGTCCCGCGCGCTCGCGAGGATACAATAAAAATACAACTGGCCTCGCCTCTCTGCCGACGTCGCCCATTACGTAAGGACATGCTGAGACTGTCAGCTACGCAAAACACCGCCGACAAGGCCAGCCGGGCTTCTACAGCCGATCGAACCACTTCGCCGACCGTTCCAGCAGATTGGGATGGACTTACTGGGGCCTTTTCCGACGTCCACGTCCGGGAATAAATCGGTCATCGTAGCTACGGACTACCTCACCCGCTACGCCGAAACAAAAGCCTTGCCCAAAGGCAGTGCCGCCCAGGTAGCCCGATTCTTTGTTGAGAACAGCCTCTTGTGTCACGGTGCTCCAGAAGTCCTCATCGCCGACGGAGACACGGCCTTTACGGCAGAACTAACTCAAGCCATCCTGCGATACAGCCAGACAAGCCATCGCCGGACCACCGCCTACCACCCGCACACGAATGGCCTCACCGGGCGCCTAAATAAGACCATCGCCGACATGCTGGCAATGTACGTCGACGTCGAACGCAAGACGTGGGATGCCATCCTCCGTACGTGACCTTCGCATACAACACGACCGTGCAAGAAACGACGCACATGGTGCCGTTCAACCTGGTCTACGGAAGGAACCTGGCAACGACGCTTGACGCTACCGGACGTCACCGATGAAGAAAATCTCAACGTTGCCACCTATTTGCAGCGTGCCGAAGAAGGTCGACAGCTCGCCCGCCTGCGTATCAAGAACCAGCAGAGGACCGACAGCCGACACTACAATCTTCGACGACGCTACGTCGAGTACCAGCCCGGCGACCGTGTTTGGGTCTGGATGTAGTAAGAAACTAGTATATGGCAACCTGGAAGAAGCCAACGGAAGCCACGAAGTGAATGCGCGAGTTCGTGACGAACGTGCATGGGAGCTCGGGGCCTTCGGAACGAAAACGCCTGAGCCTAGCGCTGTCAGGCTAGCCTAGGCGTGTACAGGTTCGACCTGAGGCACAACACGGACCGAGCCGGTGCTACCAGACCAGCCGGGACGAGATTGGCGTGTCCTGCGATGAACCTGGTTCCGGCTAGAGCTGAACTGCAGACCAGACTGAACGGGTCGGTGCTGTTCCTGCGGTGAACGAGCGTTCGAGCCAAGCGGTACCAGATGGCCTTGTCGGGAGTGCGAAGTTCGGGCAAGCCACGTGAAAGGGTCCGGCACAACCGCCTGCTGGGGTCGTGGCCACGGTGCCGCGTTGCTGACCGCGTGAGCCTGCCGTGCGTCGCGCGAGCAGTTCATCTTCTCGTGCGCTGGCCGCCTGTACGAGTTCTTCGTACAAACAACGCTGCGTCTGCAAGCGCTGACGCCCCCGCCATCGTCATCAGTATTGTGAGTGACCATCTTACGAAATGACCGAAGGACACGCACTGTGATAGATCGCGTGAGTCGTGGACTGCGTGGACCGTTATACAAATAGCCACAGTCTTGTTAACTCATCGTAAATGTAATTGTCGCCATCTGTCTTTGATAAATGTTTGTCCTGTCTATGACTTTGCTTCCTGTATCTGAGTCCCTGGACCCACGAACCACCACAATTTGCGAGCCAGCCAGGATTGCTTATTAACATCCAAAGCCATTACTCAGATACGAAGCTGGGTCATGGAAAAGGAAAAACTTTTTGCACTCGGCCAAGAGCTAGGGCTTGAGAATGCCGAGCTCAGAGACTGGGTAGAGCGAGAGTGCGTGCAAGCTCGCGACGAGCGCTCTAAGGAATGTGAGGTCGCGAAGGAAAACGCAGAGCGACAACAGAGACTTTTAGAGCAGCAACAGAAAGTTCAAGAACATGATCTGAAGATCCTAGAGCTGAGGCTTCGACTTCAGGAAAGTACGAACAGAACAGGTCGCAGTCTACTGAGGCTGATGAACCAGGACGATCTCGCATTAACACCACAGATGTATGGGATGGCTGCAGTACTCATAAACTGATACCTCCCTTCAATGAGGCACGCGACGACCTCGACGCGTAGCTGCAGCGGTTCGAACGAATCGCCACGTGTAAAGGGTGGCCCCGTGAGAAGTGGGCTCTTTCACTGAGCACTTTCACTGGAGACGCACTAACCGTGACGCACTAACCGGCCGGTTAGGTCAGACAGCTGCGCTTAATTATGATCATCTAAGAGCGGCGTTACTGCAGCGGTTCCTGTACAACGCAGAAGGTTATCGGGAGAAATTTCGCCAAACCAAGCCAGATGACGAGTCCGACCTGCAGTTTGCTGCTAGACTTTCCGGCTACTTTGACCATTGGCTAGAAATGGGTAAGACGGAGAGAAGCAATTCTAGCTTGAGAGAATTAATAATAAGCGAGCAGTTTATAAAAGGCTGTTCTCCAGCACTCAGAATATTTTACAAGGAAAGAAACTGCAAGACGCTGAGTTCGCTGTGTGAGACCGCTGACAGCTTTATGGAAGCGCAGGCGCTCTCGAACCTAAGTAAAAAACGTATTCCCAAGGAAACAGGGCCGTCAGCGTCGAAGTCGGAGCCGGCGAGGAAAACAGAGAAGACCACTAGCCGTTGTTTCTTGTGTGACAAGAAAGGTCATAGAGCAGCTGACTGCTGGTCGTGGACCAGAAGAGGTTTTCCAGTGCGCGACCGAAATGACACGTTGCCTCAAAGCCGTGATAAGTGCTCCACCGGAAGGGTAGACAAGAAGGAAGCATCATGTATGGCCTCTGTAGACAAAACAGATGCAAGCTCAACAGACAACGAGGGTTACGTAGTTCTACAAGATGAAGAGAATATTCCCGTCGTGAACACTACGGTGGGCCGAGGTGTTACAGCTGGTGGGAACGGGAACTTGCCCTTTGCCAAAGGGTTTCTGGAAAATAGCCCAGTTGGAGTGCTACGGAGACACGGGCTGCAATACGGTTGTCGTGCGACAAACCTTAGTTCCTAAGAAGACATTTACTGGAACAAGCCCACTGTATTTACTGGATCAAACTGTGCGGTTCCTCCCGGAAGCCAAAGTCTTTTTACGGAGCCCGTTTTTTTTTTTTTTTTGTAGGTGAGGCACATGTCAACTGAATGGCAGACCCAATGTATGACGTGATTTTGGGAAACATCAAAGGCGCGACATTACCGGATACGTTACCTCTCAATGAGTCACAACTTCACGTCAATGCTCGCATGAAGATCGAGCAAAGACAGAGAATTCACTGCATGAAAGATGATCGTGATAACGGGGCGCAGAGAGTATCCGGTGATCGTACGGTGACCCAAGCAATACCCAAGGAGTTGCTACAAGATGACGCGTTAAAAACGATTGCCGAACCAGAGATAACATACGGAGGGGCAGCGGGCACAAAGGACGTGGAAGACACAACCTTACCTGTGATGTCACTGCCTGCTTTCCTTGTAGGAAGCGAGACGCTTAAAAAATATCAGGCGGACGATGAAACGCTCCGAAATTGTTTCGAGGCTGTTGGCAAGAAATTTGTGTCGAACCGTCGGGAAACGGTGGTCTTCTTTCGTGACGGGATGCTATTCCGGAAACACAAATTACCTTCTGAGAAGGAACTGGAGCAACTCGTGATGCAACAACAACTGCGAGAAATAGTGCTGAAATTAGCACATGAAGGCATCCTAGCCGGTCACCAGGGCATCACGAATACAGTAAGCAGGGTAACCGGAGACTTCTTCTGGCCCGGTGTCCAGTCCGACACAAAGCGGTTCGTGAAGTCTTGTGACGTATGTCAACGGACGGTTCCTCGTCACCTGGTGGGACGCGCTCTCTTGGGCACCATTCCTATCGTCGACATACCCTTCAAGAGAGTAGGTATCGACATCATCGGTCCATTGTCCCCAACCTCTGACAAAGGGAATCGTTATATACTGACTATGGTAGATTTTGCAACGCGATACCCCGATGCAGTTGCACTATCCACAATTGAATCGAGGCAGGTTGCCTCCTAGAAATATTCTCCCGCGTCGGCATACCAATGGAGATCATCAGTGATCGCGGCTCTTCTTTCATGTCGACAGTCATGAAAGAATTTAGTCGATTACTGTCGTTGAAGCAACTGCCTACGACGCCCTACCATCCGATGGCTAATGGTCTGGTTGAGCGCTTTAATGGCACATTAAAACGCATGATAGGGCGCATGTGTCAAGAGCGTCCAAAAAGCTGGGACCACTACCTTGGACCAATACTTACTGTTCGCCTATAGAGAGCTTCCGCAAAGTAGCACTGGGTTCTCTCCCTTTGAGCTACTATATGGCCGACATGTTCGAGGGCCCATGGCTGTTCTCAAGGAGTTGTGGACAAACGCTCGCCTGGATGAAGAGACAGAGACGACATATACCTACATGATGGAGCTTCGGCGACGTCTGTAACGCACATGTGCACTTGCACACTAAGAACTAGAGAAGGCGGGAAAGCTGCAGAGAGGCTATTATGACAAGAAGACGAGGAAGCGAGAACTCTTTCCAGGTGATCGGATGTTAGTCTTATTACCAGCCGATAAAAACAAACTGGTACTCTCTTGGAAAGGCCCGTTTCAGTTATTGAGAAACGTAGTGAACTTGATTACCTAGTCAGCGTTAGAAATAAGGTCACGCTCTTTCATATAAATATGCTAAAGAAATGTGAAGAGCACAAGCCACTAAGCCAACAGATGGTCGCAGGCTCTATCAAAGCTCAGCCGACTCATGTTGCAACAAACCTGGATTATACCGGTGACGTACCACACGTAACACTAGGACAGACGCAGGACTGGACAGACGTCAGTATAGCACCGGAGCTCACCGCAGACAAGCGAGACCAATTCAGGGAGGTTCTGAGCAACTTCAGAGACATCTTTTCCGATTTACCGAGAAAGACGGACATTGTTCAATGTGAATTAAAGTTAACTTCAGAGGCTCCAATACAGGTGCGACAATACCCGTTGCCTTTTGCTGTCAAAGAACCCTTCGAAAAAGAAGTCAAGGACATGTTACAGCTGGGCATCATAGAAAGATCAACGTCGGCCTACCACTAACCTATAATTTTCGTTAAAAAGAAAGATGGAACAATGAGGTTGTGCATCGACTTTCGACAACTCAAGTTATTATGTCAGATTGTGAGCCGATTCCTCGCACAGACACGATGTTTGCTACGCTCATGGGATGTAACTGTTTCTCAAGCTTCCATTCTACTACAGGATACTGGCAAGTACCATTGGCCAGCCAGTCTAGAGAGCTCACGGCCTTTTCATGTGAAACCGGACTCTACCATTTCAAGTTCATGCCCTTTGGCATCAAGACTGCACCGGCGGTTAATGCGAGCTATTACCGAAGGCATTCCCAATGTGTTATTCTACTTTGATGACGTGCTTGTCGCCACTGAGACTTGAGAAGACCATCTGGAAACACTGCAGAAATTTTTTGAGCGCGTCAGAACGGCTCGTCTATCAAGCCAGCAAACTGCGAAGTCTGCTGCCGAACGGCCAGTTTTTTGGGACACATCGTCGGGCAAGGTGCACTACAGACGATGAATAGCACTACTGAGAAGATCCGAGCGGCTGTAGCACCGGAAACCAAGAAAGAAGTAAAAGACTTCCTGGGCCTTGCGGGTTACTATCGCGACTTTGTGCCCAATTACGCTGAGCTGACGTACGGACTGACAGAACTTACAAAGAAAGGCTTCTCAAATAAATTAGTATGGAGTGGAGAACACGAAAAAGCATTTCAAACTGTGAAACGCCTATTGCCCACGCAACCTGTACTAAAATCTCCAAACTTGCACAAGCTATTTGTTGTAGGCACAAATGCGTCTTCACGAAGCTTAGAGGCAGTACTGATCCAGGAACATGAAGGTCGTCTGCACCCAATATGTTACGCAAGTCGGAAATCACTACCACGTGAATCAGCCTACTCTGCAATCGAAAGAGAAGGCGTTGCCGTAGTTTGGGCAATTCAAAAATATGATGTCTTTCTGTATGTCGGCCGTTCACATTGCAGTGCGACCATCAACCACTCACATAAATTCAATCAGCGAAACACCTTAATGACAAGGTGCTACGAGATTCAAATAGCGCAGTACGCGCTATCAATCAAACCAGTAATGTCATTCTTGGGTGCAGGGGCTCCGGAACCGGGGTGGCAGTGGGGGCAGTCGCGCCCACAGCTTCTACACCAGTAAGGGCATGCCCACACACTCAAAGCTGTTCCGTCTCCTCGTACGTTGGAGTTTACTCCTTATGGAGTATGACTTTCATGTCGAATACATTCGTGGTGTGGACAATGTCGGCGCTGACTATATGAATTCACTTGACAGTCGTGACGTCCGGTGGCTGTACACACACCGTCTTGTTTTTCTCACATGATCGTGATGTGCTGATTTGTCCCGTGTGATATCCTAGTTTGTGTTGGAACTTGTGTCTCACGTCCAGGAACTGTTAGATATGTGTGTGCAACGTACTGAAGTTGGGGGAAGTGTAGTAAGAAACTAGTATATGGCAACCTGGAAGAAGCCAACGGAAGCCACGAAGAAGTGAATGCGCGAGCTCGTGACGAACGTGCATGGGAGCTCGAGACCTTCGGAACGAAAACGGCTGAGATAGCGCTGCCAGGCTAGCCTGGGCGTGTACGGGTTCGACCTGAGGCACAACACGGACCGAGCCGGTGCTACCAGACCAGCCGGGACGAGACTGGCGTACCCTGCGATGAACCTCGTTCCGGCCAGAGCTGAACTGCAGACCAGACTGAACGGGTCGGTGCTGTTCCTGCGGTGAACGAGCGTTCGAGCCAAGCGGTACCAGATGGCCTTGGTCGGGAGTGCGAAGTTCGGGCGAGCCACGTGAAAGGGTCCGGCACAACCGCCTGCTGGGGTCGTGGCCACGGTGCCGCGTTGCCTACCGCGTGGGCCTGCCGTGCTGTCGCGCGAGCAGTTCATCTTCTCGTGCGCTGGCCGCCTGTACGAGTTCTTCGTACAAACAACGCTGCGTCTGCAAGCGCTGACGCCCCCGCCATCGTCATCAGTATTGTGAGTGACCATCTTACGAAATTACCGAAGGACACGCACTGTGATAGCTCGCGTGAGTCGTGGACTGCGTGGACCGTTATACAGATAGCCACAGTGTCTTGGTAACTCATCGTAAATGTAAGTGTCGCCATCTCTCTTCGATAAATGTTTGCCCTGTCTATGACTTTGCTTCATGTCTCTGAGTCCCTGGGCCCACGAACCACCACACTGGACTCCGATACGCCGACGAGGACCTAGCGAGAAACTCTTCGGTCGCTATTTCGGACCATATAAGATCATCCTACGTATTAGCGCACTGGACTATGTGGACGTGCCAGACGGTATTTCGCAGTCACAGCGGCGCCGCGCACGACCTGAAGTTAGGGTGCCTCGATGCCAGCGCCGCCGTTCAGGGTGGAGACAACCCCGCTGGCGCCGCCATATTGAATCACACGAGCTCAGACTCAGTTACGCTTGCCTTCATAAATAGTGTTACTCGCGTCGCACTTCCAAGTGATGAGTTTTTTTATCGCTATCGCATCTGCACATCTTTATAACCAATAGCCGTTAACTCGTCGAAGGAAGACGGAAATGTATGGCGCTGGGAACATGCCCCAAGTTGCCTAATTCAATCACATTTAATATGCCGTGGGTATGTTTGAAATACGCACAATTGTTTTTTTTTTGCGCTGGTTGCAATTGCGCTCGCAATAAAAGAGGGCTGGACGCGAAACGCTCCATTAACGATAATCACAGACTCACAGAAAGCTTGCAGAAACTATCTGAGGGGCAAAGTTGGAGCACAGGCGCTCCGAATACTTGTCGGGACTGGATGGGACCCCACGGTTCAATACATCCAAACGGTGACCTGGGCACCGGGGCACGAGGGTGTCACCGGGAACCCGCATGCGGACGAGGCGGCTCGAGGCTTTACAAATCACGTTGCCGCCCCAGAATCTGCAATAGAGGACCCTACACCCCTAGACCCTTGCTTTGCAACAATTCTGGAATGCTTCAGAGAAAATAGAAAGATCTATCCACCCCCGCACGGTAAGCTCAGCACTGTGGAGGCAACCGTGTTGCGAAGATTACAGAGGAACACCTACATAAATTTGCACACACTCCACCTGATCTACCCCACGGCATACAGAGACATATATATGCCCGTGGTGTGGAGCAACACCAACACTCTTTCACATCACGTGGGAGTGTGCAGAACACGGAGAAGAACTCGAAACAAACGGCACGTGGAACGAATGGGAGGCGCTGCTGTCTAGCCCGGCCCTGGAAGATCAGCTACGACTGATCCAACGAGCTGAGGGAGTGGGGCCTTGGAATAGGGGCACCACCCTGCTGGACAAACTTCGTCTTTAACCCCCTACCCCCTCTGTGGACTGGGGTAGGAGCCTGTCCGGTTTCTGAATATAATAAAGTTTTACTACTACTACTACTACTTCGATGCTTGGTATATAAGGTTTGCGACCCCCTGTGTGTGGAAGTTTGTCTTTTTTGCTGTCGTATTTTGGTTTACACGTCACGCCTCCTTTACCGTAGCCAGTGACTCGCGCACGGCGGTTAGTTTCCCTTGCGTTGCGCGTGCTCTTCGCGTTCGTTGCAATTATTTGACAATATCTACGCGCAATTTTGCTTTTTTTTGCCCACAAAACTGTGTGCTGACAGGATTAAGCTGGTGTAATGAACTGCGATGTGAACATAAGGTGTAGTTAGTGCTGTAGAGGAAAATGTAACGTAACTTGCCTGTGTCAATCTTGCGTAGTATACAGAAGAAACCAAACGATGCACAAAATACATTTACTTAGTAATGTCTAGTACAGTCAATCATAAAACAGATATGTACATGAAAAATTATATGTACTGTATGGCGCCTGAAGGTTATGTTGAAAGACGAGAGAAAAAAAATCACAAGGTAGGCTCGAGACACACTATCCGGGATAGGGAGAGCTTTTTTTTATTTATTCATTACATGTAGGTAGGGCAGGGGTTTCAAGTGAGTACATCAACCTTATTACACACAATATAAATCGAAAACAAGAATACAAACAAGAAAACGCAACCGCGGGTAATATTAATCAAGATATCCACCCAGAATACATCAGCTACCATCCAATACGTCGCATCAGCCAAACACATCGATGGCGAGTACAGAACATTTTATAAATAACCATTAGAACACTGAAAACTACATTGAAAAAATAAACAACACTGCATACATATCGCGTACAAAAACCGTAAATGAAACTAAGACAGTGAAATACAGATTAGCAATGTTTTTCACTTCAAAAATATAGTCCATGATCTATATAGCCCATAAAAATAGAGTCCATGAAAATATAGTCCATGAAATATAGTCCATGAAAATATAGTCCACCAGGGATTAATCTGGAACCTTCGATGACTCAAGTATAAAAGCCGACTCGTTCCGCCGCTGATTAGATTTCGACGATCGCCGACTGTGTTCGCCGCTATCATTGTGCTTTGAGTAGCTTTCTTTTGAAGATGATTAGTGTGGTTAAATGGCGCAAGGGCCACAGAAGGCCAACGAGCGCCAGACAATGGTATGATGTATTCAATGTAGTGGTCAATGTCAAGGGGTATATGTAACGCGGCTTTAAAGTGGCCTGAAATCATTCGCTCTAAAATGCGTAAAATATACGTGTAAATAAAATTATGGCAGTGATGTATGAGGCATACACTTATATGTTGAATGAAAATAAAGGATATGCTTTGAAGAGGTGAAATTCTAAAATATATGGCTATCGCTAGCACTACTGCCTCATCAGGGCCCTTCAAGAGTAACGGCCTGGAGGCATGCGCTATACTAAACGCTACCATCTCAACAGCGCTTTCGCAAGGGTGGCCGCGCTACGTATTCTTGGGGCTGATAACGTGTAGCAAGCGGACTTCATTGAAAAAATCTTACACGGTTTTCGTGTTGAACAGTGGTTCCTTACCAAGAAACATTGCTGGATGCAGAGGAAAATGTCTGTAAGCTAGAGGGAAGTGTTTTTTCCTTTCAGCGTCTGTTTCCTCGCACTCGAGTTGGATGACGGTGAGCCTCTGGATGACGGTGATCCTCTCGCTACATTTCCCACAGATTGGAGGTTCATCGACGGTCAACAAGTGGTTGTAGGTGCCGTATGTGTGTCCTACTCTCAGTCGAGTTCCGTGATTTACACAGCCGCGCAATCGGCTTTCCGTGATTTTGTTGTCGATGGCCAATTGCCTAACTTTGGTTTAATTATTAGACGTTTCAGCATCCCAAAGGTGTTGCCAATAGCTTCTTAGTTTTCTCCGCAGGAAGGGTTTCAGATCTATAGCCGGGACAGCTGCGGGGGCGTGGCGGGTTCTCGTTGCTGTAGATGTAGCTAGTTTATCGGCAATCATATTACCCTGAATGCCTCTGTGGCCAGGAACCCAACATATCACGATACGCTGTTCGGCTGCATAGCTAGTGCAGAAAAGCGAATAAAGTTCCGTCATTACAGGATTTTTATGCTTCTGTAGAGACTTAACGCCTTAACTACGCTTAGTGAGTCTGTAAATATTATTGCCTTCTCTAAATTTGTTTGCATGATGCGCTTTACAGCCGACAATAATGCATAGGCCTCAGCCGTAAATATGCTCGTTAGTGGGCGCAGAATGTCTGATTCTGAAAATGACGGTCCAACTGCTGCATAGGACACGCCCGCATGCGACTTTGATGCATCCGTGTAAAATTCCGCGCATGAGTATTTGGCTTGCAGGTCTAGAAAGTGCATTCGAATGTGTTCGTGTGGAGCGTGCTTTGAGACTTCTACAAATGACGTGTCACATTCTACGATCTCCCAATGGCACGGAGGTAACGTTCTTGCTGGGGTCTTCAGAGGGTATTCTAGAAGCGAGACACCCATTTCTTCACTAAGCCTCCTAACACGTAGAGAGAAGGGTTCTCTGAATGTGGGGCGATAACTAAACAACGTAGCACACGTCGTCATTTACAGTTACGTAGTAGGGATGTTCAGGATTTGAATTCACTTTCAGGAAATACGTAAAACTAGAATATGATCTTTGAAGTTCAAGTGACCACTCATTTGATTCCACGTAGACACTTGGTATAGATAGGACTTGTCCTGAAAGCGCCTGTGGCCAGGCGAATCCCTAAATGGTGAACAGCGTCCAGTATCTTTAGCGCGCTGGGTGAGGCAGAGTGATAGACCTCAGCGCCATAATCCAGACGGGATTGTATGAGGCTCTTGTACAGGTTGAGCCTACACTTCCGATCACTACCCCATGTTGTGTGCGAAAAAGCTTTGAGAATGTTCATTGTTTTTAGACATTTATTCTTAATATATTTGATGTGGGGTATGAGGGATAGTTTGAAGTCAAGTATGACACCCAAAATTTGTGCTCTGAGTGCAGAGGTATACGTTTTCCATCGAGTTCAATATTAACATCTGGAACCAAGCCTCTCCTCCTAGTAAAAAGGACGCAGGAGCTTTTCTGTGGATTTAACTTGAACCCATTTTCATTCGACCATTTAGACACCCTGTTCAGGCCAAGCTGAACCTGTCGCTCGCAGATTGAGAGATTACACGATTTGAAACCTACTTGCACATCGTCAACGTATACTGAATAAGATATCGCATGTGGAATTGATGAGCGTAATGAATATATATTTACAATAGAGTACAGCTTAGTACGCCACCCTGTGGCACCCCAGTTTCCTGGAGAAAGGGCCTGGAGAGAACAATTCTGATACGGAATATGCGGCTAGACAAATAGCTTTCTATAACGTTAAACATGTTTCCGCGTATACCCATCTCCGACAAATCTCGCAATATCCCGTAGCGCCACGTTGTGTCGTACAAGAAATATAGACAAAAAGTACTTCTTGTGAATAAAAGCGTCACGGATATTTGACTCCATGCGTACGAGATGGTCGGTTGTTATGGTGTTGGGCTGCTGAGCACGAGGTCGCGGGATCGAATCCCGGCCACGGCGGCCGCATTTCGATGGGGGCGAAATGCGAAAACACCCGTGTACTTAGATTTAGGTGCACGTTAAAGAACCGCAGGTGGTCCAAATTTCCGGAGTCCCCCACTACGGCGTGCCTCATAATCAGAACTGGTTTTGGCACGTAAAACCCCATAATTTTTAGATGGTCGGTTGTAGAACGATCTTCCCTGAAAGCACACTGATAAGGGTCAAGGATTTTGTTAGATTCGAGGAAATGTATCAGAGTAGCTTTCTTTTGTGGGCACTGGTTCGCCCAATAAAGAATCAGTTTCGTCATACACAGTTTTACGACTGTTCTCTTCACTGTCACTACTATATCGCTATACTACTGACACGTATACATGTTTATCTTTCACCGGTGGCCGCTTTCCACCGGCTAACAAATGTTAAACGTTATCGCTCGGCGCAGGACGCGCCTGTATCGGAAGTTTCTAGAATGTTATTGATGCTTCTTTCCGTTGCCTGTTTTCACCGACGCTTAAGTTATCTGAATGTATGACCGACGCGAATTGTCTGGAACTTTCTGGAAGACACGGGGGCATCAGGGATTAATTTGGAACCTTCGATGACTCAGGTATAAAAGCCGACGCATTTCGCCGCTGATTAGGTTTTCGACGATCGCCGACTGTGTTCGCCGCTATCGTTTCCCTTGGAGTGCAACTTGCTTTTGTGGGCACAGGTTCGCCCAATAAAGTCCGTTTCGTCATTGACAGTTTTGTGACTGTTTGCTTCATCGTCACTATACTACGTGACATGATATCATAAGGAGCCAACGAACAACAATAAAAAACCGGCCTTTCGGTTTCCTTTCCTCTCGTATATATATATATATATATATATATATATATATATATATATATATATATATATATATATATATATTGCTACGGCATGAGCCGGGCAAGGAGAAGAGGAGGATTTCGCAGAGACGCAGACTGTCCGGCGACCTTACCTCCATCGGCCGCGCCGGCTAGCAAAACTGTTACGGTTAATGTTGAACCGGCTTTATTTAAAGGACGAGGTTGATGCTGAAGTAAAGATGGCGTCCTGATGCTGCGCCAGCTAGCGTCTTCCTCCTCTTCTCCTTGCCCGGCTCATGCCGTAGCAATCCCCGGTTGCCAGACGAAGCCCGCTGGGCAAGTCCAAATCAGTCGGAAAGCGTGGGGTGAAACCGCTTAAGACGAGCAACATGTACTAACTGGGTCCGGCTAGACCGACGACCAGCTGACGTCAAGCGTGCCACCACGTACGTCAAGTCACTCAAGCGATCTACAACGACGAATGGGCCCGTGTACTGGGGTAAAAACTTTTCGCATAAGCCACGCTTACGTAGCGGGGTCCACAACCACACAAAGTCTCCTTTAGCGTACGAGACAGACTGGTGTCGGCTGTCATAGCGCTCTTTCGATCGGTGTTGCGATGCCACAGTACGAAGACGAGCAATACGCCGGGCTTCTTCGGCAAGACAAAGCGTCTTGGCAACAGAGTACTCGCTGTGAAAGTCAAACGGTAGTATAGTGTCAATGCAGCTTAGCGGTGGACGTGCGTAAAGGAGATAAAAAGGACTGTAATCGGTCGTCTCATGCTTTGCAGTATTATAAGCATAGGTGATGAAGGGGAGTACGTCATCCCAGTCTCTGTGATCGGAAGATACGTACATGGCCAGCATGTTAGTTAGAGTTCTGTTCGTACGTTCTACAAGCCCATTTGTCTGAGGGTGATAAGGCGTTGAATGGCGGAACTGCGAATTGCAGAGACGAAGCAGTTCTTCTACGGCGTCCGCAACGAATTGACGACCGCGATCGCTAATGATTACACGGGGGGCACCATGCCGAAGAATAACGAAGCGAAGCAAAAAGGTTGCAACGGACGCAGCTGTTGAAGATGGTACGGCCGCCGTTTCCGCGTAACGGGTCAGATGGTCGACACATACGATCATTGCTACGGCATGAGCCGGGCAAGGAGAAGAGGAGGAAGACGTTAGCTGGCGCAGCCTCAGGACGCCATCTTTACTTCAGCATCAACCTCGTCCTTTAAATAAAGCCGGTTCAACATTAACCGTAACAGTTTTGTGGTGGAGGTGCTGGGTATTTCGACCAAGACGACGGAGCTGCTGCAGCAAGTGCCACGCCGAAGCCGACGCCTCGCTCGACTGCCTCCGACACCGCTTGAGATCCCGATGTCCCACAGCGGCGACCAACAGCCTTCTCTGGCGGCTCCAGTGCGAACAACCGGCACCTGGATGCATCAGATGGAACCCCGCCCTTTCTCAGGAAAACTCGGAGAGGACGTGGAGGAATGGCTCACCCACTACAAGCGTGTGAGCAAGTACAACGGCTGGAACTCCACGGCTCAGCTCGACAATGTCGGTCTGTTCCTCACAGACACAGCGCTAGTGTGGTTCGAGAACCATGAAGATTCCTTCACAACGTGGGACAGCTTCGTGATTGACCTCACAGAATGCTTCGGAGATTCCACGACGCAAAGGAAGCGGGCGGAGCAGACATTGCTTCAGCGCGCTCAAGTCCCAGGTGAGACCTGTACGACGTACATAGAGGCGATCCTGAAGCTTTGCAAAACGGTCAATCCTCGAATGTCCGAAGAGGACAAAGTTGGACATCTTCTCAAAGGCATAGCCGAGGACGTTTATAATTATTTAATCGGAAAGGAGAGTCTCGCCTCGGTCGCCGACCTCATCAAGCATTGCCGCACATTTGAGGCCTTGAAGCTGCGCCGTATCACGCCAAAGTTCGGCAGGTTAGCGAATGTCACAACGGTGGCAAGCGTTGACGATAACGACAAGTGCAATTTTCAATTTGACCTTGTGGCAACTATAAGGCAAATTGTCCGCGAAGAACTTGAACGACACCCCACAGGGGCGAATGTCGAACAGCTTCGTTGCGCTTGCAACCAACCTCAAGAGCATGCATCTGCTGTGTCGGCATTGTCTACCATGCCAGGCGTTGCAGACTGTCGAGTCGATCAGCTGCGACAGCATCGACGTTCCTCTCCCGACGACATGACGCACGATCAGCGCACTCGTCGAGCTACCACCACGAATCGGCATTCGGCAGATCGCGTTTATTATTCGCAACGTCCCAGGGTTGACCCCGAGGCTTACAACGTCGGTCGAGCATCGCCTGTGTGTTACAGCTGTGGCGCCTCAGGACACATTGCTCGTTTTTGTCGCCGGCGCCGACAGACCACAACCTATGGCCCACCACCAGCTTGGCCTAATTTTGAACAAGTCAGTTATGACGACCGCTGGCCGACAGACCCTGATACTGCAAACACCACAGGCGCGCCACCCCGGAATACCTTCCGTCAATATAATAGACGTAGTGGCTCGCCAGCTTCAGACCGCAGCCTGACGCCCCCAACCAGTCGCCAACGCCGTTCACCGTCACCACGTCGACGTGCTACGTCACCACCGCCGTCGGGAAACTAGCCGGCGCGGCCGATGGAGGTAAGGTCGCCGGACAGTCTGCGTCTCTGCGAAATCCTCCTCTTCTCCTTGCCCGGCTCATGCCGTAGCAATATATATATATATATATATATATATATATATAGTTCAAAAATAGAAGCACGTAGGAAAAACATAACAAGACCTTACTGACGTTTCGGCCGGGGTGCGGCCTTCATCAAGAGTCACTCTTGATGAAGGCCGGACCCCGGCCGACACGTCGGTAAAGTCTTGCTGTTTTTCCTACGTGCTTCTATTTTTTTAACTACTTCTGTGCCAGCTCCGGTTACGCTTTACTTCACTGATATATATATATATATATATATATATATATATTGTAGTGAAGAAGAGAGACACGCTAGTGGATACAGCGCTACTGGCTCTAAACGCTAGTGGGTCAAGCGCTCTCGCTCAGCAACGGCTCTCGTGCTGGGAAGCTGTTACTGCGCTGACCGTTGACGCTGCGCTCCTCCAAGCTCTGCCGAATAAACACCCTTAGAATTGGTGGATTGTGCTGGGTAACCTTAGACAATCATCCTGGAACTCCGGTCCCCTACCCTACCATCTACCATGCCCCAAGACGCCTTCGAGCAAACGCCTCATCCCGCGCCCACTGCGTGTCCCGGGGTACCTCGTCACCGCGACCCTCCTATCTACACTGGAGCGGACGACACTGACGTGGATGAATGGCTCACGGCGTATGACAGGGTAAGCGCCCATAACAAGTGGGACGAAGCGGACAAACTGCGCCATGTTCTGTTCTACCTCGCTGGTGTGGCCAGCCTGTGGTATAATAACCTCGAAACAGTTCCAGACATGGTCTGAATTTAAGACTTCCCTCGCCGATGTATTTGGTCGCCCTGCTGTTCGCAAGCTGCGGGCCGAGCAGCGTTTGCGGGAACGAGCTCAACAGCCAGGAGAAACATTCACCAGCTATATTGAAGATGTCCTGGACCTATGCAAGAAAGTCGATTCGACCATGGCGGAGTCTGATCGAATTCGCAACATCCTGAAAGGCATAGAAGACGACGCCTTTAACATGTTTCTGGCCAAAAGTCCTCGCTCTGTGGCTGAAATTATCACACTGTGCCAGAGCTATGAAGAACTCCGCAGGCAACGATCACTGACCCGTCGATCTCTACCGCGTGACGAACACCTCGCCGGTTTGGCTGCCATGTCCGACCAGACAGCTTTGCTCGCAGAAATGAAGGCGTTCGTCCGCGAGGAAATTGCCCGGCAACTGTCATTAATGGATTTTGCACAGCCGCAGCCGGTACACACGCCAACGCCGAGTTTTGCGCCTCCGCTTCGCCGCGTCATAGCGCAAGAACTGCGCGAGGTTTTGCCTGAGCACCACCAGCGCGTTCCTGCGGCTGCGCCTCACAGCTACGCCGAAGTCATGGCCAGGCCCCAACAGATACCAACGACTGTGCCACTCAGCTACGCGGAAGTCGTCACCCAGCCTCAACTCCCTCAGCGGGGACCTCTCACGTACGCCGAAGTCCTCGCTATGCCCCAACAACAGCCTGCCGTGCAATCACTTCACCAGCCGCCACGTCCAACGCGTCCTCCCACATGGATGGGACCTGCCACAGCGACTCGGTGGCGTACGGCGGACAATCGGCCGATATGTTTTGCGTGCGGCTACGCAGGCCACGTCGCACGCCACTGTAGTCGCGTGCAGTCGCCTAGCGCTACACCATATGCGCCAAGTCCTATGGTGGGTTCTCCGCGCCGATATTACGACGACCAACCTCGGGCTGCGTCAACACCATTCCGCCGGTCTGCCAACATTCGCCGCTCACCTTCTCCACGCCGACGCTCCCCAGATGCGGCCTCGTCCCGGAGCTCGGGATGAGGAAAACTAATCGTCGCAGTCCATGAGGCAAGGGCTGCGACGCCGTCGAAACGCGAAAGTCCTCAACGTAGCCCAACCAATGTGATAGACGTGTTAGCTGACGGTGTGCGCACATATGCCCTCGTGGATACCGGAGCCGCTGTGTCAGTTATGGACGCAAAGCTTTGTCGCTTCCTTCGAAAGGTCACGACGCCCCTTGCCGGATTCTCCCTCCGCACAGCAGGCGCACAGCGTATTCATCCGCTAGCGGCGTGCACCGCTCGTGTTCTCATCGAGGACATTGTATACGCCATCGAATTTCTTGTGATTTCTTCGTGCTCCCACGAAGTTATCCTGGGGTGGGACTTTCTCGCCCGCCACAATGCTGTTATTCATTGTGCACGAGCCGAACTAGAACTGTCGCCGATCTCAGATATGACGCCTGTCGGTAATGCTTCTTTTGCGAACAAACTGCTCGTCAGGCACGACACCAGCGTTCCTCCCAAGTCGTCAGTGATTGTCTCAATGCATTGCAGCAGCCTCTCTGACGCCGTCGCCCTACTTTCTCCGTCTGGCCGATTTTATACTCGAAAAGGTCTGCTGCTACCTTTTGCAACTGTGACCGTCAAACAGGGCTCCACAGCTATTTTCGTCTGTAACCCCTTCTCATACCCCGTGATGCTACTTCAAGGCGAATGTCTTGGCCATGTGGAGGTGATCGACGTGCAAATTACGGATGTTCCCGAAGCCACGTCCTGCGCCAGTTACAACACGCTCAGTTCTCTCTCTACGTCCGACCCTTTGCCCACAGGTGTGTTCGATTCATCTATTGCCGATGGCCTCACCCCAGCTCAGCGTTATCAGCTTCTGCGCATCTTAGAAGAATTTCGTTCTTCTTTGATGTCGGGG
>NC_051155.1:72334446-72499225 GCF_013339745.2 Dermacentor silvarum
CGATGTCCAGATCAGTTACAAATCCTGCAACTTGGCCATCTGTGAACGGCAAATTCAGTTGGGGGTAAATAAACTCTCAAGCTGGGCAGATGAAAATGGGTTTAAATTCAACTGTGGCAAAACCGCCTGTTTACCTTTTTCTCAGCAGCGTGGCATTAGGCCAGACCCCAAAATCACACTGAACGGGCAGACCATAGCCGTTAAACAAGATCACAAATTCCTAGGCGTTGTGGTAGATAAAAAGCTGACCTTTGTTCCACATATCAAGCAGTTGCGATTGAAATGCTTGAAAGCATTGAACTTACTAAAGATCCTTTCCCATCAGTCATGGGGTACAGACCGTGACTGTCTACTGAACCTTCTGAATAGCGTTGTCCTATCACGTATTGACTATGGCTCGGTAGTGTACGAATCAGCATCAAAGTCTGCGCTGAAGATGCTTGACCCCGTGTACCACCTTGGGCTCCGTCTGGCCACTGGTGCTTTCAGAACTAGTCAAATAGCCAGCCTGCATGTTGAGGCGAACAGATGGTCACCGGAACGACGAAGGCAGTGCACAAGCATAGTGTATGCCACTAAGGTGCTCTCTCATGCAGAGCATCCATCTGGTGCACTCTTGCGGGACACAAGCAACACCCAGTTGTTCTTAAGACGACCATCAGCAACGCCACCATATCCCGTTAGAGTCGCGTCACACATTGAAAGCCTGCAGATACCGACCTCCAACCTCCAGGTGGTGTCCCACAAAGACGCCATTGCGCCCTGGGAAATACACGCTGTTCACTGTGATATGTCACTTCTTGAGGTGGGCAAACATGGGCATCCGCTCGAAATAAATCAGCACTTTATGTACTTGCAGGCAAAATACAGGTGTGCAGAGTATTACACTGACGCCTCTAAGTCTTCAGCTGTCGCATGTGCCGCAAATGGCCCTCAATTCTCCGAATCGAAAACAATGAACGAACATACAAGCATATTTACTGCAGAATGCTGTGGCATCCTCCTAGCCGTAAAGCACATCCTACAGAATAAACAACCAGCCTCCATCATATATACAGACTCCCTCAATGCAGTAACTGCGTTGTCATCCGGTAAAAAGCATAAAAATTCAATAACTAATTTCCTTCTAAAATGTCTGATGTCGGCTCACAAATCTAAACTTAAAATCACACTGTGCTGGGTACCGGGGCACTTCAACATAGCTGGAAATGAGGTAGCTGACAGACTTGCGCAGTCAGCTGCTCTCCGTAGTTCCATTGACATAGATAATATACCCTACGAGGACCTCAGGCCACAGATTAGAAACAGAATCCGTAGGCAATGGCAAGAAGAATGGGATGGAGCAATTGAAAACAAACTGCACACAATAAAGCCATTAATAGGAAGATATGCTACCGAGAAACGCGACAGACATAAAGAGGTTGCACTATGCAGGCTTAAAATAGGACACACACATGCAACACATTCACATCTGCTAAACAGTTCTCCAGCACCGCACTGTCCAAAATGTGGTGATCGACTGTCCGTCATTCATGTTCTAATCATGTGCAAGAGGCTAGAACCAGATAGGAGACTTCACTTCCCAGAACTGTACAGAAACCAAATACCTCCCCACCCGTCCTTCTTTCTCGGCGACTCATTGAAAATAAGTTTCTCATTGAAAAGAGTTTTTCAAGTTTTTAGCGAGTGTAGGCTTCCTACGTGCGATTTCATATTTCCATTGAACTCAGCCTTGTCTCATTCCTGAGGAAATGGCTGAGATTTTTTATCTCACATGTCAGGCGCTCCGCACTCCTTGTCCTGACAAGGACTGTTACTGAGGCTGCGTGACCTTGTAAATGTCATACGCTTTGCCCATAATCATTAAATGTAACCATTACTCAATTATATTAGGCCCTATACACCAATGTTTCTTATCCTTCTCTTTTACTGCCCACTAACCTGAGTCGACCATCAACCTTGTGTTTGGCGCTCTTTGGCCACAGTTGCCCTTGCGCCATAAAAATCTATCACTAACTAACTAACTATTCCAGGTTCCTCAAGCAAAGACACTACTAGCTCAGTCAATTCTGATTCACAGGATACCTCAAACATGGAAATTGATGTGAGGGCCCAGAAAAGGAGGTTTTCCCCACTGGAGAATACCACTTTACGCTCAATTAGTAAATCTAAGAAAATCCTCTCTGAAGTCAACTCAAAATCTAATATTTTGGAGGAGGCAGTTGCCTCTGCGGTGCTCTCATCACCGGAAGGTAGATGAGGCTACTACAGTGGAACTGTAGATGAATATTCGCTGCTTCTACCGATTTAAACGTTCTGTCTTATCAACTTTGTCCAGATATAATTCTACTGCAAGAAACTTGGTTATCTCCCGAAAAATTATTTTGTTTACGTGATTTTAGATCGTTTCGAAGAAGGAGGGGGCTTGTTAATTATGGTATCAAGCAAGTTTTGCCACAGGGCAAATACATCATTCCAGCTGATGTCTCCAGAATGTGAAATTTTAGCGGTAGAAATTACTCTCCCTGGCAGTAGGCCTTTCTCGTTGGCTAATGTATATTTTCCTTCGGGTGTTCAGGATACACGCCCACTAGAAATAGTTCTGGCAAAATGCGGTAAAGAAATTGTATTGGCTGGAGACTTCAACTCACATCATATATCCTGGGGAGTCAGATCAGACCAGTATGGTAAGCGTTTGTGGGACTGGGCAACAAGTAATAATTTTCTATGTCAAAATTCGGGATCAGTTACATTTCTTCGCGGACAGTTTAGATCTGTGCTGGATCTTACATTTTCGGGTCCAGGTCTTTCCATATCAGTATGGGAAACAGTGAATGTTGGGACAAATAGTGATCACGTTCCAATTAAGTTTGAAGTCATAGGTTCGCAGTCCGCCGTGGAGGCTCGAATCGACTCATTTGTAGATTACAATAGATTTAAGAAATGCTTGCAGACCACTTTCAAATCAACAATTGAAAATCATGCATTGGACGCTGAGGATATTTGCTCAATCTTAGAGCCTTCGCGCAAAATATCAGAATTCCAGTTAAAAGCTAGCAAGAACACTACTTCTACGTACGCGTTGGTGGAATGACGACTGCTCGCGGGATTACAAGCGACGGAAAGCTGCGTGGAAACAACTCATGCAGAACCAGTCTCCGAGAAACTGGAATAACTACAAATTTATGGCTGGAACGTTTAAAAGAACGGTATTTAAGGCAAAAGATGATTACAATGTGCGTCATTTTGAATTTCTTTCAAAGTCAAATAATAAGCGTGCACTGTTTCGGTTTTTAAGATCACAAAAATTTATTCCGCGTCCCTCGAACTTGGAGTCAATAGTTTTAACCAAGAGTGATAAAGTAGAATCTCTAGAGGTAATTGCGAGAGGTTTGGAGGTCCGATTCTCGACCTGTTTTCCCTCCTCTCCTCAAAGACGGCACATTTGAAGATTTCGAAGAGATTTCTTTGTCGTAATTGTCGGAGGCTGTTTCATGTTTACCAGCTGCGGCCCCAGGTCCTGATGGACTCACTACTAACCCATACAAAAATACTTCCTTACTTTCTTTAGAACTCTTACCAACTTTCTATCAACTTTAGTAACACTCTATGTACTTTTACTTTCTATTAACACATCTTACAAGAAAATTGGTAGGATCTGTCTTTACTTCGGTTTGAAGAAAGTTTGTTTAAAGAAAGTTTAAAGAAAATTGTTAGGCTCTTTTTTAACTTTCGTTTGTAGGAAGTTTTTCAAAGAAAGTTGGTAGGCTCTGTTTTTACTTCGGTTGAAAGAAAGTTTCTTTAAAGAAAGTTTTAAAAAAGTTGGTAGGCTGTGTTTTAACTTTTGTTTGTACGAAGTATGTTCAAAGAAAGCTTAAAAAAAGTTAGTAGGCTCTGTTTTTATTTTCGTTTGAAGAAAGCTTGTTTAAAGCACCATTAAAGAAAGTTGATAGGCTCTGTTCTTGTTTTCGCTTGAAGCAAGTTCGTTTGAAGAAAGTTTAAAGAAAGTTTAAGGAAAGTTGGTAGGCTCACTTTTACTTTTAAAAGTCTTTACTTTCGTGTAAAGAAAATTATAACAATTGTATTTGTTTCATTCATTTGCTCATTTAACACTGCAATAAAGAAGCATAAAATGCAATATCGGTAATACAATAATTAGTACGAATAAACTAAGTGTCATACTGATAATTGCTTCCTGCAGTTTAAGAGAAAGCGAGGAGACAGAATAATTTTGTTATTACGCGTGCATATATAATTAGCAGTAGCTAAGGTAAAATATCTTAGCCTGCCCCAGTGAAATTGTATATAACGTTTTCCTGCTTCAAAAAAAAAAAGGTAGTTGTGCACTGACTGGTACTCGAACCCGAGTTTTCTGCGTGTGAGGCAGAGACGCTACCACTACTCCACGTATTATAGCAGCATCAGCAGGAACTATACAATTCCTAGACTTTCTGACGTGTCGTAAGGCCATTTATTTGTTTTCACGACGCTTGCCTTTTTTCGGAATTCGGCTTCTTAAGAAACCTTTCCTTTACAATTTTATGCAAACTATACACAAAACTTTCGCAAATGCAGTACCTGCGGTCACTGTTAAAAGAGCCTTTCTTTTCAAAACTGCGGGTAATTGTTGTGTTGATATATTCGCGGGATTCGAACGGCAGCAAGGATTCCGTAAATGCTTGCTTGGGCACAGAAGTGAATAATTTACGATTGTCAGTTTACTGAGTAGTCAGTTGTGTACCTGGCATGGCCGTATCTGTTTGTTTGCGCTTGCGTGCAAGCAGTACGCCTGTTGCACTTCAGCCGAAGCTTCAGCTGGGCCGGTATTTTGTAGCGATGACTTTAATGTCATAATGCCTTTTCGCGCTTATCGCGCTTTGTGAGTGGTCAGAGCGACGGTGCGCTCGCTTTATCAACGTTGATATCGTGAGCGGACCGTCGCTCTGACCACTGACAAAGCGCGATAAGCGCGAAAAGGCATTATTACTTTAAAGGCATCGCTACAAAATAGCGGCCCTGCTGTAGCACGCCAGCCATCGCCACGTTTTGTTACCTTTATTCCTGACGCCTAAGAGGAAATATCGTCTCGTCAATTCAAGATGAGGGCACATATTCTTGAAAACACTACACTTGACGCCATAATTAACGTGTATATGGGCGGTGACCACGGATATCTGCTCGGTAAGTGTCATATTAACCCGTACACCGTCCGTCATTTCAAGCAGACGGAGCCGAACGGGCGGCGCGTGAATTGGCTCATGCTTCAGCTACGACTTCCCTTGAGTGACAAATGCGAATCTCCAAGGCTATGCTCCTGAAGTGATGCGAATCAGGGAGGCAGGTTCCTTTTTGTTAACCGCAGTGTGGCGCTGCTGCAGTGTTTTGTTGCCAATTAATCCAATCCAATCCAAGTTGCTGTTGTGCATGGACCACGTTGGCTGTGCGCGTGTGATCGTTGCAGTGAGGTGGTAGTTGAATTTTATATTAGAAGTGCCTAGGCAAAATGTGCTTCTTATCGTGTGCATTAACCATCACACAACCTCTGGACTCGTGAAATGCCGTGTGTTCGCCGTGGGTTTCGTGCGATACGCCACTGTCAACAGTGTCTTACTGCGCCCGTCCAAGCTGCCTTTGTTCCCGCCTGCCTGCGCTCTCTCGTGAAAAGCCTGGTACTGGGGCTTCATCTCAGTGTATGGAAGAATTTGTTGTAGGTTGTGCATTCGTGGTGCTGTAGTTCATCGGCAGCTCTACAGTGTTTGCGCCCGAAAGAGAGTTGGTGCCACGGTACCCGTGAGACGCAAGAGCGTTTGTTGACTACGTCTTGAAAGGTAAGCAAGTTTGGCGCTTGTGCGCGTTGTTGTAGCTTATAGTTCATGTAATGAGCTTTGTGTAACAAGAGCAGAGCGTATTCTGAGCGTAAGTTGTCCATGTTTCTGGTGCACATGTGGTAAGCAATTTTACGAAAGCTTCTGTTGATGTTATCGTGTACTATCGTGAGCAATATGAGCTCGAACACGGGAGCGCGTGGAAAATAGCCTCAAAACCTAGATAGCGTCATACGTGGATGGCGCTGCCGAAACCGGAGGGGAACGGAGGGGCGCTCTTCCGCTAACTGTTGGCACTCCCGCTTCGCTAGCGTACAAAAAAGAAAAGATAAAAGTGGCGTA
Organism: Dermacentor silvarum; assembly: GCF_013339745.2. Classification (NCBI taxonomy): domain Eukaryota; kingdom Metazoa; phylum Arthropoda; class Arachnida; order Ixodida; family Ixodidae; genus Dermacentor; species Dermacentor silvarum. The sequence continues at coordinate 72,340,614 of NC_051155.1, forward strand.
TCCGAACGCTCAGCCAACACCGCCTAGATTTAATACAAGCATGACCTGTGCATTATAGCAGTCTACGTCACAGCCGATATCTCAGCAGCTGCATAGCCTGATAGGTCATTTGATGTAGATGTGCGCGTTGATGTGAATTGATATCACCACTAGCGGCCAGTGACATGCTACAAGCTACCGTTTTGCAGCAATGATATCGAGGCGGGAGTGTGAACAGCCAGCGGAAGCGCGGCGCCCTTTCCAATTTGTTTCCAAAAGCGGCCGCTGCAAATCGGCCGATGTAGGGTTCGAGGCTATTTTCCACGCGCTCGCGTGTTCGAGCTCATATTGCTCACGACAGTACTTGCATTTTCCTGTGAAGTATGCTACCCCGTCTGATTGCTCTGTTATGTTTGGCCGAGTTGGGTTCCAAGCCGGGAGAAGAAGACGCCGGGAGAAGGAAGAACGTACTTTTAATGCGGCATGCTTGCCGAAAGAAGGTGTTCAAAAAGAAGCGCCAACGGCGTTATCCGCAGTCCTTTATAAAGGAACGCCGTGATCAAAGGGCGAGTGAAAACATATCAGTGCACATGCGCCAAACAGATTATCGTCCGGAACAGATGAGCCATACTTGGGCGCCGGCTGATAAGCGGTGCGCAAACCCAACAGCTCTGATTGAATGGGAACACAATTATGGAAACACTGCAAGTTACTGTTTGTTGGGTAGTTTCCCGGCAGAAAATTATTCCGTATTTAAGCATTTCCGCGAGTACACTGCAGGTGTGTATACGTCGATGTGTCATGGGCTTCACGCGTTGGCACAGGATAGCTATGTTTGACGCTTGCGCACATATTAGCTTGTATGAAGACTTTTTTGTATACAGTTCACTTTCAAAGCCCGCATCGCGAGAACCTGTCTGTATTCTATATTGAACTATAGAACCAGTCGTGTCCTATATTGCAAGGCAGATATACGCAGATATTGCAATGACGAGGTTTCTTTTTAATCGAGACATCCCAATCAGACGCTGGCTTTTACTATATATACATATTCATCTAAAGAACAGTATGCCAGCTCTTCCAGTCATAGGTAATGACTGTGCCTTGTAGTAATAAAGTAAAGACTGCGATTTCGTGGCGCTACTTTGCGCTCTATCCTACGTCACTCTTACCACCCACCGTGAACAGCCGGCTATTCCAGTTCATAACACGGGCGGCGCGCCGGTCAAACCACTGACGAAGAGCAATAAGGAATATCATGTGCTCAATATTTTTTTTCATAATCCAATGCTCTTTTGCTTTATTACATATTTGAGTTTCGGTGATTTTTCTGGTAGTCTTATGTTTGCTGCATTGCCGCATGGAATCTCACTTGTTACAACATAACTGTGTAACCTCCTGAGATATGATGGAAAGATTCGTACGAGACGCGCATTAATGTAGCTGCTAGTGTGAGGCTCTTTGCAATTCAGTATTACTCTGATATGACAGGTTTCTTGATTCACATTGCAATAAATTATTCATTTCTTGCAGTTGAAGGCTATGCGGATTCTGGAGGCATCCCACAGGAACCTGCAGCACTGCTGCAAGCCGGAGAGCACCACTATAAAGCACCTGATCTGCGTGCTTTTACAAAGGTGCGTACAAAACTGTCATTGCATTGTGTGTTGTAGGATATGTTTCTGTAATATGCAATCATTTTACTGTGTCTGCCATTTTCATAATTTCTAGTGGCAAATCACTTGCATATCACTTTTGGTCATCTGGGGGGCCCTCAGTTTAATGAACTTACCTTTAACTAGCCTCCTCTGAGCTAAATATAACCCTGACTTGAGTAACTGCATGATAAAATCTGTTGAGACCGTATATTAATCTAGTCAGTTTGCCTTTTTAAGATAATCGTTGAGAAGCATGAGGTCTCGAGATGTGTATCTTTTTGTCATTTTTATTATGGAGTATTGTGAAGCTCACTTCTCACACTATTGCCTGTGCGCCTATATTGTTCCCTCTAATCGTTCACACTTATGTATTGCGTACCGTACTTCATCTCCTAAAATTAGCATACAAACAGCAAGATTTTCGTCTTTATTAGGTAGCTGCTGAATCCCTAGCCACAGTATGAGAAGGTAATTCCTCAAGCATATAACTAACCAATAACCTTTTAATGTGACAAGTTCAATATGCACCCGAAGTGCAGGTTGGCTTCAAGCAGGAAGCTGGTCTCCTTTGTATTTTACAGAAATTTGAGGTGGTAACGCAAACTGCTAAATCACAACAATCCGCACAGCGCAGTAGTTGCAAGCCACCACGACAGTGCAGCTGAATGCTGAGTGTTCGCCGTTACATTGGCACTTTTTTTTCTGCGGGCAGTAGCAAGCCACGACAGCGCAGCTGAATACTGAGCGTTTGCCTTTACATTGGCATTTTTTTCAGCGTGTCTCTGCCCTTCTCCAGTTGACATTGGATAAAGCTTGTTCTTTGCTGCCACTTATCTGAAATGCAAACAATCCTTTTTACCTTTTCTTTCATATTACTTGACAGCTGCCTAATACACAAGCTTCCAGTGACATGGTAACAGTGCTGACTACTGCCCAGAACATGTGTGCATCTGTGGTTTGTGGTACCACATGCTCACTACCTTGGATTTACTGAGATGTCACAAGGAAGCTTGCTTCATGCTCAAGCTGCCCTGCACTTGGTGGAAATATTGAAATAGTCACTTTTTAATATAATAATTTGTTGTGGTTTTAGCAAATTGAGTTTTGAAACTGAATAATGCGCACTAGAGGGTCTATAAAAATGTTTTCTACCACCTAAAGACATCGTTTAGGCAAAAAGTGCTTTACGCATGTCATCGCATTTATTGAGTTCGGCATATCTCGCTGAAGCCATTCTAAAAACTTCGAGTATCTTTACTGCAACTGATTTACAGCTAGCTACTTTATACAAGTGTACGATTCTACATATAACACATGCATATTATGTGCAGCAGTTTTGCTTCAGCAATGCTTCAGTCACTTTTTGGGTGGCGTTCCAATACCCACAAGGACGTCGCCCAAAAAGAAGCTTTGCACCCCAGAGGTGTGAATGCCATTCTAAGTATGTGTGGCAAGGCAGTCAGTTGAAATCTTCGTTTTGATTGTGGGTCATTCGAAGTCAAATTCTTGTGGATGACTGCATCATGCTATCTCGACCAGATACAATTCATAAGGCTAACTATTATTGCATTTTCCTCCTTTAGGCTTGCAGCAAGAGGGATATCAAGAACACGGGAGATATCCAGACAACATTATAGTCACTGCTTGCTTGTGGCTTTTTAGGGCATGTATGAAAGGGTTGGAAATAAACATCAGTGTTTGAAAAGATTGGTGTGTTTCGCTAACAGGTACATACTTTTATATGTTCAAGGTTGCATCAGAGCACTACCAGAGAATTTTTAAAAAGTGCTGGAAAAAGTCGATAAATGTCACCAGGATGTTTCTAGGGCGAGCAACAGAAAGTTGGAAAGAAGCTACAAGAATGTTTCTAGAGCAAGCAACAGAAAGTTGAAAGAACGTTACAAGGATGTTTCTAGGGGAACAGCAAAAAGTAGGAAAAAAGTTACTAGGATGTTTGTAGGTCAAGCAACAGAAAGTTGGAAAAAAGTTACAAGAATGTTTCTAGGGCAAACAGCAAAAAGTAGGAAAAATGTTACTAGGAAGTTTCTAGGTCAAGCAACAGAAAGTTGGAAAAAAGTTAAAAGGATGTTTCTAGGGCGAACGGCAAAAAGTAGGGAAAAAGTTGCTAGGATGTTTCTAAGAAGTAAAAAGATGTCATGCTTTTAATGTTTGAAGGATGTTCATTCATCATTTCAAGAAAGTTTGTAAATGAAATTTTAATTAAAATATCGGTGGCCAATAGTCGACAGGATGTTGGTATGAAGTACTTAGGAAGTTTAAAAACGGTTTGAGAACTTTCAATAGACCGTTCGTAGGTTTTAGTAGCAATTGTCTAAAAAAATTTAATTGAAAGTTATTAGAATTTTTTGTAAGGGAAGATGCTTAAACTTCTATTTGACATCGCTCCTAACGTTCTGTTAGATACTGTAAATCACTCAATACAATATGCTTGGATCCCTCCTGTGTGGAGAATCGCGAAGGTGATTCCACTGCTTAAAGACCAAAACAAAGGGTATGTACTAAACAATATTCAGCCGATCTCTCTAACATCAAATTTCGTAAAATTATTAGAAAGGTTATTATACACCCGCATGATTGAATTTGTGACAACAAGAGAATTATTGAGCCCCTGTCAAATTGGATTTAGGCCAGGGATGTCAATCTGGTGCGCACACGTCGACCTAGAAAGCAGAATTCAATTGGCTCGCTACCACAACCAATGTGCAGCTCTAGTTACATTAGACATTTCAAAAGCATACGATAGTGTGGAATACCCTATTTTAACAGAAAGGATGCAGGAAATTAGATTACCTGATTACTTCGTAGCGTGGACTGCTGAGTTCTTGCAGGGCAGGAAGTTTTACTGTGCGCAAAGTGGAATTGCATCAGGAAAATTCAGACAAACACGCGGGGTTCCACAAGGCTCAGTGTTATCTCCGCTTTTGTTTAATATCTTGCTCAGCTCTATTCCTTGTCATCAGAATATATGCACGTACGTTTACGCTGATATAGCGTTTTTTGCTTGGGCAAATGATATTCAGGCACTGTACGAGTACTTACAGGAATACTTATGCGAGTTGGAATCTTGGCTGGATAGTATTCACTTGTCTCTTAATGTAAATAAGAGCGCTGTTCTTGTCTTTCCGGTACAAGACCCATTTACGATATCCCTTTCGTACCGCCATTCCACTATTCCACAAGTGGAAAAAGTCAGATACCTAGGAATTGTTTATGATGGAAACCTTAACTGGCGTCTACATATTGAAAATATAACCTCGAAAGCTTCCCGTGCAATGGGGATATTGAAAAGAATTAGCAATAATCGATGGGGCATGCGCAGAGACACACTTATAATGATTTACCGCATGTATATCCGGCCAATACTAGAGTTCGGCTGTGTGTTATTCTCTGGCTCCCCTGCTTATAAACTACGTCCACTACTTCTGCTGGAAAGGGAAGCACTTAGTTTATGTCTGGGGCTGCCAAAGTTTGTAGCAAACGCCGTGCTCTACAAGGAATCACGACTTCCTTCCCTAGAAATGAGATTTATTATACTCACTGTTCAAACATTCATAAGGCTCTATGAATCACCAATAAGAAGATCCCAGTCGATATTTATTGGTCAACCCGCTTTATTTTTTGGTCCCGTGGCCTCGGTTTCACACGCCACAGGTGAATAAAACAGAATCGTTATTAAGTCCGTTAAATGTACGATTAAATGATATAATCGCGGTAAGCAGTATCCAAAATTCATTGGTAATTACTTATGATAACATATACCCCAACCATGCGAAGCAACTTCCCTGGCATATTCTTAATGGCTTACTCCAAGATCACTTGAACAAGCTCCAAACAAACGTAATTATAGCTACAGATGCTTCGCAGAGTAAGGAAAAGGCCGGGGTTGGAATTTTTTCATCTGCATTAGATTGGTCTTTTTCTGTTCGACTCCCCGACTATACTCCAATATTCCTAGCGGAATTCCTAGCTGTTGTCCTAGCTTTGCGTAAGCTACAGCCTCCGACAACAACCGCGGTAGTATTAACAGACTCTCTATCCTTGTGCACCTCACTTACTGCTCCTGGCGAGTCGCATATAGTAAAAAAATTGCACTCATTGGTTCCAAGTCATTTGCGGAATTTGCGATTAGTATGGGTACCTGGTCACAAAGGCATATTTATGAATGAAGCGGCAGATAGCCTGGCAAAGGCTTCTATTACAGGCCCTGTGTGTTCCCTTCTTCCAACGACAGGTTTCATAACGTCTGCCAGGTTTAGAAGATACACCCTTATGGCATCAAAATCAGATGTAACATCATCCACCGAACTGCACCACTTACAATTTCGTTGGAGCAGGAACTTTTGCAAATCCAGACAAACAGAAGTCGCATTAACAAGACTGCGATGTCGAGTCCCCCGCCTAAATTTCTACATGCACCGATCTGGTCTGGCGATCTCCCATTTGTGCCATTTCTGTAACGAATTCGAAACGATCGACCATTACTTACTTGACTGCCAGTGTTTCTCCTCCCTAAGAAAAAGAACATTTCAAATTGCAATGCGACAGCTCGGCCTGCCATTGAACTCTCGGGAACTGCTGTCTTTCGAAGCTTCTGTGCTTGGACACTCACAGAGGAATGTATGCATCGCCATAGAGAAATTCATTGTTGAATCAAACCGGTTCCATTGTTAATCATATTAATCCATTTATCATTACCTTATTCCCTCTTGTACTAGTATGCCTACTTTTTATATATGTATTGTCTACTGAATTCTATTAGAATTTATTCGCTTTATTATATTTACCAAAATTAGACATTTCCTAAATTTATTCACTTAGCACGTATATACAATCTGTCCGACTCTTGGCCGATCCCCGTGAGTGGGTATGCGCCAAAGAAAAGGAGAAAGAAAGAAAGAAAGGAAGAAAGAAAGAAAGAAAGAAAGAAAGAAAGAAAGAAAGAAAGAAGGAAACAAACTTTTCGAAGCAGCAGTCGCTCGGATCGTTCATAGGTGATCGTTCCAGTTCGAAGGACGCTGCCTTGGTGTGCCCTGATCCGGTCCTCATCCGGGTTTGCTGACAAGTAGCCGGCGGTAACTTTTCTTACCTTTATTGTTTTGTTCTAATCCCGTTGAGAGACAGTGGTGGTTATTGATAAGGTGATGTCTGTCTCATCTCCAGGCCAGAGGGCTACCCTCTGGTCTGCTTCTATTCCCCCTCAGGATCTATCGGTGGAATGGTTTCTTCGCAGTGGAGCCAGTAGCGTTCCTGTGGCTTTGGTACCTAACAATGGAGGAATTATCCGTATGAAGAACCCCAAGGCTATTCAATCAGAACTTCGAGCTATCTCATCCCACTTTCAGCAAATCACCGAGGTCAGACAGTTTGGACGTGGGGGAATCCTTTGCTGTTCACCAGACCAGACCTGTGTACAGGATCTACTCAAGTGCACTAACTTTGCCACGCAGCCGGTGAGATCTTTCATCCCTCCTCATCTAGCTTGCTGCAAAGGCCTAGTCCGCGGTGTGGACATAAGCTTAACTCCACAAGAAATCCTAGAGATATTTTTTGCAGCAGGTGTAGTTTCCGTGTACCGCTGTACCAGACTTGTAGACAATAAGAGGGTCCCTACAGAAACAATCATAGCGACATTTGCAGGGACGGCTTGCCCATCAGAGATAAAGGCATGGCCGTTAATCTACAGGGTTGAACCCTTAGCTCCACGACCACTACAATGTCTCAAGTGCTGGCGGTACGGACACAGCGCTAATGCCTGTCGTTCGATTGCTCGATGCCGATTATGCGGAGAAGAACATGATGCCAACGATTGCACGTCTCAGGAGCAGTCATGCTGTTTATGCAATGCGAATCATGCTGCAGACTTCTCCAACTGCCCTGCCAGATCCAAAGAAATCCAGGTGATTGAAATAATTGAGAGGAGACGGTGCTCTCGTCGAGAAGCTCTTGAAGAAATTCAGAGGAGGACCCAGGGTTATGCCGGTGTAACAGCCCGTCAGTCATTCGGCATGGATCAGTCACTGCCCCAAGCAATTACAGCAGCAATAGAAAAAGTGATTGAAAAGGCATTAGAAAAAATTCTACTAAATCTCTCTGAATCTTTGGCTTCAGTAATATCAACGCAATTGGCTGGTATATCTCAGACACTAACAAACAGTGCACAAAATACGGCCGCCTTACTTGCAACATCACCTAAATGTCAGACACCTCTTCCTTCTAACAGTGTGGATTCAGTACGTCCTTCGACTTCCGCTCAGGTTGACCATGAATGCCATTCCGATTCAGACTCTCTAGGCAATCGAGATGTAGATATGGACACTCGAGTTCTTAAACGTACAAGATCGCCTAACAACAAAATACCTCGTTCTCCTAACTCCAAAACAAAAAAGTGTTTGAAAGAATCACTTACGAGGACTGACTTTCTAAAAGACAGTACCCTGGACCAAGCAGTTGCGGCTGCTTGTATACCGTCAACATAGGGTGCCTAAGGATACTGCAGTGGAACTGCCGATCTATACTTTCTGCAACTACAGATTTATTATATTTAATCTCCCAACAATCACCAGACGTTATACTATTACAAGAAACTTGTTTGTCCGCTGACCAAGACTTTCATTTAAACTATTACAAGTGTTTTCGATTGGATAGGCCTTCACGAGGTGGCGAATTAGCTTTTTTCATTTCGTCTAAATTCTGTCATAAAGCAAAAAATTTCGCATCATACCCTATCATCCGAATGTGAAATATTAATATTAGAAATAACTATTCCGGGTTGCGCCCCGCTCTCTATAATTAACTCCTACTTTCCCGCTGGAGTGCAAAACGTACGCCCACTTGATGTCGCAGTAACATACTGCAAAAAGAACATATTGCTTGCGGGTGACTTCAACTCACATCATGTGTCATGGGGCTTCCGCACAGACTCATCTGGAAAACGTTTATGGGATTGGGCTAATGTTAAAAATTTCACATGCTTAAATGCTAAAGTTGCCACTTTCGTGCGTTCGCAGTCGCGGTCTGTCCTAGATTTGACATTTGCTAGCTCAGGCATTTCCATTTCTTCTTGGACTGTGGTGGATGCCGCCACTAGTAGTGACCACCGCCCGAATGTCATTGAAATTAACAACCCCCTCACTTCTTTAAATAAACATACGCATACTTTCGTGGACTATTCAAAATTTAAAAACAATTTACAGTCAACCTTGTCTTCTAGAACAGATATGGAAACAGATGTTAAAGCGATGAGCCTTAGTGCAATTTTGAAGGGTACTATTAAAAAATCAGAATTTGTAGTATCATCAACAAAAGAGCGCATTGATTGTCCATGGTGGAATAGTGATTGCGCACGAGGTTATCGACGCCGAAAAGCTGCATGGAAGAAACTTATTTCCAATCAGTGCCCTACTAATTGGAGTAATTATAAATATGCTGCTGCTACGTTTAAAAGAACAGTTTCCTTAGCGAAAGATAATTATGATGAAAAACGGTACAACTTTTTATTGAAAAGTGATAATAAAAAGCATTACTTAGGTTTCTTCGCTCTCGTAAGGCCTTTCCAGTACCCATAAATATTGAATCAGTGGTTTTGCCACCAGAAGAATTATTAGAATCATTAAATAAGATCGCAAAAGCCTTAGAAGAGCGTTTTACAACTCAGCTGCAAGTAAACTTCGTAGGGGTTCTATCAGGGGATGACTTTATAGAGGTATCAATGGAAGAACTTCAGCACGTTATTCGGCTGCTCCCTGGCGCAGCTCCAGGTCCAGATCGCATTACATCAGGCATGTTAAAAATATTGTTTGACCTCTCCCCACCAGACCTCTCCAATATCGTTAACTACTCGCTCATGAACGCATGGATTCACCCTGACTGGAAACTCGCAAAAATAATCCCCCTGCTCAAAAACCAAGGAGCAGGATTGGACCCAGATAATATCTGACCAATCGCATTAACCTCAAATGTTATGAAATTAATAGAAAGGGTATTGCACATTCGTATTATGAAATTTTTAACGGATAATACATTATTGAGCCCATGTCAGATTGGATTTAGACCCGGATGCTCGATATGGTGCGCCCATGTCGATTTAGAGGAACGCATTAAGCTTGCACGGCACAGGCGGCAGTATGTAGCTTTAGTGACCCTTGATTTAGCTAAAGCCTACGATAGTGTAGAGCATGTCATACTCCTAAACGTTTTAAATAGCATAGATTTCCCTCGATATATTATCAATTGGATACATGAATTTTTAAAGGATAGAAAATTTTATTGTTCTCAGCGTGGCTTGGTGACACAAAAATATAGTCAAACAAGAGGAGTTCCCCAGGGATCTGTCCTTTCTCCTATTTTGTTTAACATTTTACTAAGTTCAATCCCATTGTGCGGTAGTGTACAAGTATATGTCTATGCAGATGACATAGCATTCTTTGCGTCTGCGAGTGATATTCACTCATTACAGACTACACTACAGTCATATTTGGGAAGACTTGAAGCCTGGTTTGCGAATATTCGAATGTCGCTCAATGTTAACAAAAGTGCTTTGATTGTGTTTCCATTGAATGTACCAATTAATATCTCTCTCCAATATCATCAGGAAATTATTCCGCAAGTTGACTTTATCAAATATCTCGGTGTAATATACGACACAAATCTGAGCTGGCGAAACCACATCGATGATGTTAAATCTAGGGCGACACGCGCGGTTGCCAGGATAAGCAAACTTGGCCGACATCGCTCTGGGCTACGCAGAGACACTTTAATGATGATTTATCATATGTATGTTCGTCCGATATTGGAATTTGGATGCGTGCTATTCTCTGGTGGGCCACCGTCCAAAATTAACCCCCTGGTTCTTCTAGAGCGGGAGGCAATTCGGAATTGTCTCGGTTTGCCAAAATTTGTAGCCAACAATGTTTTATATCAATAAGCACGACTGCCTACACTTCCCTGCAGATTCCGCATTCTAACGGTAAAAACATAATTAAACATTTATGCATCTTCTTTGAGAAGATCACAATTTGTATTTATTAGGGAAATGAGGGCATTTTTCGATGAGCATTGGTCCCGCCTACTTCGACCTCAAGTTTTGTTTGTACAAGCTGACCTCGATCCATTAAATGTTAATATACGCGAGATCGCTTGCTCAGACAAAGCCTTACCTAATATAATGATTGAATTTGACGATATATTTCCATCGAATGCCAAATTCCTGCCCACTACATACTTAAACGGCATGTTACAAGATCATTTAACGCAACTAGGAATAGATCACGTGATCGCGACTGACGTGTCAATGAATGAAGAGAAAGCGGGTGTGGGTATTTTCTCCGAATCACTATCCTGGTCTTACGCAGTACGCCTTCCGGATTTCACACCAATATTTTTGGCTGAACTAGCAGCGATTATCTTAGCTCTGCGGAAACTTCCTTCAAATTACTCAACAGTGGTTATAGTGACTGATTCACTGTCAGTATGTACATCGCTCACTTCATCTGCAGACACTACTGTAACCAATACATTTAAATTGTTAACCCCTCCTAACTTAAGTCTGGTACGATTGGTATGGGTTCCAGGCCATCGTGGTATATTCTTAAATGACATGGCTGACACACTTGCGCGGATATCTCTTGATGGACCAGTTATGTCTGTCATGCCTAGTTCGGCTTATGTCACTGCGGCTAGGTTTAGAAAATTTTCCCTATTACAAGATTCTACAAAACTGAAAATCCAAATGTCGGAATTTAATCATTTGTCCTTTTCGTGGGACAATAAATGGTGCCCCACACGTAAATTAGAGACCTCCATAACAAAATTACGCTGCCGAATCCCACCATTAAATTTTTACCTACACAGGTTTGGTCTGGCACCGTCCCCTCTGTGTCCTACCTGCCAGGAACCCGAAAACATTGACCACTTTCTATTATTTTGTCATCGCTTTAGGAATGAGAGGAACAAATTCGAATTTTCATTCCGTAAATTGGGTATTTCACTAACTACTGAAAATATCCTCTCCTTCGGGGCTTCTTCAATGGGCTTTAGCCACAGGAACATCTGCGTGGCCCTCTGTGACTATATCTGTGACACAAAAAGACTACCCAGTTAATTCTCGAAATAAATGATTGGATAACTCATTAAATCGCTAATTGGTGTGTCGAAATTATTTTAATACCACCAAAATTTTTGTGCTGTTTTTATACAATTACAATGATTTTAATTCTGTCTCTGCCCTTTAAATCTCTTTCCAAATTATCATAAACACTATACTTCACCCTGATTTAGTTTCCCGTCTAGTTTTTTTTTTCTCCATCTCCCCCTTCAGTTTAACCTTTAACCGCTGGCTTCTTGGCCAATCCCCCGTAGTGGGTAAGCGCCACGGATGAGGATCAAGCAAACAAGCAAGCAAGCAGCCGCCAACAAGTGTGTCTGGGACTGATTGGAAAACAGATGCACTTAGAACTGCAGCAAGCGAAGCCGTCGCGCCGCTGGGAGACAATGACTCGACGGACGAAGCTGCAATGGACGCCAAGGCAACACCTGCGAAGCGTCGACTCAACGAAGCAGGCAAGACATCACAAGACACGCGGCAGCGAGCAATGGAGAGGCGCGAGAACGTGCCCGGAACCAAAAAGCCTCGTGTGGCCAGCCAACAGCGGTCGGCGTCGCTTACACGCGGCGGCGGGGCGGCAAGTCGACGCCCTAGGCGTCGACTGGACTGTGGGATACTATACGGCAAGGTATATAGAGGGAACGCCGTAGGCTCCGTCTGGTATCACTCACCAATATGGAGTCCTTGGAGAGGTCGATAAAAATTGCTACACTTAACGTCCGTGGGCTTAGTGCCAAGAGGCGGCAAAGTCAACTTTACCGCCTAGTAACGGAGCACGACCTCGATATTGTAGCCATTCAGGAGACCAAAGTGGAAGGAGAGGACCAGACGGAGCGTATGGTGCGTCCTTTTGCGAGACGCTTTGAAGTTTGTGTTGCCCATGCGGTAGGCTTGTCTTCGGGGTGCATTTTGTTAATTCGGCAGAGCCTTGGTGCTGTAGTGCAGTCGGTGAATACCTGTGAGTCAGGCCGTTTCATTGTATGTGACTTTTCCCTGTCATCAGAAAATTGGCGTGTAATTTGTCTGTACGCACCGACTAAGGTTCAAGAGCGAAGGGAATTTTTTGAAGAAATTGAGTCATACTTGATGTGTGAGCGCAGACTAACTCTAGCGGGAGATTTCAATTGTGTCTGTGCGGGCCGTGACAAAACCAGTGGGAAGAAACACAATGATGCGAGTACTGCCGTTTTGAGAGATATGACCGCCGAATTTCATCTAGAAGATGTGGGTGAATGTCTTTGCGGCGGAAAATCAGTCACTTTTACTCACTTTCAGGGTACGAGCCATGCTAGACTTGACAGAGTGTACGTGTCAGCTGAGTTTATTCCTTCGTGTCGAGATTACAGTGTCACACCTGTTGCGTTTAGTGATCATTGTTTGGTTTCTTTCTGTGTTGGAAAACAAAGAAGGAATAACAAAGTATTTTCTTGGGATCTCTGGAAATTTAATGCAAACTTGCTGAAAGATGACGAGTTCTGTAAGCAGTTTCTCGAGGCTATAGATAAAATAACAACTCAAAACTTAGATAGTTGGGAACATAAATGGGAAGTCTGTAAGCAAACAATTAAATTAAAAGCACTTGAAAGGGCCAGTGTTTTGAGACACGCGGAAAAAGAAATTGAGTCCCGTCTTAGATGGAATCTGCAGCAATTATCGGAAGCGGAAAGTACACAACCCGGTTACTTCTCAGAAGACATAAAAAGCATAAAGCAAAGACTTGAGTTGATAGACCAAGAGCGATACAAGGGAGCATTGATTCGTGCCAGAGCTGAGTACTTGTGCACAGGTGAAATGCCAACAAAACGTGCCTTGGGAGTCGAAAAGAAATATGCTTCACAAAATGAAATAACAGAAATAGAACATAATGGGTCATTGATTACCAACACGGAAAAAATAGCAAGTTCTTTTTTCGAATATTACAAATTACTGTTTTCTCGTGGTCAAGTTGACGGTGATCGATTCAAAAATGACTTCGTTTCACTGATGCCAACATTAGACGACGAAACCAAGGAAATATTAGAAGTACCCATAACAGTAGAGGAGGTTAAGGAGGCGATTGATCGTTTAAATAATGGCAAGTCACCGGGGCCGGATGGCTTAGGTGCTGCATTGTACAAGGCGTTTAAGGGGGTTATCGCGCCACTTTTGGCTGAAGTATACAACGAGGCTTATGAGAAAAAACATCTTCCGCCGTCCTTTCTGTCAGCACACACGGTCTTAATACCAAAAACTGAAGACCCAATCATATTGCGGGATGTTACATCGTATAGACCCATTAGTCTGACAAACATAGATTATAAAATATTAATAAAAGTATTGGCTAACAGGTTGCAGACACTAATGGAAGATTTAGTCGGTCCGCACCAAACGTGCGGAATAAAAGGAAGGACAATTATGACAAACATACACATAGCACGATCAATCCTTGAATGCTGCGACGCAATGCAACGCAGTGTCGCCATGCTGCAGGTTGACCTTGAGAAGGCATTCGACCGCGTGCCGCATGACTTGCTTCTATCTATACTTGATTATGTGAATGTAGGCAATGTGATCAGCGAAGGTGTGCAGATGGCTTACGCCGGATGTACAACGAGGCTCATAATAAACAAATCAGTAGGAGAGCGCATACCGGTACAGCGCTCAGTAAGACAAGGGTGCCCGTTATCACCGCTTCTCTTTTGTATATATATTGAACCTTTTTGTCTAAGCGTAATTAGGAACGAAGCGATACCAGGATTCAACTTATATAAAGCCGAGGTCAGCCTTCTTGCTTATGCTGACGACATTGCAGTTTTCTGTGTTGATCATGAAAGTGTAATGCACACTGTCAATGCTGTAAAAAGCTTTTGTCAGGCAAGTGGTAGTGCTGTAAACTGGGAGAATTGTCTTGGGTTTTGGCATGGGGAATGGGACGTTGCTCCCAGGGTATTTATGAACATTCAATGGCAAGAAACACTGACAAAATACTTAGGTGTGCCCCTGCAGTACTAATGTGACAGCGAGCCTTATTGGAAAAAACAAACAGAAGTGTTGCGTGAAAAAGCACAAAAATGGAAAGGCTGGGATAAGTCCATTTTCGCACGGGGCCACGACTTGCAACATATTTCTCGTAAGCAAGCTATGGTATGTAATGCAGGTCTTACATTGCAGCAGGTTAAATGTACAAAAAATGCACAGAGTGTTCGCGGTCTTTATTTGGAGCTCTGTATGGGAAAAAAACGAGCCGTACAAATCTTTTTGAAAGAGTGCGTGATGGTGGGCTTGGTTTAGTACATCTGTATGTAAGACAACTTGTCAGTCTATTTGTTTTTCTCCGAGATGTAGATGACACGTTTCTCAGAACTATGATTCAACCAAGGCTGGGTAAAGTGCTACCGGAATTTGTTGTGTCTTCGGTGTGTGAGCAAGGACCAGTACCGGGATATCTAAAAGAAGTAGTAACATCTTTCCGTTTCTTACCGGTACGCTTTTCTTTGCAACACTTGACCGAGGTGTCACGTAAGAAACTGTATAAAGACCTCGTTGATGTGTTATTTATAGTGCCATTGTACCGTGAATTATACTGTGTAGGCCCAGGAAAAGATGTCTTGAAACGCGTTAAAAGAAAGCTTGTTGCGCCAGGGGTTAAAACGTTTTTTTTAAGCTGCACACGGGAACCTTACCCGTTAAAACATGGTTAGAAGATAGGGGTTTATTTGTTCCGTGGGGTACTAACTGTTTATTATGCAAAAACCCAGATACTATTGAACACATGTTTTTAGATTGCTGGAGCGGGGTGTTCTTCTGGGACATATTACAGAGAACTCTGAAAAAAGAGTTGCCATTAAATCCGCATGGAATCCGTTATCTCACGGTTGAAAACGACGATGGCGTGCCTTTTGATCTTGTCATGCTCCTGGGCCTGCACAGAATATGGCGAACGCGGACGGCTGCACACAATGCAGATATTGATGTGCGACCCGTTCGCGAACATTTTTGCGAATCTGTGTCCCATTTTGTCGAAGTGCAGAAGATGCAGACGTTTGTACCGGATTGGGTTCCTAGATTGGAACTGTTGTTGCACATGCCGAAATACTGATTACATGTAGTCAGCAAACAGCTGACGGTTCACAGATATAAGATCCTGTTAGTATGTTCTTCTGCGCTCGTCAGATCTGTGACATACGAGACAATAAAGAAAAAAAAAAGCTTCGTGGCGTAGTGGTTAGCGCCGCGCGTTCGGAAGCGAGGGGTCCCTGGTTCGATTCCGCGCTACGGACACAACTTTCGGAATTTTTTTTTCATAAATGTTGACGTGGCTACCTACTACGACGACGACTTCTACTACTACTACATATTACAGAGGAGGGACAGACCCACACCCTAAGGAGCTTCGCCCCTCAAACAAATTAAACTCCGAGACCCTATCGCTGAGGTGGGCCGCCGCTCTGCGCAGCTCCGACCTCGGCGACCAACTCTGGGCTGTCCAGCAGGCCCGCGAAGCGGCGCTGAGAGAAGATCTCGACGTCCGTCGTGGGAGACCCGAGCCCGGGTCGTCAAAACTGCAGGACAATTCAATAAAGTTATTGCCGTCCATCCATTAGCCATACGTCAGTGGTGTTGCGCGGCGCCGAGTTTGAATTTTTTAGATGCTTTTTAAACTAGCAAACGCAAAGCTTTCTCGGAATAAAGCTAGTTGCGAGTGACGCTCTTTCCTTTCGCCTGCCTTTTTTCCTTGGTGTGTTGCGTCTTTTCTTTGTATGAATAGGAAATTTGCAGGTGGAAGTTGTAAATTACTCTCAGCTAGCGCAAGACAGGGTAATTGGAGCTCGCTAGGAGAGGCCTTGGTCTTGCAGTTGACATAAAAATAGGCTGATGCGGAATTCCGCACACAGTAGATGTCTGTAGCATTTATTTCCTAGACAGCTACGGCAGAACCTGCTTCAGCCTGTAGGGCGTGCTTAATCTCATAGTCTGCGGTTTCTTCGTCACCTAACGAAGCACATTTTGCCGAACGTTCCTACTAATCCAACCATGCGGTTGTCTCGGTCCCGACTGAGCTGTCGACCGCACTGCTCGGAACGGCATCAGTCACCCGTGGTTTCCTGGAGGCTCGGTGTCGCCCACGCAACACTGAGCGTGTCGTTGCCTTAGGCAAGCGGTCGACGTCGCCTACCGTCACGCTCCGGTTGGCGCCTAAAGGCAGAGCCGCGACATCTTCGTGGACAGCGGCCGCCTCATCTTCACCGTACGCGTTCCCCGATGATGGTTCCTGCACCAGCGGCTGACGGGCAACGGCCGTCACCACCTGCTCGTCGCCGGCCAGCTCC
Source organism: Dermacentor silvarum (assembly GCF_013339745.2). Lineage (NCBI taxonomy): Eukaryota > Metazoa > Arthropoda > Arachnida > Ixodida > Ixodidae > Dermacentor > Dermacentor silvarum. Next base: position 72,357,683 of record NC_051155.1, read on the forward strand.
CTCGGTTGCAGTAGTTGGCTGACGACGAACATGACCGCCAGCGACCCACCGAACGCCAGCAGCACCGCGACGAAGAACGCCACGCCGCGACTCCACGACCTCTTGACTGGCGGCTCGGTCGGAAAGCTGGCGTCCAGGGGTTCTGATGAAGCGGCAACTGCGGCAGCGTCATCGTCACTCTGCCTCTCCGCGGGAAAGACGTCGTCGTCGCGCTGACCGACTAGCTGCGGTGCGCCATGGTGCAGAAGTGCGGCAGCCGAGAGAGGCGCCAGCAGCGACTGGACCTCGGTGACGCCGGTGCATGACACCGATGTAGGCGGTATCCAGTAGTGCGGGGACATGGCCGGCGCCGAGGTGCTGCCTCGAGGGTGCTGCGTGACCGCGCCTCGGAAGATGAGCATGCCTCTCGTGACAGGTTAACAGTGCTGTTAAAGGGCTGTGAACCGGAGTACCGAGGCTCTTCGACGGCACTGACGGGTTAACTCGCTGAAATCGAGTGGCAGTTGTGGGAGTTGCACTGACTGAGCTTGAAGCAAAGAATACAGGCGTCTTCGTCTTCCTCTTTGCCCTCATTCGCGTAGTGCATACAACGAATATTGTAGAAGCTTTTTTTTTCACTTCGTGATAGTTAGCGAGAAAATGTCTTCATTATTCAGGTGTTCCATGAAAAGTAGCAGGTAATGAAACGCAAGGCGACGTTGCCTGCCACTACAGCTCTAGCTTAGCACGTAGAAAGCCTTAAAGCTGTCCGAGATGGTTGACCTGACTAGAGAAGGTCCGGAAAAGATTTGGAAACTGCTGATATTGCTAAAATTTAGTCATTGTGTAGAAAAGTAATCAGCGATTACATAAAAGGAAAGTTACACGAATGTTTGTAAACGATGTTGAACAAATAAGGTTTTAATAACATAAAAAGAGATTCATCGCGAGAACAATCGAATGCGCGCACACACAAGCACACTGCAGCGTTCCTACACTCTTGCTGCTGCTGATAGGTTCGGCAGCGCCACCTAATGATAACACGTAAACTATTCGAGTAATAATATATTTCAGTAAACCAAGGTGTTACCAAAGACCTAAGATAATGCTGAATTGCACACATACCTCCTGAAGCATCGCCGCCAGACGTTTTCAAATTATTACCTTAGATCCGCAAGAACAGCGACGGCTGATCCAGCGGGCACGCGGGGTTGCGCGAGCCAATGGGGCCCTAAACTAAGGGCTCCACCCTACGAAGAAGTCGCCCCACCTCATTAACAATTATTTTTTTTCTCTGCGAGGCCGCTAAAAGCAAAGTGCTTTATTTAGTCTTTAAATAAAGTTTATTTCTTCTCTCTGTCTCTCTTTCCTAGCGCCATTGTAGGAATGCCGGGATATGAAAGATTGGAATGCGCTACCGCATAGCATAACTAAAATTGATTCTAGAACACTTTGAAAACTCGGTACTGGCCTATTATTCTTCTATGTAGCCATCCTAACACATTATTAGCGTCTTTGTGCAATGATAGGCAGCATGTGTAATATGACATGATTAAAATGACTCTGCGCGATAATAACGAAGTTCCTGCGTGTGATGTTGAAAATTTGATTTTTCATGGTACAGTTGTTGCTTGTAGTGTTCGGTGCCTGTAATACAATGCTCATTTATATTACATATCTGCGGATATTCTTGTGTCAAAATGGCACAATTAAGCTGTTGTATTTTCTGGTTTGATTTGTGTAGCGCTCGTGTTTGTAGTGATCTTTGAAGCTTATGAGTTCTCCACCCTGTATCGACCTTTGGGCTAACAGTATAAATAAATAAATAAATAAATAAATAAATAAATAAATAAATAAATAAATAAATAAATAAATTTCGCTTTTTCAATTCGGATTTGCCCGAGGTATGGTGGCTGCTGAAGAAAACAGCTGTTTTAGTGTACATTTTTTATAAAAGGCATCAGGTTTTCCATAATACATGCTTTTTGATTCTTAGTCACATACAGTAGAATTGGACGAAAAAAAAAGATCAAAGCAAGCATACGGTTGAAAACGACGCGCAGTGACCGCAGAAATTGCCTTTCCTCTCTCTTTACTACTGACTGTCCCAGCGGGAGTGCTTATGCTTAAACAAAATGTGTTCCTGCACAATAACACGCAATAAAATGGCATATCATACGCGGTTTCACATAGATTCAGCCATCGTGACAGAAGGCATGTTCTTCAATTGGATTGCGGCAAGCTTTAGAGAGAGAGAAAGCTCTCTATTGAAAATCATGGTGGTTAGACAGCGCATATTCGCCTACATGCTACTTTGCAAGCATTGAGATAAAGGCGAAGAGAGGCCCTAGAAGAATGTGGCGCGCGTTAGGAAATGCTTTATACAAATTAGAAGTAACAGACTTCAGTAATTTTTACGTCACCTGTATTTTGCATGAAACGCATCAAACGTCATTTTATACGCATATACCAAGCACATCTTTTCACGTCTTATTTTACTTTTATTTTTGCTTCCGCCCTATTTCTTTCTCCTAGGGCCTCTCAATCTTTCCTCCTCTCCCCCATGTAGAGCAGCTCGTAGGCGAGTATACACATGCCTGCAGAAATCTCTGTGTTTCGTTAAATAGGGTCACGTTCACTTGTAACTCTTCACGCGACGATGCTGCTGGTTATACTCTGTTTTACTTGGTGTTCCTCGCGTCCTATCATTGCCCCTGGGTACTTCGCTTCCCTTCGATAGTGTCTGCAGCGAGTATGCACGCGATGCCATCGCCCATGCTGACCACGCACGGAAGCTTGCCCGTACTCGTCTGTTGCCATGCCAACACAACCGAACGCAAATTTAAATCGCCGTATTCCATGTATTCTTTTGGTGGCCTTAATTTATTGTATTATGTGGTATCACGTGCCGAAACCTCGACAGGATTTATATGTTGATTGTTTATGGCAGGAGGGCCAAGTATGGCCAAACTGCCCTGAGAAGATGTTTCATAAACGAAAAGATCACTAATGGGACGATGGACACGTATTTTTTAACTGCAAATGTGTAACATGGCTGTAAAAGGCCTGAAATTCATGGGCTGTAAAAACGCCTAAAGCTATATTCACATGAAACGGTGAAGTTACCTGTGACAAGTTTCATGCTTTGATGTGTAGGTAATGAGTAATATGAAGGCCAAAAGGGTGACATTTTAAAATAACTTTCGCGAACACCGCAGTCTCCATACATCCCTTGCGGACAAGTGATTGGATGACAGTGCTGTTTTATTAAAAATATCTCAGCTACAGCTTTTATGAAGCAGTGTTACGACTTAGTTTCTTGGACAGATGAAAATTGCCGCGCGACTGGCCGCTCGAGGCACTTTGCGTGTATTCGCGGGCTTCTTTCAAGCTCGGAGAAACACTTTTATGTAGCACATATTGAGCAACAGAAAGCTTTATGGGGAGTTTTTCTCATCGACACTTTTAATCTAATTATAATATTTGAGAAGTTCATTCATTAAGGGTAATTCTGTAATTAGGTGGAATGCAAAAAAAATCACAGCATATCCACGAAGTGAATGATGATGAGTGGATGAAGCACCGGGGGATCATTCGGGTAAACCACAGCTACGGACGAGAGATAAAGAGAGCGCGCGTCGGGAACGAGAGAGAAAATTACACCATCTTCCCGTAGGGGAACCCTGAGTAGTATGCGAAGCAGCCATGGGGTCGACTCAAGGTAGTTTTATCAGCTGTATAAACTTGGACATGCAGCAGCACCAGCAACGCGCAGAACTGTTGTCGACGCCGTCGGCGTTTTGCCCGCGTTCGCACTGAACGCGCGCAAAGTGGAACCAGAACCGCAAGTGGAACCGAACCGGAAGTGGAACCGGAACGCCATCTAGTGAACACTTCATAAAACTACAGGTGGCTATGGACACACAACGCCATCTATTCAGCAATTCATAAACTAGAGGTGGCTACATACTACTACTACTACTACTACAGAGGAGGGAACGGCCCACACCCTAAGGAGCTTCGCCCCCTAAAAATAACCCGAGTACCTCCAAGCGACGGCAAACAACCTTGGTTCGGTCCAGGTACGTGGTATTTGCATATATTTAAATCTTGCTGCATGATAGGTGGGACACCCTGTAAATGGAGCTGACTTACAAGTTTGATATAGCACGAATGGACACTGCCTCAAGAGGAGTTTGAAGTATCAACTGCTGGCTAGCAACCGAGTTTACAGTGATGATTGCAGCGCCACCTGCTAAGGCAAGGGCGTGCTAGCGATCTTTACGAGTTATCACATAGGGATTCAGAAAGTCCGTGTTGAATGATTTTAGGTGTTTCTTGGATACACAATAATTTAGGGTTATATTTTGCTAACATTTCCTTAACCTCGTCAATGTTAGGCATCATATCTCTAGCATTCCACTGAACAATCTGCGTCGCCATCATAACAACATAGATCGGAAGTGTACTCTGTATACCAAGATTTCAACATTTACGTCATGTTTTTCTTTCCGAGACCTGCTTGTTTTTTTTACAGCGCAGCGCTTAAGCGCCCTTTACTGCGGCGACTGTCGGCATTTCCGGCGTAACCAGCGAACGAGCACAACACAGATGAAAGCGACCGCGGAGTGCAGCGGGCGATGAAAGAAAAAGCGGCGAGCAGCAAAGCAGAGAGGAGGGTGCAGCGGAACCATGAGGCGGAAAGCGGAGGAGGGTATGGCGAAAGGGTGAGGAAGAAAGCGAAGTGGCGGCGGCGACCAGGCCAAGGTAAATATACCTGGTAGCAAAGCGTCCGTAGAAGCCCATACGTTCAAAACATGGCGGCTCATCGGCGGTTCGGTTCATGGGGCTTAGCGCCATCTGGGTAAGGAGTGAACACTTTCGGCGGAAGAAAAAATAATGTGACGTCGTATCTGTTAAAAACCCAAGTGACGTCATTTTGTTCTCATAGGCGCGAAATTTGTTTTCGAATGCCTGCCATTAGAGCTGTACATTAACATGCCCCGCCACTCGACTTGATGGGCGTTCCCAGCTTTCTGCGCGGAAAGCGATGCAGGAAAAGGTCAACCGTACGAGTGTCGAAATCGCATCGCTGCACAGAACATACTTTCTTTGGATGCCGACGAACGCTTTGGGCGTAGATTGCGTCGAGTGCTCGTCCTTTCGTCGGACGCCAAGCCCGTCGGCCAGCGCTGTCGCACGACAACTAAAGGAAACAAGTAACTGACCGTCGCAACTCTCTACTTTTGATTGTAGATAGATTATGGGGTTTTACGTGCCAAAACCACTATCTGATTATGAGGCATGCCGTAGTGGGGGACTCCGGAAATTTGGACCACCTGGGGTTCTTTAACGTGCACCTAAATCTAAGTACACGGGTGTTTTCGCATTTCGCCCCCATTGAAATGCGGCCGCCGTGGCCGGGATTCGATCCTACTTTTGATTGTACACGTTAAGAAACAATAAAACTAACCGCGTCACCAAATTCAGACAAACATCGACAAGCAAAACAACATAACATGTGAAGGGGGCGTGTTGTAACAGGTGAACTTTACGAGCACGCCTTTCCACGCACTCTAAGAGCTGCATTGCATTGCAAGTGATAGCGGCGTCAACGGCGCTCTTACCATGGGCGCTGAAAAAAGGGGTATTTATTGATAATGATCAAGTAAAATAGATTTGACCCTTCTTTTCTCGCCACGCGTAAATAAAATGGATTAGGAATTTTATTTTCGTTGAATGAATGAAACTGCGGCTCGCTTTAATTTAAAAAAAAACTTTTTTCTGTCCAAGTGTTTATTCCCTCCAAACATAGTCGCGTTTCAATCGCTGCTCCCATAACCACCTTTGCTCATGTCGGTGACAATTCGTTCTGAACCGCTTTTCGCCCGAAGCTTCGCGACCTATGTGGATCGACCTTGACCAGGCATGCGGCCAGCACGGAAACAAAGCGCTGGCTTGGGCTTCGAAACCACTGCGCATGAGCTAATTCGCGGCGCCGCCGCCGCTAGAGAATGCAGTCCGCGCAAGCCCCGAGTTTCTGTGTTCAGGCTTGCTGAACAATGAGCGACCCGACCGGTGGAAATGCTTGTGTGGCACTGCTGCTAAACGAGCTGCCCGTGCAGAAGCTCAGCGCCGCCGCCGAGAGCACCCTGTCGTTCAGAATCAAATTCTTTGCCACAATATATCGCGATTTGAAAACACCTAAACAACTGCGCTTAAAATTCGCATTCCGAAGTATCATAATTGTTCGTGAAATTTGTTTTCTTTTGCGCTCAAGAGGACTGTGCCAATCCTTCAACGCCGATGGTGCCGAGATGGCTGGAGTTGTATCCATTGCCTCCTGGGAGGCACCGGATGAGGGCGCTGGGCGCGGGTAGACATGTGTTTTAGGCCTCCACTCACGAGAGGCCCTTAAGACCACCGAGGCACTAGGCTGCTGGCCCTTCGATAATGGCAGAGCGGCACCTGCCGCGTCCGCCGTGGGGACGGGAGGCGGGGCTGCCGGCACAAAGTGTGACGTCCGAGCTAGTCCTAGCGGTCACCGTAAGCCGCTGTGACACTGGCCCCTAGTGTGCCATAGCGGCGTAACTAGTGCACTGCACAATCGAGAAACGCTTTTTTGCCTGCTTGGAAGAGATATTTTCGTGTACTTTCGACGTTATAAATTCCTTTTCTTTTTTACATGCTGGGCATGGCCGAGAGTACGACAGGTGCCCACCGGTCGCAGTTCGCAACAGTAAGGCGCGTTGTTACAGTCGTCAGCGGGATGGTCACTGTCACTGCACTTCGCACAGGGGAGCCGCCCTCGACATCGCCGTGATCCGTGGCCTTCACCTTCACAAGATTTTGCGAAGAAATCGCTACAGCATGGCTTCTGGCACTTGAAACATTTCCGAGGGTGCGATATGTATGGCCTGACCAAGAGGTTAATAAGTGTTTCTGACAAAATTACCTAGAGTGTACTCTGGCGCCGCCGTTATGGGAGCTTCCCAACGGGCGCTGTGCCGTCATGAAAATGACGGGATATGTGTCTGCTAGGCTTGTGTTGGCTGGTAGTGTAAGACGCTTCGTATGAAGCGTGGATATGGCTGCAAAAACCAAGATTTATAGAATAACTTCTGCGCGAAGTTTAAACTGCTTTTATAATAAATCTCATGTGCATTTTTTATGCTTACCGGCAGTTCGAAATGAAGATAACGTAAAAACTTAGAACAAAAATTGCATATGCGCCTTGCAAGAGTATGGCTTATGGTTTCTCTTCCAATTGGAAGAGCTGGCGATTGCTATGGCAGCTTTGCATCCTAATTCCGAATACATCATTACGGATTCGCAAACTGCATATAGAAATTACATACGGGAAAGAATTGCGCCGCTAGCTTGCAGGATTCTGAAACAATCTGGGGTCTTCGCATCGCGCAAAGAGCTGATTTGGGTGCGAGGTCATCAGGGAGTAGAGGGAAACGAGCGTGCACACGCCGCCACCCGAGCTTTCCTCCCCCGGGGTCCCTCCTCCTCCCTCCCCGTAGAACCGGACCTCCCATTGCCATTTGTAACATATGCAGATGTATTACAGCACTTGCGTCTATCGCGACGAAATTACCCGAGCCCTGCCAAGGGATTAGATAAAGCAGAAGAATGTCATCTACGGAGATTACAAACCATGTCATTTAGCAACCAAGTAAAGCTACATGCTATCGAGCCACAATCCTTTTCAGCCGAATGTAAACTCTGCGGGCAGAAAGCAGATTTGTACCATATGGTATGGGCCTGTCAGGCTAATAGTGCCTCAGACACCACACAACAGCCAACGTGGAAAGGATGGGAGGCAGCCCTGTCCAGCTCAACCCTCGAGGACCAGCAAGCCCTCGTGAAAAGAGCCAGGGCGGCGGCCTTAGCCAACGGAATCCCGGAATAAGGATCCGACCATCCTTCCCCTAACTCAACTCTCCTTTTCCTGTCAATAAAATGTTTTCATCATCATCATCTTCCACGTTTGGCTATGCCCTGGCAATGTTCTTGACATTGAATAATTATACATGTTGTTGCTTGTATTTTTTCATATTATTAATCTCCGTTTGAAATAATGTAAAATAGCGCATTTGATATGATGTATTGTTAGTGCGAGAAGAAATTTGCGTTTCTGTCGTCTGCTCCAGTATTTGCCCGCGCGAAGTGCCGGTACTTGAACCGCCGTCACGATGTCCTGGAGTTGCGCTGATTGTTCTACTTAGCAAAGTACGAACCTGGAAAGGGAAAGGTGTTGTACCACTGGTAAGTGACAGAGAATGCCTAATCGGGCAGGTTAGCTTGAATATCGAAAGAAAACGGAGCAAAGTGCTGAATGCGACGAAGGAGCGAAAGCATTAAACGTTCGTCGTTGCCTCGAGATTTACCACTCTTTGCGTCGTTTCATTTCTCCTAAGCAAGTCACGGTGTTCTTGTTGCATTGATGCAACTTTCAACAACTATTTTCCAACACAATGCAAGCGCTACAAGATAAATCTGAGATAGAAAATCATGCATTCTTGTAAACAATTTGCCGAATGTTCAGAAATGTCAATCGCTTAACCATCATTCGCAGAGGATTGGAAAAACAGTAAGAGCAAGCAGATTCACAGTCCGCCAACACATATTTTTATTGTGGCTTTATTTGACATAATGTTCTTTTTTTTCTTCCTTGCCCTCATACAGGTTCCCATTGACAAACTCAGCTCTCTTGCAGAAATGGCTTGAAGCAATGGAACAACTAGTCTTCAAACCTTCAAGTCACCACCTGCTGTGCTCCGCACACTACAGGCCAGCCGACTTCCGGAGTGGCCTGCGTAAACACCTGCTGCTTCAGAGTGGTGTGCCACCATAGTTTGAATGTCCAAGTGCCACTGAAAGCACGCATGTATGCTCACGTATGTTATTGAAACCCAGTAGCATGCATTTAGGATGAACAACACTGACCTAATTTTAATGGTAGAGAATCATTACAAAGCAACATAAGGATAGAAATATGTGTGTAACATGTGTCAATACGTTGATAATAGCATGAACCAAAAGGTGCAGAAGGCTCAGCGTTTTCGAAATCAAGATTTCCTTGGCAAGGGTCGCAGTTTGACCTTGTTGATAAGTTATTAGGTTCATAGCACGAAACCACAGACAAAAAGGACACACTGTGAATGCCCATTTTGCAAAAAGGAAAACAGGAATACATTAAGAGAGACAGTGCTGAAAGCAAAGAAGCTATGTGGAAGTGGGACATTATTTAGGAAAGACAATTCCTTTTTCTGACAGGGACATAATGCTCCCAGACCGCAAAACCATTTTTTATCGATTTCTGCTTGAATGATCAACCATGCGAGATTTTCTTCTTGCATGGACAGAATGAGGCATCTCTGAAACAGGGGCTTGCATCCAAACGTCACAGTGAAGGGGCGGCCATCCGCCACGCGAAGTTTTGTAAATTGTTGCAATGTATTCTGAGTCTGTCATTTCAACAAAAAAAAAAGAAAGCAAAAGTCGACCGTCTGTGCGTGTTCTGTGCATGTAAGAAAAATAATTATCTTTCCTGAATGAAGTCCAGTTAGCTTGCACACACACTGCTTCAAGCAGAGTGTCTCCCTCTCCTTATCATCTTTCTGTTCCCCTTTCCCATTCCCCCGGTGTAGGGTAGCCAACCGGACGTTATTCTGGTTAACCTCCCTGCCTTCCGTTTCCTCCTCCTCCCTTCTGGATAGATATACATGTACGTTGCGGTTAAACTATTGATTATTGTGCTCAGCTAGTGTACTGCGTGTCTGCGTTTGTGCTATAAACGTAAAAATGAATTGGTATGATTTTTTATAGCCTTTGTGTCTACGGAAAGTATGTTCATGTAGTTGGAGGTAGAATATGCAATCTGTGCAAGTTCCAATATGTTTCCAAGGATCTCATAAATATAACTATAAGAAAGTCATTTTAGGCATGCGTATACATAATGGAATGCAAGCAATAACTTGACCTGAACATTAAGTGAAGCCGTTCGTAAATGTGTAAACTGACTTTATTTATGCTGCTTTAAATCAATTTTGAAACAACAAAAAGTACAGTTCGAACGCACCAGCAAAATAAGCTTTGATCAGTTTGCTCGTTAGTTGATCAAAACTAAGCACATCCACAGAGGAAGGTTATTTTGGCATTATTGGCTGCTACATAAGCTTCCTTGCACACCTAAAGCAATTTTTATTATCCGCCCTAGGATGTACCCTGTCCAGCAGCCATGCAGTACTGGCCAAGCAAGCGTCCCCAACAAGTACCGAACATTTACCACGGCCATCAAGCATCACGCAGGGCTCTAGCTACAGCATCCAGCACCTGACTATGACTACTGTTCGGGCGATTGTCCGGAAATCAAAGTGAAGAGGCTGGGCGACATGCTGAGAACCGCTAGAAAAAAAGTTAAAGGCACTTGGAATGAGAACAGCTCGAGTCAAAAAGAAAAATGAGAGCCTGCAGAGTGTCATGGCAAAAATGAAAGATAGCAACATTCTCTCAGAAGAAGCGTAAAGAAAATTGGAAGAAGTAGGAAACCTCCCTCTGCAAATTATACAGAGCTTGAGTAAATATAGCGCAAAACAGCCGCGTGGAAAAAGGTAGTTAGGGACGGATGTTCGTGGTTTCTGGTTTTCCGAGATGGCGCCCCTGGATATAGCCAGAGTGCGCGTTGGCAACGCGAAGGAAAAGCCAGCGTCTGGTGGAGGACAGCGTTTATTTCCGCAGCAAAGCGTACGACAGGGCTGCGCCCAGACAACTCTTCCCGTCTCATCCCGAGCGCCCGTTTTTCAAGGCTCGGTCTCGCTCCGTCAAACAACCACAACAAAAACGCGTACATTCTTTGACTGTGCCTGCTTTCGCCCGCCATACGGGAGCAACTGTAATTTCGTCAAACCCCGCAAGCGTTGCCAGTTACTCGCTGCCGGTTGCCACCCGTCATGCCCACTTAAGCAAACAGTTACCGGTTGGTGGTCCTCTGCTGCAACATTGGTTGAAACGCTCCTCCCTAATTTAAGCACCTGCTGCCAAGGCTCACTTCCACGAAATGAACTTTCCACACGTGCTTTGTCATCTCTCTGCGCATTGGCTTGGGGGACACCGTCACGGCTTTCAATGTAATTTTCCTGACGGCCCCCGTGTGAATTGCTGAATGACCTCGACGCCGCTGCAGCTGCATCAGGTACGTAGAAGACTGCTGAGAAAAGCATGGCGAACCGCAGCAAAGGCCCCAACTTCTACACTCTTAAACTGACTAGGGTACACTGATGAGCTTAAGGAGATTGCATCAACAGTGCATTACCACACTCCACGAGAGTATGAGTACCTGAGCACATTATTTCCCATGCCAAATGTACAGGCCACCAGAAACTGGCTGAAGGTTGCGCAAGGTTTCACTGCTGAAGTTTTTTGGAAGGCCTGAAGGTTCGTCCAGAAAAACGATGGTGCAGCCTTGTGCTGGAGCGTATGAGCATAAAGAAAGCTTGTGAGCTTGACACTGTAACTGGCCGCCTCATTGGCTTTGCTGACCTGGGTCATAGCCAAGAGCCCACTGATGCAGATAATGTGCCATTGGCCAATGACGCATTTGTCCTCGTGGTGGTCGGACTTGCATCACCCTGGAAGTTTTCAGTTGGTTATTTTTGTACTGCTGGTCTCTCTGGAAAAGTGCTCAAGAATCTGCTAATTGAGACTACATGCATCCCAGGGAAGCATCCCATTTGATCACTGAGAAGATTAGAAGAAAGGGGAGCCAGTGGTTGTCAGAAGTAAACAAAAAGGATAGAAAAGCAGTCAAGAAATTTTGGAAACATCTCAACTCCTTGAGTAATAAGACTAGCCTAGAGCAGAGGTTTATAGTTACAGCTCTACGTGTTCGGCTAGAGGGAGATGAGGCAATGGAACATATAAGAACAATGATGACAGAAAAAATTACAGAAAGAAACATAGCATGTGCTCAATCAGGTGAGGATAGACTAGTTAGTGCAGTGGCTCCACTGGCACAAAGCGAGTGGGAAAGGGCAGAGAAGAGGGTTCCTAGTAGCACGTCGACAGGTCCTGATGGCATCCCAATTATGTTAATAAAGACATTGGGCCCAAAATCTAAGAAAGCATTAAGAGAGGCAGTGAGCAAAATGATAATGGACGGTAAAGCCCCCGACGGGTGGAGACTGAGCAGGATGAGCATGATATATAAGGGAAAGGGGTACAAAGCCGACATAAACAACTACCGTCTCATAACAGTGACGTCAGTGGTGTACAGGGTGGTGATGAATATTATAAAGGACAGACTGCAGGCTGGGGGAACTACAAAATGGGTTCCGGAAACAAAGAAGGTTAGAATATAATCTGTTCTCATTGACGCAGTGTATCGAAATAGCAGGAAAGGAACACAGGCCCCTATGGCTCGCATTTCTGGATATCAAGGGAGCCTATGACAGTGTAATCCAAAAGGATTTGTGGGACATACTGGGCACTCTAGATGTGGAAGATGGAGTCAGTAATCGTTTAAAAGATATCTATAAAAGTAACAAAGTGCTTATAAAATGGGAAAACAAGGTATCTGGGCCTATAGAGATAAAGCAGGGGGTTAGGCAGGGTGCCCTCTGTCACCTTTGTTGTTCATGCCGTATTTACAAGGATTAGAGAAAAAATTAGAGAGGAGCGGACTTGTCTTCAACCTTTCCTTTTTCAAGCAAGGAGAATGGATTAAACAGTCATTACCAGGACTGATGTATGCGGATGACATTGTACTTATGGCTGACAGCAAGGAAGACTTGCAGAGATTAATGGACATCTGTGGTAAAGAGGGAGATAGGTTAGGTTTGAAGTTTAGTAAAGAAAAATCGGCAGTCATGATTTTTAATTATAATCAGGGCAGCGAGCATAGGATACAGGAGGTTACGCTTGAGGTCGTGGATAAGTGCAAATATCTTGGAGTGTGGATAAACAATGGGGCTGAGTACCTAACGGAACATGAAAAATATGTAACGGCTAAAGGTAGCAGAAATGCAGCTGTAATGAAAAAGTTGTCGCAGTTTCACCTGAAAGGCGAAGCATCAATTGCGATAGCAAATTGGTGGAGAGCTATATGGAGTAATGATATTAGCTTTATCAGCTGTATAAACTTGGACATGCAGCAGCACCGGCAACACGCAGAACTGTTGTCGACGCCGTCGGCGTTTTGCCCGCGTTCGCTCAAAATGCGTGCGGCGTTAGTGACTGTTGCCGGAGCCTCTGATATAAATAGGCACTTGATGCCGCAGCTAAACGTCGCCTCCCTTCCCTCGCCCTCCCCCACGGCCTCTCGCGCATCGGAAGAAGGCGCGTTTGCTCTACATATATGGTGACTGTAAAGGAGGAAAGAGACGCCTACTTCTGCAGCCCTTAAGGGAGCACGGCGCAGAACGCGCGTTTGTTCTCCGCCGTGCGTTCACTCCCCGTGAAAGCGCGCGCACCTCGTGCCCTTTCACTCGCACATACAGCGTTCGGCGCGCGGCGACGATTTAATCTCCATTGACGTCATACGGAACCTCACGGCGACGGCGACGCCGACGGCAGAAATCTGCTTTTGAGTGTCCATATAATTGCTATCGCAATAAAATAGGGCACTGTGGAATTACAATAGGTACGAAGTGGTGAGAGGGATTTGGAAAGGGTTAATGGTCTCTAGTTTGACTTTCGGCAATGCGATCCTGTGCATGAGATCAGAGGTTCGAGCAAGGTTGGAAGTTAAGCAGAGAGGGGTAGGTAGGTAGACTGGTTCTCGGAGCACACGGAAATACACCAAATCAGGGGGTACAGGGTGACATGGGATGGACGTCATTCGAGGGCAGGGAAGCCAGCAGAAAGGAAGAATTTAAGGAGCAATTCAGAGAAATCGCAGAAAAGCGGTGGGAAAGGAGAGCTTTCAGTTATTTGCACATGAGGAATGTTGACACAAAATGAAAGAAGCTGACCAGAAAATTGTCAATCAAATATTTGGACTGCAGGAGGGGTGCAAACCAGGAAACAGCGGTTAAGAAAAAGGTTAAAGAAAGAGAGAGGGGTCTGTGGAAAACAGGGATGCAGACGAAATCAGCACTGGGAACATACAGAACTTTCAAGCAAGAAATTGCCAAAGAAAATATCTATGATAACTCTAGGGGAAGCTCTTTGTTTGAAGCCAGGACGGGAGTATTGCGGACTAAGATGTGCCGAGTCAAGTACCAAGGTACAGACACGTTGTGCTGTGCGTGTCGAGAAGAATAGGAAACGGCTGAACACCTCATACTTTTCTGTAAAGGCCTTAACCCTACAGTGCAAAGCGACGGGGCTGATTTTTTCAAAGCATTCGGGTTTAGGGACAGTAAAGGCAAAATAGACTTGAAGCGTGTAGAAATAACCAAACAGAGGTTATCTGATTGGTGGATAAAATCAAGGCAGGGGTGAAATTTCACCCACCACAAAGTACAAAATATGTTATTAGTCATGGCTAGGTGGCGTATGCCACCGCCCGATTTAAAGGGTTCAGCCTCATCCATCCATCCATCCATCCATCGTATGTGTAGCTAAAAGCGTTTCAGATGGCGTGCACGTAAGGTACGTACACTTTTCGCGTTTGCGTACGTGAAGTCTCCACGTACGTGTAGCTAAAACTGTCTATTTCTCAGATTTCGCGTTACCGTCCTTGCGTTGGTTACGTAGTTTACGTAAAACATGGCGGCGGTCCCGGTCGCCCGCTTTCAACTGCACTTGGCGTTGTTTTTGTAGAATTCACTTCGTTCGTAGCAAGTGACTGCGTAAACATCTTTCGCTTAGTCTCACGCCACTTCGACAAGAGTGATATGGCTAACCACGAGGAATTTTCGAGATCGCTTCTCGTTTCGAGCGCGCCTAAGCCTAACGTGAGAAATTTTCTCCTAGGGTTCCTCGATGCGTGCGCCCCCCTCCGCCGCCGTGGAGGGTGGAGACAACCGCGTCGTCTGCTACGGCGTCCGCCATTATGATGCCCTCTCCGCAGGCAGCCTATAGCCAGGATAGGCAGCAAGCGGTACTTTGCGCAGCTTCACGTAGACTTCGTTATGTAAAACGTGTGGTACTTTAACGATATGACGAGAACACAAAGTTTTTGCATCGGCAGCGTGAAGGTCTCCTATTTACGTTCTGTAATCTTTATTTTTAGAGCGGAATTTGCAGCCGGTCTCGCTGGCAGCGGAAGGCTACCATACACGCCAGCTGCGTAAACACCTTAAGATAGCGTCTTGTTGGGCTATATATTGGTTAAACGTGCGAAACACACACACACACACACACACACACACACACACACACACACACACACACACACACACACACACACACACACACACACACACACGCGCGCGCGCGCGATTCCCATCGCATTTCGTTGTGTGTGTTTTGTGCCTTCAACAAAATTGTAAAAAACATTCGTGTTTTCAAATCAGTCATTAGCTACCCCATTTATGGACTGCATGCTGCAACGTAGGGTATTCTGAATTTTTTTATTTCGTTTACCGTCCTGTAAATGTGCAGATGGGTAAAAATTGTTGAATACATGTCAGATGATTTGGTGCTCTACATATGACTTTTGTGTCATTAAATCATGGCTCTCATGCAGGCATTGACTATGAAACCTTGTTGAGCATGTTTTCCGCAGCAATATAGCTTAAACCGGTAACTGTTATAAAGCAGTCGGTCATCGATATCTTTAAAATAAAGCGGCCACACGGCTTCTCAACGTAGAGGAAACAAAATGCATTCAATACATAGCAATTTCTCATGTCGTAGATTGTTTATTTGGTTGAGAATTTTTTCAAGAACAAGCGCTACAACTCACTGCAAATTAACTGCAGCGCATGTCTTGCTTCCACTCCCACTGATTCTCGTGGCTTCGAGCTGGCGCGACATGCATGTCACGATTTTCATGTTATTAGAACGTGTCACCCATGGTCGTCAGACATTGTTGTCTCGTCATACCAATTTTGGTATATATCAAGTTAACGAAACGTCCGCAAGAGTACCAAGACCGTGGCACGCAAATCATGCCGCTCATGACATTCATGCTTTGATTTTCATGTTATAACCTGTCATTTATGTTCGTCATGCAGTCATCTTGTGGCATACCAATTTTCGTATTCATCCCATTAACGAAACGGCCAGGGAAGCACCAAGACCGTGACACGTAAATCATGCCGCTCATGACATGCATGTCATGATTTTCATGTTATGACCTGTCATTTATGTTCGTCATGCAGTCATGTTGCGCCATACCAGTTTTAGCATACATCCCATTACCGAAAGGGCTAGGAGAGCACCAAGACCGTCGCACGTAAATCATGCCGCTCATGACATTCATGGTTTGATTTTCATGTTATGACCTGTCATTTATGTTCGTCATGCAGTCATGTTGTGGCATACCAATTTTCGTATACATCCCGTTAACGAAACGGCCAGGAGAGCCCAAAGTCGTAGGCGGCTAGATAGATAAATAGATAGATAGATAGATAGATAGATAGATAGATGGATAAATAGATATGCTCAATGTCGCCGAAGTGCGCTAAGAAATGCTTCGCATTTAAAAGCGCACAACGTAGGCGCAGATCCTTACGCACTTGCAGCTCATGCACAACAAGTGTTTAAGAACAGCGCATTTTGTGCTATCCAGAAACGAACGAGTTAAACAGGCACGTTTACATGCCAGATATCAAGACTACAAGACGGACAAACGCTACGGGAAATAGCGTGCAAATGAACTATTACACACGGTGCACTGGTGATTACGATTAAGCCCGATCGGGATCTGATTTCTCAACAATGATCGGGTTCCTTCTGCAGCTTGGGCAAGGGAGCTGATGACGATCGAGAAATTCGATCCGGATAAGGCTCGATCCCGATCAAAAGTGCCAGTGTCACACAGCTTCAACTCCCCAAACACAGAAAGGCAATAACGTGTAGGCTGCACAAACAGGAACGGTCCGTGGGTTGCCACTTGTCGCGCCGGATCTTTACCAGCCACAGGAGTCGCCTCTTCGGATCTTTCGGAACATCTTCCAGCCATTTCGCGAATGGTTTGTGCACTGTGGTACGCAACACCTGGGCATTTTGCCCTAGAAGACGCCGCACACGTGTCTCACTCAACCAGCCGCGACGATGCGTGGGGAGCGCAATGGCGGCCGCCGGTCGAAAGGCGGCATTCACCCCTTCACAGAATGACTCCACCCTCCACGGCGGCGGAGGGGGGCGCACGCATCGAGGAACCCTATTTTCTCCGAGATGCGAGTGTCACCTATCGGTAAAGTCGGGAGATAGGCGCGACGACGGCATATGGCCTCTGAAAAGAGAAGATTGCGAAGGCTATGGTAGACAGCTCGTACGCTTGTACTGCTTGACTGTTTCGCTGCAGATTGGTGGACATGGGAAGTAAAAATGCAACGCGCGCCTGGCTTCCATTGCGCTGCCTCTCGCAGTTTCCGGGCGCACACACACACACATAGAATTGTTTAGGTGCCCTATGTATGCAAAATTTAAAACGTATTGGAGTAGCATCCCGCACGTAAACTACGCTATCGCGCTATACTAAAACTCTCTTTCTGCAAAGTTCGTTTGCGGAACGGTAACGCTATATCCCATAACCCCGCTATTACGCTAAGGTTAAAGTAAAGCTGTCTAGTGATTGAGTGAGCAGTTGTGTACGATTGCCTCGTTGCCATTGTGTATATGGCAAAGCTACTCGGCTGCCGCGTGCACGAGCAGTTATTAGAGGCGCTGAAGACATTTCGCCCACGATCAAGCAACGAAGAGGATATATACTTCATCATTTTTGATGCCTGCCATAGTCTAAAGCTTCTTCGGAACCTGCTTGAGGACAAAGGTGCTATGTTGAGCTGCACCTACGGGGTAAGAAATGTCACTTTTCACATATTTGCTTTGAAAAAATGCACTCATCTATGAAAGTCTGTATTTCACAGGTCAATTTTACTTTTTCCATGCCTGTTGTGTTTAATTGACGTTTATTCAGGTTTAAAACTTCGATCGCAGGAGTGCCATAATCCATGTTATATTAACATGGCGGTTTCTGGTACCACACGCTTTTCACTAATGTGCTAGCTTGATAGTCATGCCTTTTCAAGTGCAACTAACATTTTTATTAGTAGTTTCGGAAATAGTTCACTTACAATATCAGGACAATGATTACATAGACAAGCCATTGTTCGCTAGTTTCTTATGTTAGATGCAAAAGCCCTTAAGACGTTACCTAACTGCCCGAGCCAAAGAGAAATGACTACCACGCACTACGGATAGCACACGCAACAACAAATCTCGTTCTTTCCTCCAATTCCGCAAACTCGCCGTCAAACAGACAAATTACAGATTTGACCTAAAAACCTACGCAAGCTGCATTAAGCACAGGAAAATCCCAAAAGGCCTCCAAATTAACGTTAAATGTGCCCTTGGATCTTTACCCTCCAGGCTATTATAGAAGTGGAATGCTGTCCTTGAAAATGCATTCGCTCTCTTTAATTGATATTCTCGAAGAACACTGCCGGGAACAACTTGCGATAATTACTAATCAGCTGGACAGCATAAATTTATCTGAACCGGAAAAAATAGAGCTACAACAATTCGTCGAAACTAGGGAGGAAAACCTACTAGATGAATACCAACACAACAATATCGGAGCCGCAAATCCCCCTAAGAAAACTATGACCCCTACGGCACATAGATCCACCGATAGTGCTACGAGTGAGCATCCAGAGCACTGCAGCAACGTAGCAGACATATCACAGAGTTGAAATTCCGGTGAAGTTGATCTCCTAAAACATGGTCTAACGTTTTCTCCCACGAACAGCGCAGTAAATAAGTATGAACTTCACAAAGATATAACCATGAAGGAAGGAAACCCCAGGAGAGGCCCTGGCCAGCACGAACGTATTGGAGAAGGTGTGGCGGAAGTCACGCGCTGTTTTTCGCAAAGGATCACTGGGACGGGTACCCCAAATGTCAACGTTGCTATGGCAACTGCGCTCCTGAAGCTTTCGCTGCTGCTCTCGGTCTCTGAAAAGTGAGATAAGATTTTTCCGCCAGTGTCTTTCCCGCAGCACCTTTTGTTCGCGAGAAAAGCTGACTTTGGAGTGTGGTGTGTAAGCTTGAAAGTTGTGTTTGGGGTCTGTGAGTGTGAGTGTCGGCCAGCAACAGAAACACTTAAGCAATCACGGCTCGGATCTTCGTCGTCTTCTTCAACGTGCCACGGAAAAACACAGGAGCGCGTCTGCTTCACTAAAACTGCTGCAGAAGTTTTGTAGGCTTTGTTTTGACGCGCGTCAGGAGCACACATTTCCGGCAGCTCGTAACAATGCAAGTTCAAAGTTCGCGCCCATCTGCTCCGGCGAGCTGCAGAACCCCTGATTGGAGGCGCAAAGAGAGGTGGCGCACCAACATGGCTGCACTTCCGGCTTCAAAAAAGTGACGTCAGGGCCTCTCCTCTTTTGTTTCCTTCCTCCATGGATATAACAGAGTTCTCAAGACGCATGCGCATCAAGGAATTCTGTTTTGATAGGACGGACGTATCAAACAGGATAAAGACTTTACCTAGCACGTGGACACCGGAAGCTGAACAGTGTCCAGACCTTGATCTATACAGAAAAATAATCTCAACGGAAATTCCGGAGTCAACGCGGCATTGCCGCAAGCGCAAAAATTTGTCCCCCGCTGAACACCTAATTCTTAAAGAACTCCCGGAAAAGGATATTGTAATAAAACCAGCAGAGAAAGTCGGCAGTATCGTAATCTGGTCCTTAGAAAAGTACAAAAATGAGGCCTTCAAACAACTGAGCAACCACGCCCATTACACAAAACTCGAATCTAACCCAACTTCGGTTTACAGCAACTTTGTCCAAAGTACAATAGCGCAGCTGCTGTCCCAGGGACTAATCACCCAGTCTGAATATCGCTTCATGATGCCAATAAGAAAGAAGCCGGCCGCTTTTACCTTCTTTCTAAAATGCACAAGGTTCCCGTAGGAGAAATATGTACTGCAGAAATCCCAGGCAGGCCTATATTGTCAAATAACAACACACCTACCTAGTCATTATCTAAATTTTTAAATCACTATCAGTCAAACATCCCGACGACCCTATCATCATTTGTTCAAGACACGCCCCACTTCCTTCGAATTATCTACTCGATTAACACTAACCAAATCCTCTCCGACCGCGCTATTCTAGTAACTTCAGATGTTTCTGCTCTTTACACTAACATACTCATGAGTGAAGGAATTGAAGCCGTGTTCAAGTCCCTCGCAGTCAATCCTCAAGCGCACGCTCCTGAAGTTTACCTGTCAATTCTCGAGTTAGTTCTCACGTTCAACTATTTTGAATTCGACTCTATTCACTACCTGCAAACGTTCGGCACAAGCATGGGAACACCAATCGCTCCTACGCATGCCAGCATTTACATGGGACAGCTTAAAGCAAACCTGATAAACGCATATTGTTTCAAACCCCACACCTACCTGCGTTACATTGATGACATATTCATAATATGGGAACACGGCACAAACGCGTTAACCGACCTAATTAGCCATTTCAACCGCTTTCAGCGGAATGTTAATTTTACTGCTCACCACTCTGCGAGTGAGATCAACTTCCTCGACACGACGGTTTACATAGAAAATGGAAAACTGAGAACAACACTTTACCGGAAGCCTACGGATAGCCAGGAGTATTTAGACTACACCAGTCATCACCCGCGACATTGCTGGCGAGGAATTTTTGTCGGTCAAGTGAAACGAATAAGAAGAATCTGTAGCGACGACAACGATTATATCCACCACCTAAATGACCTTAAGATAACGCTTGTGGAACAAAACCATCCACAAATTCCTCTCGACCGGGCTTATGACGTCGCGTCAATATTAGAGCGGCAGTCAGCATTAGCTAAGAAACAACCTACTCCAGAATATGATAGACCACCAGCCTTTTACAACAAAGTATTCTAATGCCCTCCTAAAGATAAACAACATCCTGCGAAAATACTACCCAATATTATCAAGTAACGAGCGTCTGAGAAAAGCATTCCGGGATGTACCAAGGGTTACCTATCGCCGCAACAGAAACTATAAAGACATTTTAGTGCATGCAAAAGTCAGCCAACATCACTTCCGTGTAATGAAAGCATATTCTCACCCCAGGTTCAAAACCTGCAGGTACCTTCAAAGTAACCTTAAAATTAAAAGCACCGCAAATAGCTGTACTCACGAAGTGAAAACTAGCTCTACTTCCACTAGCTCCGATGTAATTTATATGCTTGAGTGTTCCTTCTGTAAGAAAGAATATATCGGCGAAACGGTACAATCAATGAACGTCAGCTTAAACGGACATCGCGCGGACACAGCTAAAAAGATTCCCAAAGCCGTCGCCGAGCATTTCAACCAACCAGTTCATAACTTTGATGGACTTAAACTCTGCATACTATATCTCAAATTTCCGTTCTGCGCGAGACAGAAAATATAGACAATCGTACCTCATCCATAAGGTCAAGATATTGCAACCAATAGGCATGAACATTTCAAAGGGAGCTTTAGAATCTATTCGCTATGATAAACTTCAAAGCATCCCTACTAAAAAATCCTATTTGATTTCAAACGGGTTTCATCAAATAGGATTAGGGAACGGGACCCCGTTTGAACCCATTTAGCCCTGACCTGTTTGTCCCCGTTTGAACCCATTTAGCCCAGACCTGTTTGTCCCCGTTTAGTCCACTCCCGTTTGACCCTGTTCGAACCTATTTATTTCCCTATTTGAGCCAGGTTTCTTTAAAGTGGTCCGATGTCACTTAACATAAGTCACTCTTTAAATCTATTTGGTGCACTTATGGATTTGAGATCAGCCGTGAACGAGTTTTGTGTGACCTATGAGTGCGCTTGACATGTATAACCTATCAGAGTATGCAACCTGAAAAAGATTGGTAGCTCATTTTCATATGTACTACAAGCATGCAAATGTAATTCTTGCAGGTGTACTGCATGCTTTATCATTTGTACTCATTTTACTGCAGTGTTGTGTTGCTGTAATGGTTTGTGCATAAAACAAATGTACAGCAAAGCATAATTTTAAGTTGGAAAAACGTCGGGTGAAGAGGACTTGTAAAAGAAAGACATAAGTATACTTTACGTGTGTTGTTATGTACACCCATTCAAACATTATTACTGAAGCGCTCTGATTTTAAGACGGGGCATGTCGCACATCTGACAAGCATAGTTTATTCGAAATTCTACAATGGTACTCTGACAGAAACCCAGTGGAATGTGTTGCTTTGGTGAGAGCTTGCAGGGCACCTGAAAAAGTAAAGAAAAGCCAACAATTTCTTTTCACTTATGCAACAGGTTCACACAAAGGCAAAAGCAGTTTTGCGTGTGTTCACACAGATAAGAATGGGTAAGCATTAAGAATATAGGAGATACTAACAAATCTCATTCAAAGGTAACTGGTTTCAGGCAATTTGGCTATGATTCTAAGCGAACATGCATTACTGTGGTAGAATAAACTGTCACAATTAGCGGGCCACTGAAACAAGTGTTATAATCAAAAAGACATTACTTATTCGATTAACAATAGTATTGAAGCAACAGAAGTAGTACAAGCATAAAATACACATTTAAAAAGCAGCATAGACACGTCACACTAATAAATTACTTGGAAGCTACCTTTCTGCCAGCAAAGTAAATACCGTTGTGGAATAGTGGCTTTAGCATCCGTGTTTGGCTGATTTATCCCATACTGATATTTATGAGACTTAGATGGGCTAGTTGGTTGCTGGCTTGATGGAACATGTTATGATGGTGTTTGTAGTAAATTCTGCTTCTTTCTACGCCACGATCTCATTGGTAATCCGGACAGAGTGTTCCTCTGACCCCTGACAAAGTGCAATGAGCATGAGAAGTACCGCCTCCTGCTTTTAACTATATTGCACGAGAACACTATAATATGGTCGTGCGTCGTCCTGAAGGGAACATCACCTTAGACGACTCTTGCACAGGAGGGTGCTTGGTGCACCTGAGTAGTTCTGCCGGTCTCACTGATTATTGTCCCTTAAAGGCACTAAAATGACACGTGATGGACGCTCGCACGATATAGCTAGAAATGGGGGAGGCTGTACACCTGGCCTCCAAAACATGCATGTTCATGTGTATGCATAGAGTTGTCAGCTTGCTTATTTCCTGTGCTCTGTGTTTCTGTGTGGACCTGTGTGGACCTGCGTGCTAGGCCATGCCACGGGCTGTGCCGAATGTTTGGTATGTTATTGGTACTTTCTTCATTAACAAGTTCAGGGCCACGATCTTGTAGCAATGCATTTTCTGATGCCGTTTCTAATAGTGCTTCGTCAGTTGTCATAGTGACACTGTGCCCATGTTGTCAGTATGGATTTGATGGAACATGTTATAACGGTGCATGTGAGGACGGGACATAGAAAGAGTGCACTGAGGACAATCGCCGAGCTTCAACTGAGGTTTACTGCAGCAGTTCCTGCACAGAAACATTGGACAAAACACCACCATGGCGCACATTGTCAGCGCGATCATAACAGAAAGTCATCATGTCATACAGCACTACAAACGTTCTCATCTGCACAAGATTAAAGAGACATTTGTACTACACGTTATACCCCATCAATTTACGCTCTTCAAACCCGCGAAATTGAAAACCTTTTCTTGCAAATATATGTCTTTTCTTTTTGATAAATTAAATGACGCGATGTTAATGCAACTTTCTCCATTCTTTTTTATATGAAATGCCCCAAACAATTCTCTCTCTTTGATCCTTAAACTTCCAAGTATACAAGTGTCGTCGTACACTGGAGTGCAAATACACCTTTGCAATGGTCAGCCAAGCGACCCCCCCCGCTACAAAAGCCTGCACGGATGCTCGATGCTCCCTCAAATGGTCATTAACGCATCTACCAGTTTGGCTGACATAACTGACACAGGAGAGCGGTATGTGGTAAACCACCTCTGTCTCGCAGCGTACGAAGCCCTTAACATGCTGTTTTGCACTCTTTTGTGAAGTGCGTGCACTGTTCACAGCATAGCACATTCGTGCCAGTTTTTCCGAGCGGAGGAGACTATGGGACTATTGGAACTCAAAACTTGTTAAGAGAGACATCGCATTGAACAGTATCAGATCCGCGCTTGAATGGTGATGTGAGCATCAGAAAGCTCGGAGTGCAAACCAAGAGGCTCAAGCAGGCGGGTTTCCCTGGTGAAACAATCGCTTCTGCTGTAGAAAGCCTATTTGGTGAAGTTAGGTCTGGTGTGGGGAGCAGGGGAGCCGATAAAGAATGGTCAAGGAAGCTGTTAATGGTGCCTTATTTGCACAACCTCTCCCACCACTTGAAGAAAGTGGCCGGAAAGTGCGGCCTTCCCATATTGTTCTCCGCTCAGAAAAACTGGGGTGAATTTGCCGTGCAGTGAACAGTGCACGCACTTCACATAAGTGTGCGAAACAGCATGCTAAGGGCTTCGTACGCTGCCACAACCCGCTCTCTTGTGGCAGGTGTTATGTCAGCCAAACTGGTAGATGTTTTAATGACCATTTGAGGGAGCATCGAGCATCTGTGCAGGCTTTCGTAGCAGGGGGTCACTCGGCTGACCATTGCAAAAGGTGTCCTTGCACTCCAGTGTATGACGACACTTGTATACTAGGAAGTTTTAAGGATCAAAAAGAGAGAGAATTGCTTGAGGCATTTCACACGAAAAAAGGGAGAAGGTTGCATTAGCACCGCATCACTTAATTTGTCAAAAGGGAAGAGATATATTTGCAAAAGGTTTCCAAGTTGGCGGGCTTGAAGAGCGTAACTTGATTGTATAACGTGTAGTACAAATGTGTCTTTGATCTTGCGCAAATCAGGATGTTCCGTAGAGTTGTATGACATGACCATCAGTTGTGATCGCGCCGACACAATGTGCGCCATGGCGGTATTTTGTCCAATGTTTCTGCGCAGAAACTGCTGCTTGTGTAATTTTTCTGCTGTAAACCTCAGCTGAAATTCGGCGATTGTCCTCTGTGCATTCTTTCTGTGATCCGTTCTCACACAGCGCCGTTATACGATGTTCCATCAAACCCGTACTGATAACGTAGGCACAGTGTCACTATGACAACTGACGAAGCACGATTAGAAATGGCATCAGACAACGCATTGCTACAAGATCATGGCCCTGAACTTGTTAATGAAAAAAATACCAATAACGTGCCAAACATTCGGCGCAGCACACGGTATGGCCTAGCGAGCAGATCCACACAGAAACACAGAGCACAGGAAATAAGCAAGCTGACAACTATATGCGTACACATGAGCATGTATGTTGTGGTGTTCATGTGTACAGCCTCCCGCATTTTTATCCATATTGTGCGAGCGTCCATCCCGCATCATTTTAGCACCTCTAAGCGCAATAATCAGCGAGACACATAGAACTCTCAGGTGCACCAAGCACTATCCTGTGCAAAAGTCGTCTAATGCGATGTCCCGTTCAGGATGATGCACAACCATATTATAGTGTTCTCATGTAATATAGTTAAAAAGCGGGAGGCCTTATCATGCTCATTGCATTTTGTCAGGGGTCAGAGAAACACTCTGCCCGGATTACCAATGAGATCTCTGCCGGTCGTGAACAGTGGATGACAAGAGTGGCATGGAATGAAGCAGAATTTGCTACAAACTTGCGATCTTGCAACTTTTGGAGATATCGCAGCTGCGTACAACGTATGGAAACCTTTGGGTGATAACATTTTCCCTACAGTGTTGCAGTCAAGATTTCGAGATAACCGGAGCACAACACAGAAGCATTGCTAGATAAGAAGTCAAATATACATAAAGTCGATACTGGGCCACGAAAAAATTTTCGACTTAACTGATATGTTCAGACATCAGAGTTTGAGTTAACGAGGGTTCAAGGGATAATCCGGAGTCCCCTACTACAGCATGCCTCATAATCATATCGTGGTTTTAGCATGTAAAACTCGATGATGATATATGGGGTTTAACGGCGCAAGGGCCAATAATGGCCAAAGAGCGCCGGGCCAGTGTTAATGAGTTTAAATTGATGCGATGGATTACGAGTGGTGGATATGACGTGGCTGTAAAGGGGCCTAAAATTGTCGCTGTAAAGTGCATAAAATCTACAGGTAATAAGATTATGGGAATGACTAATGGCGTGTGCTATGAACATTGAATATGCATTGCAAATAAATATTACTATTTCCAAAATATGTCCGATGCGAAAATTGGCATGAAGCACGATTGCCTCAACAGAACCCTCGAACATAAAGGCCTGGAGGCATGTGCTATACTAAACACTATCGCAACAGCATCCTCTGGCGGGAGGATGTGCTACGAATATCTAGGGCTAATTACATGTAGTACCACGTCATTCAAGAAACCTAGGACTGCTTTGGTATTAAAAATCGGTTCTTTGCCAAGAAACATATTGGGATGGATAGGGATATGGTATCGGTATGCAAGAGGAAAATGTTTCCTTCTCTCTGTTTCGGCTTCCCGGCACTCCAGGAGGACATGGAGGACGGTCAGCCTCTCACCACATCTACCACAGGTTGGTGGTTCATCACCTGTCAACAAAAAACTGTGGGTTCCGTACGTGTGTCCTATTCTCAACCGACTGAATAGGACGTCAGTTCGCCGTGTTTTCGTTACGGGGGGCCAGAAACCTAACTGTGGTTTAATCAAGTGAAGCTTATTACTTGTTTCAGCATCCCACAAGCGTTGCCAGTGGCTTCGCAGTTTCTTTCGCAGGAAAGGTTTCAGATCTGTTACAGGGACAGCAGCTGTAGGGTTAATAGCGTGTGATGTTATTGACGTAGCCATTCGGTCAGCTAGCACATTACCCTCAATGCTTCTATGGCCAGGCACCCAGCATATAATGACATGCTGGTTACATAAATACGCTTCACAGAGAACGGAATAGAGCTCAGTAAGTACAGGATTTTTTTGTTTACCGAGTGACATCAATGCTTTTACGACGCTTAGGGAGTCCGTAAATATAATTGCCTTTTGAAGTTTTGATTTCCTTATATGCTTCACGGCCGACAACAGTGCATGGGCCTCAGCCGTAAAAATACTCGTTTCCGGGTGGAGTACACCGGATTCCGAGAAGGATGGGCCAACGGCTGCATAAGACACCCCGGCATGTGACTTGCGGGCATCAGTGTAAAGCTCTGTACACGAGTACTTGTATTGAAGCTCTAAGAAATGCATTTTAATGTGCGCCTCTGGTGCGTGTTTAGTGACCTCTACAAACGATGTATCGCAATCTATGAGTTGCCACTGCCACGGCGGTAACAGTTTCACTGGAGCCATAGGACGATGATCAAGCAGCGGAACACCCATTTCCTCACTGAGGTTCCTCACACGCAAGGAGAATGGCTTTCTCGCTGCAGGTCGATTATGGAAGAGTGTGGCAGCGGTAACGTCATTTATGGTTGAATAAGAAGGATGTTCATTGTTTGCTTGTACTTTCAGAAAATATGTGAAACTGCGATATGAACGCTGCAGATGGAGTGACCACTGGTTAGACTCTACATAGAGGCTTTGGATCGGACTTGTTCGGAAGGCACCGGTCGCGAGGCGGATACCCAGATGGTGAACGGGATCTAGTATTTTTAATGCACTTGGCGTTGCAGAATTATAAATTATAGACCCGTAGTCAAGCCGGGAGAGGACAAGACTCCTATACAAGTTAAGCAAACATTTTCGATCACTGCCCCATGTTGTGCGGGACAGAAGTTTTAGAACGTTCATTGTCTTCAGGCATTTTGTCCTCAGATATTTAATATGAGGAATAAATGTAAGCTTGGAATCTAAAATGATTCCTAAAAACTTATGCTCGCTGCTCAAAGAGAGCGCATCTCCTTTGATTTGTATACTTGGGACAGGCGTTACGCCTCTCTTGTTTGTAAAGAGTATGCAAGTGCTTTTCTGAGCGTTAACATTAAAACCATTCTCCTCCGCCCATTTGGACAATCTGTTAATTCCCAGCTGTACCTGTCGTTCGCAGATGGCAATATTACATGACTTAAAGGCTATCTGCACATCATCGACATAAACCGAATAAAACATTGTGCGTGGGATGACTGTACGCAGGGAATTCATTTTTACAATAAATAGTGTGCAGCTAAGCACACCGCCCTGCGGCACACCAGTTTCCTGTGTGAATGACCTAGACAAAGCTCTGCCCACCCTTACGCGAAATGTGCGATTAGTGAGGTAACTTTCGATTGTGTTAAGCATATTGCCACGAACACCCATTGCGGAAAGATCTCGGAGAATTCCAAAGCGCCATGTGGTGTCGTAAGCTTTCTCTAGGTCTAGAAATACAGACAGACAGAACTGCTTATGTATGAAAGCATCTCTAATATATGCCTCAATGCGGACAAGGTGGTCTGTAGTAGACATACCTTCTCGAAAACCACACTGGAAGGTGTCCAAAATTTTGTTATTTTCTAGGAAGCATATTAGGCGCCGGTTTATCATTTTTTCATACAGCTTGCACAGGCAGCTTGTTAGAGCTATTGGCCTGTAGCTGCTGGCCAAGGACGGGTCTTTGCCTTGTTTAAGTATGGGGATGATTATGGCTTCCTTCCATGAAGGCGGAATACAGCCAGCCGCCCACATGGCATTAAAAAGAGACAAGAGTGTTTTCAGTGTTTCGGGGTGTAAGTACCTAATCATTTCGTACATGATACGATCCCCACCTGGCGCTGAGTTGTTGCAACAAGCGAGAGATGCTTGAAGCTCAGCTAAAGTAAATGGAGAATTGTAGGCCTCACTCGATGAGCCTTTGCGATTTAGGGGCCGCCGCTCTTCGCGTTCTTTGATTCTCAGGAATGTTTCGGTATAGTGCGATGCACTTGACACATATTCAAAATGTTCGCCTAGACAATCCGCCTGATCTTCGAGGCTATCACCTTGTGTACTTACTAAGGGTAGGGGATGCGACTCCCGACCTGTTAGTTTATTTACCCGATTCCAGACTTTTCTTTCATCGGTGTACGAATTTATACTGGTGATGTACCTATCCCAACTTTCCCTCTTTGCACGTCGACGTGTTCTCCTACCTTGTGATTTTATCTGTTTGAAATTAATGAGGTTTTCAGCAGTTGGAGAATTGCGAAGCAATCTCCAAGCTTTGTTTTGATTTTTGCGCGCTTTCCGACATTCGTCGTTCCACCATGGGATGCGACGCTTATTAGCTAATCCGCTAGTTTGCCTAATACATTTAGTTGCAGCGCTAATAATGAAAGCTGTTAGGTATGCAACAGCGTCTTCTACATTAAAAACAGCAATTTCATCTCCGCCTAAATACGTAAGCTCTCGGAACATTTCCCAGTCGGCCGAGTCCATGTTCCATCGAGGAAAATGTGGCAAGCATGTATCTTGTTTTGTTAAGTTTAGCATAACTGGGAAATGGTCGCTCCCAAACGGGTTCCTGAGAACAGACCACTCCAGATACGGAATTAGAGTACTCGATACTATACTTAAATCAATGGCTGAGTATGTGTTATGTGTAACGCTGTAATAAGTTGGCTCTTTCTTGTTAAGTATAGATGCACCTGAAGAAAACAGAAAATTTTCTATAAGGCGTCCTCGCGCATCTAAACGAGAGTCGCCCCATAAGGGGCTATGAGCGTTCACATCACCGACAACTATGTATGGCGGAGGAAGTTCATCAATGAAGCTTTGAAACTGTGTCTTGGAAAGTTGATAACAAGGAGGGACGTAAATCGAACTAATTGTGACTAGCTTACCGAACAGTATTGCTCGGACAGCAACTGCCTCAAGGGAAGTTCGGAGGTTCAATTGCCGACAGGCAACACCTTTATCTACTATTATAGCGACACCGCCCGACGAGGCGGTAGCGTCGTCGCGGTCCTTGCGAAAAATGGCATGGTGCCTTAAAAAGTTTGTGTTCTCTGCTTTGAGATGCGTCTCCTGGACACACAGCACCCTCGGACTATATTTAAGAAGGAGCTCTTTGACATCATCAAGGTTATGAAGGAGACCCCTAACGTTCCATTGTAATATTTGCGTGTTCATATTGAAAAGGAGTTTGTGCTGTGTGTTCAGAAGATGAAGACTAGCTCACGGTGCCCTTTCCAGGCGCCGTGACGCGAGGTTTCTCTTTTCTGGAGCGGTCGAGAGATTCCCGCCGCTCCTTAGGCGCTGGCGGCGCCGTCTGGCCGGTTGTTGTGTCCATCGCCTCTTGCGAGGCGCTGGACACGCGCTCTTGCGAGCGGTTGGTGTGTCGTGACGGCCTCGTCTCGTGGGACGAGACCCTTGAGGCCACCAGCCCGGAGGTCGATGGCCCCTTGTTCTGAGATGGCGGAGCAGCGCTAGCTGCAGCCGCCGAGGGGGCGGATGGCGTCGCTGGCGGCTCACTGCGTGTGGGCCGGACAGTCGCCGGAAGCCGTTGTGGCGCTGCCCCCTGACGCGCCACTTCGGCAAAAGTGTTCTTGGGCAGGGATAATATCCCGCCTTCGTGCCTCCTTGAATGAGATGTTTTCTTTTACTTTGATTGCGACAATTTCTTTTTCTTTTTTCCATGATGGGCACGACCGCGAGTACGCGGCGTGGTCCCCGTCACAGTTCACACAGTGGAGGGCGTTTTCACATGATTCAGCGAGGTGTTCACTGGCACTACATTTCGCACACGTTTGTCGACCTCGGCAGTTCTGCGAACTGTGGCCGAATCGCTGGCACTTAAAACATCGCAGAGGGTTCGAAACATATGGTCTTACCCGAAGTTTCACGTACCCTGCCTCAATAGTTTCAGGAAGCACACTTGAACCAAATGTAAGAATTAGATGCTTTGTTTTCATCTCTTTTCCATCGCGCCGTAGCATGATTCTCTTCACATTGATTACGTTTTGCTCGCTCCAGCCTTCTAATAGTTCAGTTTCTTCCAGATGCATCAGGTCGTCATCGGAGACCACTCCACGGGTGGTGTTCATCGTGCGGTGCGGGGTAATTGTCACTGGGATGTCCCCAAATGAGGCTAGGTTATGGAGCTTGTCATGTTGGTTCTTATCGCGGAGTTCCAATAGGAGATCGCCGCTAGCCATCTTTGATGCTTTGTAGCCTGCGCCAAATGTTTCCGTTAGACATTTTGAAACTAGGAAAGGTGAGATCATTCTCACCGTCT
The DNA here is from genome assembly GCF_013339745.2 of Dermacentor silvarum. Lineage (NCBI taxonomy): Eukaryota > Metazoa > Arthropoda > Arachnida > Ixodida > Ixodidae > Dermacentor > Dermacentor silvarum. The sequence goes on from NC_051155.1 coordinate 72,388,893, forward strand.
TTTCGGGTTTTTCACAGTGGACAACGTGGAACCGAGGGAAGTTTTCAGTTTGGCGGCCAAAAAATTTGAGTAAGTCTTCGGTGCGCCCACGCTTAAGGGGGCGATCGGGTAACGCGGGGAAAGAAAAAGCCATGAAAAATAATGATCTTTCGGCAGGAACGCCAGCCACCCACCATGGAGCCCAACGAGGGGACGCTGTAGGACCTGTAGACACAAGCCCCACAAACGCCAGCTGTACGTTCCCGCTATAACCAAATACGTATAACCAAGGGTGGTTATGACACACAAGGTTAACCCTTGCTGCCAGGAATGTTGGAAGAAAATGGAAGAGAGAAGAAGACAGGAGAGATTGAAAGTGAGAGGAAAAGACGAAGATTGGAGAGAGAGACAGGAAAAGGCAACTACCGATTTCCCCCGGGCGGGTCAGTCCGGGGGTGCCGTCTACGTGAAGCAGAGGCCAAAGAGGTGTGTTGCCTCTGCCGAGGGGCCATAAAGGTCCAAGCACTCGGCATCGGATCAACCCCCGAAGATCCCCTTTTCCCCGGACACGGCTCAGCCGCGCACGGTTAGACGCGGGAGGGTCCAACCCTCGTGTGCTGGGGTACGTGGTGGCGCAACTCACCAAACGCCTGCTGACGCAGACGCCCCTGCGAGGAGCATGTAAAACTCAAGAATTGAATTTTTTTTAGAGGAAACAGTATATGCATAAGACCAAATGATAATATAGAATATGCTGACAGCAGCTACATAAACAAAAATTTCATACTTTCAAGAAATTGTCAGATGGTCTGAGCAAAGATCTACTAATGCCAAAATTATGGCCATTAGTTATAAAAGGCCTATTCTGCAATACCTTCCTTACATTTAACTCAAATTATATGTGCAGTGTACACACATGGTGCTAACTACAGCTGAAAAAGATTGGCACTATTCCTTGAAGTAAGAAGTGCATGGTACTTTTTCACGGAATAGCAGCAGTTTGCCTTGCGATTGTTAGCCTATGCAAATGGATTTAAAACTTCTTGACGTTCCTGTCCCCTGGACAGATTCAATAGTCGCATTGCGCCTCCTTTCATCAGTTTTTGGCCACAAAGTCATGCAGATAAAAACATTAACCTGAGTTTGAACCTGTTAATGCATTCCGTTTCATAATAATGTAATTGTGGTCACTGAAAAAAATAAGCTCAAGTTGCGGAGCAGAAACAGATTCCAGGGTTACACCATGGCAGCTACGCCACGTGGACCTTTTCTTTTACTTCAGAAGGAACTGACTGCAGGCATGTTCCACGGTGCAGGTTACTCTCGCCAAGATATCGTGAAGTATCCTGCAGTGTCGAAGTTCAGTCCTTTGCACAAAATGGCAGTTTCAGGTTTAGTGGGCTTGCAGGAAGACAAGCTGAATTTAACTTCTTGGTTTAAACAGGCTTTTTTGTTTTAATATGTCAAGCTTTCTTGCGACAGTTTGCACAGGTGGTCCCTTAGCGTCGCTATGAAGTGGACATAGAGCTGCTCTAGTTGGAATCTTGCAAATGTGTCAGTTTTCAAGCCCTTGATTTTCTGTCAGCATTCTTGAACTCTTGCTATTAGTAATTTCTGCCCGGCTGGCCGAATTATCCGGAGGCTCCACACTGACGCTACTGATGTCTTAAAGTGCCGACTTTTCAGGACAAGGTTCTTAGCTTTGTAAGTCTGGTTGAAGGAAAGGTGGCACTTATAGATTTCTAATCTGGACACGAGTAAGACGAACCAATGTGAATTGGCTAAAATGTGGTATCCATAAATTCTGTAGGCAATTCTGTCAAAGCTTCAACGAAAATTCATCTAATCAGGTAACATGATGATGAGCATGTGGTCAATGACCAAGTTACTGCCAGCGTGCTACCACTGAGAGCAATTTTCTCAACCCTTGACTAACTGCTATACACTATGGACAAGACGTAACCAAGATTCGCTGGCTTGTTTCAATAATGTCTAGAATAGGCACCTGTAAGTGCCACCTTTCCTACAACCACATTTGCAAAGCGAAGAACCTTATCCTAAAAAGTCTGCACTTGAAGACATAGATAGCGTCAGTGTGGGGCCTCAAGATAATTCGGCAAGCCAAGAAATTACTGACAGCACGATTACAAGTACACCAACAGAAAACCAAAGGCTTGGTAGACGATGCAATCTTCACAGCGCTAACTACAGCAGGTCATTGTTCAGAAGTTCTTGAATGCACAACTCTATGCCAACTTCACACCAATGCTACTTAAGCACCCATGCAGACAGTTGCAAAAAAAAAGCTTGATGCCCCACGAGAAATGCGCCCATTCAAACCATGGAAGTTATGTGTAACTTGTCTTCCTACAACTACAATGAACCTAAAGCTGCTGTTTTGCACAAGGGAACAAACACCAACACTGGTGCCACACTCAACCCGAGTCACCTGCTCCGTGGAAGGTGCAGTCAGTCAGCTTCTTTGTGAAGATGAGGCCCGCACCTGCACTGTCAGTGAGCTGTACAAATTACAGAAGCACAGCCTACAAGCTTATGTGTCTTAGTGTGAGCAAAGAACCCGTATGGGCTCCAAAACCCATCGAACCATTTAACCCAACCCAACGAGCCAAGCTAGTCTCGTTCCGAGAAAAGTTGCAGCACGTAGGCTTTTCCTAGAATTCTTTCTCGGCCCAGAACAAGCTTGGCTTGTTGTGTAGGCACATAAATAATGAAAAGGCATGCATCACTACCTGTGAGAAAAAAGAATGCAAAAAAATGCATGTAGAGTACACAGGTGCAGTGTCTATCACATACCATTATTGTGCAGTAGATGCTACATTGGCTAAACAAGCCAAATGTATAAATGACAGGCTGCATAACCGCGCAAACTTGATGTGTGGGTCAGTTGACATTAGTATTCCACTGCTCTCAGTGCAATGTGCACCCATATTTAAAAACCACTTGATTGTGGCAAAATATAAGGACCAGAGTGCTTCAGAGATATGTGAATCTTTCCTTATTCAAATGACGGGGAACCAGTGTGTTAGCTCCCTATCAATAGAATTATTAGACATTGAGACTGCTTATCATGAATGTAAAACAAATCGCGCTAGCCATGCCATGCGCCCTTTTTGTATTTGTGTGAGCAACATGCATTCAGATTGATCTATTCCACCCCTTTCGTCCTTGGCACCATATCGCTGTGCGAGTAAAAATTGGACTTTTTCTTAGTGAAAGAGTGTTAGTTTAACACACAAACTAGCTCCATGGCAGTTTGTAATAAAGGAGTATAAGCATCTTCTGAAAACATGCCCATAAAGAACAGTGCTAAAAGAGCTCTTTAAAAAAAGAACATGAGTGTATCTGTCAGAAAGGCCAACTCTTGTGTCTTTTACTTGACATATTTTTCAATACCAATATTGAGGTGCAAGCTCACCATAGTATATTACCTTGCCAATGAAGCAAATCACAGTAGTGCTTGACTGTCGTGGGAACAACTCGGATGTGAAGATTGGCACCAAATTCGTAGCATAGCATGTTCTGCTTACACTTCATCACCAGGCCGAGCCATACCTATAGCAGCATTAAAACAAGTGAGCTTAGTGCCATAAGAGAAACAATATAGAAAGTGACACTGTGAACAAAGCAACCTTCATTAGGCATAAACAGTAATAAAATGTAGACATTGTACCCATAGCTAACTTGACTTTGAGCAACATAGCATGCACAGTAAGAAAGATCTGATGTATGAGCCATCTACTTGAAGAAGATTACTCGAAAGCCCCTTTTTGCCGCCCCCCCCCCACCCCCCTCATGCACGGATGGCTGTCTGGCTGAGTAAACCTGGTTTATCCCAGATATAGTGTAAGCAAGCGTTGTCACTTGGGGGGGCCAATCCTAATATTATTGCAGAACATGTATTCTTACAATGATGTTAATTTTTTTGTAACGCTGGCCATCCTGCAGATCCTGCAACATTATAGCATCGATAAGCCTAATCGCATTACCCGATAAGGCTAACCAATAAGTGTCCCAAGAAGCATAACTCCGGATTTCTACTGGGAAGCATTCACTACATTTTGACAAATATGCTTCTATAGCTTCAACTCTATTTTCATCAACATAGTACAAGCTTCAAGCATCTGCACAAACTTAATGCAAAAGGGTGCCATTAGGAATACCACAATAGTTTCCTACCAATTCAGCCTTTAAAATAAACACTAGCAAGTTCTTTACTATGCCTAGAACAAATGAAGCTGTTCTGGAATTGAATAAGCCTTTTCCATACATGCGAAAATCACCACCACTATGACTTGCTTATGGGCATTTTGTAGACAAAAAACACCAAGCACAAGAGTTGAAGCTTGGGCAAGTCGGTAACTTCATTTTGGTCGTGCTCACAATGAACACATGTGAGGGAAATAAGCGACAGACAGAGAGTGAAAGCGTGCTGTGCTCTATCGCTCTCTGTCTGACTGTGACTTCCTTGGTATGCGTGCACTGTGGATGTTCCTTATCTCTTTAGTATGTGTGCACAGTGAATACCATTGAAAGGAACATAGAGATGAGATAATGCTAGAATGAATACAATGAACAAGAAACGTGCCTTCTGATGCAGCACATCCTTATGCGACACAATTTTCTGGCAACATCCTAAGCCTGCTATTGCACTAAAAATGGCTTATTCGAGCTGCTGTACAAGACAAGTTTGCTTTTACAGAATACTGATGACATTTGTTCAATTATTTCGACAAACTTGTGGTTATGCAGTAATGTGAAAAAGTGGCATCATTAAAAGCCACCTTAGTTCTTGTGTAAAAAATTTAAATTACATTATGGGGTTTTACATGCCAGAACCAGTCTGATCATGAAGCACGCCGTAGTGAGGGACTCCGGAATAATTTGGACCACCTGGGGTTCTTTAACGTGCGCCTAAATCCAAGTACACAGGTGTTTTCAATTTCACCCCCTTGAAAAGGCAGCCGCCATGGTCACGATTTCATCCCGAGACCTCGTGCTTAGAAGCTCAACACCATAGCCACTAAGCAACCATGGCAGGTATGCAAAAAAAAGAAAGCATACAGTCAACTCCAGAGATCAGGCTAGGTATAAATAAGCAACAGTCAACAAGCTGAACCTTTGCATGATTGCTTTGCATAATGGTTGAGGTAAAAACAATTGCCGAAACATTCCAGATGCACTCAACACGATTTGGAGAAGACAGCATATGAGAGTTAAAAATGTTGAAAGGGAAATCTTGAGTAGTGCTTTGCTGCTGCAATGGTTTTTGTCAGTGCGTCAGTGAGCACAGTACGACTGAGGCAGCTGCTGAAAATAATAGATCCTCTTTATGGCTTTTTAGGGACTGATTTGCATGATTTGTTGCATGCCTCAGGAATTTGCTTATTTATTTATAAACATTCCTCATAGGCTCCAGTGGGAGTATTGCGTGAGGTGGTAGGAAAAAATTTCTGAACTAATAAGGAGAACATTCAACAAAAGAACTCAAACAAAAGAAGAAAGAAACCTACTCTCTCACAATGTGGCTGCAAATCGGGCAGCTAGCTTATAAAAACAAAGCAATTAGAAACAGTTTCATACTGGTAGTGCTTTAGGAGACAGAATGTTAAATTCTGAGCTTCGAACACTTTAAGCCACCTTTTGTGGACTTGGTCTGAGGTCCCGTTCTCCCTAGTATTATGGGAATCAATAACCCCGCTCCCCCCAAATTTTTTAAAAATGTAATACACAATTAGGTCAACTTACAGAACTATAATTAAGAACACAGAATTTGCGCATGCACACATGTTAGCAGAGAGAGAAACGGAAGTCTACAAGAATGCGTAATAACAAAGGTAACCAAAGCCCTGCTGCTTTTGTTGGGAAAATCATAGCAAGACATGAAAGGATATGCATGCCTCACAAGATGGTCCCTAAAAAATTGCCACAATGCAGTCAGTAGGGAGCACATCATGCATTTCTACAATAGCCTCCAATTACATTTAACTCAGAGGAGGCTACCTAAATGAATCGATTAAACTGAAGGTAGGCCAGATTCAAAATATGCAATTCAAGTAGACCGAAACTGCAAGTTATGAATATAGCATTTTCATAGCAACAGTGCTGTACATTATGTCATACATGCCAACCTGTGAACTTTATATTTTGTAAAAATTCTGCAGACAAAATTTTTTTATTGGCAAGGTAGCACACATTTTTTTAAAGCTTCTTCTAAACACCCACACTGTTGCCTTGATACACACATAATTAACCATTATTTAACAGCACACAAAGCAGCAGCGAACTGAAACACCAGAACTGACAACACTGTTTTATATCACCAGAGCACTTTTGCAGTGTTCGTGCTGCTGCCGATTTAGCCTGTTTAAGAAATTTATCTGAACAAACTGGCCTAAAGCAAGTGCCCCCTCTGGTATGCTCGTTAGAGATCACGAAAAATACGAAAAATTCAGGAGTTGACCAGGTATGAATTATACCAACAAAACCTACAGCGTGTGTAAGTGGCAGGGACCATTTTGTACACACCTTGTCGCAGCATGCAGATCAGATGATTTGCCGTGCTGTTCCGGCTGCAGAAATGTCTTAGGTTCCTATGCGGTGTAGAGATGCCTCTGGTTCACGAAATCTTGACATCCCTAAACAATAAGAAATGTTCAATTTACTGTAATCCCTGCTGAAACTGCAAGCTTGCAAGTTAACAAGATCATGTTACATTCTGAAAAGTCTCACACAACCAAACTACACGAAGCTGCATCTGGTTGTGCAAACATCTGATTGTTACACCACAAGCGGTTATTCAACATGACATGAAACTGCAGCAAACATAAATCTACTATCAAAAGCTTCACACATGCACATCTGTAGGAAGTGAAATGTGAGTTGTACTACGAATAAAATTCCTTAGCACATGAAAAGTGTTCCAAAATCGAATTTCTTTATGCGGTGGAACAAAGCATTGTCTCGAAGGACGCTGCACTGGAAATTACAAGAACAAACGCCCTATTTTTCAGCAGAAAAAAAAATTCGATGAAAAAGAAACACTGCTGTTGTAATCTCGGCTTCTCTGAAATAAACATTTACAAGCACACGAAAACACACAGGACACCCAACACAAGAAATACAGCCTGTCTGGCGACACTATATGTAGTAGAATTCGCATACAAGCTAAAATCTGGCCATGCGTCAGACACAACAATCTAGTACCATCTCGCGCAGCCGTTAGCTGACGTACAGCCTCCCGCATTTTTAACTATATTGCACCAGCATACTATGAAATGGGTGTGCGTCGTCCTGAGAATAGCAGCTTAGCAGATGACGCTTGCGCTGGAGAGTGCTTTATGCGCCTCTGCTTACTTTTGTCGGTCTCGCTAAGTATCGCCGTTGAAGGCGCTAAAATGGCCCATGATCGACGCTCGCGCAATATAGTTACAAATGCGGAAGGCTGTACTTCTAGAAATACCTATACAGAAATTACGTACACAAGCAGTAACTTTCCCTGCTTGATTTTTTTCTTTACCATTCATGTCAAACAATCACCGCAGAAAGCAAATACATGATAAAGCTCCTGGCAACGTCCAATACGTTTCAGGACATTTTTTGTGAGACTATTCGCTAAATGTGCACTGCGACATGAACGAACATTCGAAAAACACATTTAACATTGTGGTCGCTTTACTAATCATCTCGTGATCCGTATAACAATTCACACTTCACGAACCATTGACTACAAAACTGCGCGCAAGCGCCGGACTTACCTTTCTAGGCGTAGTCGGCAAACGCTCCTTCATGTCAGGTCGCGGCGTCGACTGCACGACGATCCTTCCGACGTAAACACTGTTGAATTGCGGATGAACTACAGCACGTAATAGCTCAACAAATTCTTCCGTGCACTGTGATCCGATGCGATATTATCAGAGGCCGGGAACAAAGAAAGCGCAAGCGGGCCATAACTACGATAATCGACATCGGCGAACCACGCGAAAGGTACTGCGAGCTACGTTACGCGGTCCCAGGGGTTAGGTGATCATCAAAGCACACAAGGGGCACGACATTTTCTCTCGGCACAGCGTACGCACGATTAAACATTCACATCGACCTGCCTCAATGCAGCGCGCACGCACAGCAACAAGCAGCAACAGCACGGTCATGCCATTGCGGCAGTGGCAGCGCCTCCTGGGGGCACCGAAAGCGACCATGCTTTCGTGCTTTTGCCCACTTTCGGCCCTTTGGTGACCGCATGTATCGTGACGGCGTAGTATGTGGTAGTTTGTATGGGTGTTCTGTGGTAGTATTTCGATATTATGCGTCTTATACGGCGGGTTCCAGCCACGTTCCTTTAAATAGTGAGGACAGCAATCGCTGAACTTTGGGGGCTGTGTGGCCGAGTGGTTACGACGCTTGCTTTGGGATCTGCGGTACGCGGGTTCAAATCCCACTTTGGCTTATTTTTTTTTCTTGTTATTTATTAACCTTTTCTTTATTGTTTTTTTCTCTGTGTTTGGCAGCGCCGTTGGTTGTGCCCCGGCGCCGACGCGAAGCGGCTGTCGTTGGGGTGTTGCGGAGCGCTCGCTCGTGTGTACCAACTTCAAATCGAATTTTACCGTAAATCTGTTCAAGCATTAAATCGAGCATGACAGCTTCATGTAGACCTTTTTGGTGCCAGTGGGACCAGTATGAGCCAGTTTAACTGGTTTAACTACCAAACGGGTCCCCTGTTTAGACCCATTTCTGTGTCGGAGATTCCTGTTAAAACCTGCCTGCGGGCCAAATAGGCCCCTGTTTGGTGCCAGTGCCCAGTATGAACCTGTTTGTTCGCTAAACGGGGCCCCTGTTTAGACCTATTTCTGTGTGGGAGGGTCCCGTTTAAACCTATTTGCAAGCCAAACAGGACCCTGTTCAGACCTGTTTGTGTGTAAACGGGTCCTGTTTACACCTGTATGTTGCCAAACAGGACCCCGTTAAAACCCGTTTAAACCTGTATAACCCTGTTTGAATTTAAATAGGATTTTTTAGTAGGGATAGGCAACAGCATTTAGTTATTGTCCATTGAGTTGCTTAGGCTTTTTTTTTTCGTTATTCGATTGTCAATAATATTCCAACCTGCCTTTGCTTTCACTCATTCTTTTCGTTGTTTTATTCATTTATTTACCCCCCCCCCCTCCTCCCCCGTTTTTTTCCACGAGCACCATTTTTCTGCCCCGGCTTTTATTCTCGCTTTCAGACTAGATAGTTCACTGGCCTCCAGCGGAGCAGGTACCGCCCCCGCCCTCCTCATCGTCTAGGCCCCTTCCACGAAAAGAGGAACCCACAATGACACGTCAACCGGCTAACACACGGCGCTGCCTCAGATTCTTCCACCGACTATAAGCAGCGCATTAACTTTCTTTTCAATTCTACACCCTCCCCGCTAACACACTCTCGCCCGTTACCTCACCCACCCGTCTTACCTTCGCTCCCCTTCAGAAGAACCCTACCTATAATACTGTGCCGAGGATAGCATATGTCGCTTTGAAGAAGACAAGTACACTTGTCGGAACGTTGGTTCCTGCTCTCACCTTGTTCTCGTGTTTCTCATCGTCTTGTATTTCGATCTCCTGCATTCCCCGTGTTTTCCCTGGACTCATAGGCAGATCTTGTTGAGTTTCCCAAATGTTTGCGCTCGCTTTACGTTGTTCACTGTTCATCACTGCTAAAGAGCCGATGGGGTTTTATGTGCCAAAACCATCATATGATTATCAGGCAGGCCGTAGTGGGGGAATCCGGACTAATTTGGACCACCTGGAGTTCTTTAACGTGCACCTACACCTATATAGGTAAACGGGTGTTTCCTGCATTTCCCCCCATCGAAATGCGGCCGCCGTGGCCGGGATTCGGTCCAGAGACCTCGTGCTCCGCAGCCCAACACCATAGCCACTGCGCATCCACGGCGGATGCTGAAGTGCCGATGACGCCTGCAGACGACTTTCTGTATACCTCCTTAAACTCTTTAGTAACCCAGGGCCGTATAGAGAAAGTGGGCGATGATGGTCATTATGAGTGGAGGATTTTTGCTTGCGTCATAAATACCCCCCCCCTTTCTACTCTCGGAAACCGGGGGCCGAGGTAGCATTACACTTAGCTTCCATTTTGAACAAGCACTGAAGCAAGCAACTCTAATAACACCAGAATACTTGTTAGAAGCGTAACTGCACATTGCTTATGCTTACTGACCTAGTTCTGCAAAGGTATGCTGGAAATTGCTCCATACATTAGCCAACTTTAGGAAAAACGAAGTGTACTTTGTGCCGATGCTACCAACGAGGTGGTAGGTTGTACGTAAGTGTACAGCACAATTACGGAAGGAAGTACAGATGTGATGATTCACAAAATGCAGATGCCAACTCACTTCAAAAATCACTGAAAACAATATGAGAAGGTATACATGGATTTCTAATATTAAAAACGCTGGTTAGACATGAAGACAAAAAGGTACTGTATTGTCATGATACGAAAAGTTTTTTTATTATGCTTTGGATATGTTACATGTACATGGTATGTGTAGTTATGTATTTCTTGCGGCGTCTGTGGTCCAAATAAACAAACAAGAACATGTCAATGCTACTTATTAATTACAGAATGACATAAATTGAAGGAAAGCGCGAAGGTTGTGTTTAAACATGTTAATAGTGCAGAGTTCCTTAATGTTAGGCGGTAACGAAATCCAAAATTAACAGAAAACTGAGCAGAAAAGTTGCTGTAGTTAGTCTTGGGCATAGGAAGCAAATCGCATATACTTACAATGGGTAAGGTGGTTTTCCTCTATTATTTAAGATGACCTTTTCCATTGCAGAATTTGTGCATCAGAATACCTAATGAGTATTTGTAAAACTTTTGCACAGATATGCTGTGAATACGTAGACGTAACATGACGTCAGTCTTGGGAGCAGCGTTGCCGGGCTAGCAAATGAACATTTACATCGCTGCATTCTTTTATGTGTCAGAGTGCTGTGCAAGAATCTCAAGGCACTGCAAGAGCTGCAGGAAAAGGAAGGCCTGTGCGCAGCTAACAAGCCTTCAAAGACGCACATCGAGTACTACCAACAGGTGAGGCAACCCATAAATAATGCATGTATAACGTCTACGGGTCTTCTTTCCTTGCCTCCAACAGATCATGAAAGTGAAGTTGGCGGCACAGACGTTCAGCCACTCCCTGAGCGATGCGCTGGAGTTCGCTTCTTTACTGAAGCTCCCAGGCTTCGGAAACTGCATAGGCACAGCCAACTTAGTAGCAATCTTGGATCAGTAAGGGTGCTAGTGAAGCATTTCTCGTGCACGCTGTGTCAATTTCAGTAAATGATGATGATGAATGTAGTGTTTTGTTGCGCAAGGGCCAGTATGGCGAAGGCCAGTATGGCCAGTGTTGATGAGTTCGAAGCGAAGCAATGAGTCACGAGAGGTGGATGTGCTGGGGCTGTAAAGGGGCCTAAAAAACGGTCCCTGTAAAGTGCCTAAAACCTATATGTAATAAAAAATATGGCAATGAAGAATTAAGTGTGCTATGAACACGAAAAATACATTCTGAAGGAATGACGATATACTGAAATATTTCAGAGGGAACACTTTCGAAACAGCAGCACTGCCTTAAAGGCAAATACTAAGTTACTAAACACTAAAGGCAAATACTAAGTCAAGCTAAAGTGATGGATTAGTGCTCACGTATCTCTAAGGCGTCAATATTATCCCGAACAGAACCTTAGTAATCGAGAAATTAGGGTAAATGCAGAACACATATGTCCTACGGGACATTAAAGTACTTGCCCGATGACGAAGGCACTACTTATTTAAAATGTGTCACTAGTACTCAACCACTTGTTACCAAAACATCACCGTACTGTATTATATGACGAAATAAAAGGCTACTTGACCAGTTCTATTTCATTTTTACGAAAAGAACTCACTGAAATTACACCGTTGAGAACGACGCGGGCGGTCGAAAAGTTTCGTTTTCGATCGACTCTGCGCCGCCCGCGCTTTCGCGTTTCAGTAGTTCCGTTATCGCATAGTGCTGCGCTGGTTGTGCTGGCTCGCAAAACTCGCACAAACTGCAAGTAGCAGAGAATTCCACTTCCATATGATGTCGCGGCATGGCCGAACGGTCCATGCCACTTGACCAAAAGCAGCTGCAGGGGCGCGTCGTACCGCCATCTGTCGGGCGCCGTTTTACTCACCGACGGCAGCAAAGGGCGGTGATGGCGCATGCAACGTCGCAAAGCGCCGGCGCGGCGGGAGAATTGAATTCCCATAAAGGTATTCGGACCCTTCAGTACTAATTTTCTGGTAAACTAAGTCTTTTCTTTGCACGAAACAAGCGGTGCGAGGTTTCTGGAATGGTATTTAAACAGTCCACGTCGATTTAGTATTTGCCTTTAGTGTCCCTTTAACAGAGCCCTCGAAGCGCAAAAATCTGGAGGTGTGTGCTATACAACACTATCACAGCAGCATCCTATAGACAGAGGATGCGCTACGAATTTATAGGGCTAATAAGATGCAAGACTACATCGTTCAAGACCCCAGGAGTGCATTAGTGTTAAAAAGCGGTTCTTCACCAAGAAACATAGCGGGATAAAGAGGGACACGATGGCGATATGCGAGAGGAAAATGTTTCTTCCCCTCTTTCGCCTTCCCGACACTCCAGGAGGACGGTCAGCCTCTTACCACATCTACCACAGATTGCAGGCTCTTTACCAGTCAACAGAAAATTGTGAGTATATTATGTGTGTCCTATTCTGAGACGACAGAATAGGACATCAGTTTGTAGTGTTTTCGTAGCGCAGGGTCAGAAACCTAACTTCGGCTTAATCACGTGAAGCTTATTGTTCGTTTCAGCATCCTACAAGCGTTTTCAGTGGCTTCGCAGTCTGCGGCGGGAGCAGCAGCGGAAACAGAAATACCTTGCCATACTATTGATTTGGCGAGTTCGTCTGCAAGCACATTATCCTCGATTCCTGTTTGGCCAAGAAACCGGCACGTTGTTACATTCCGGAAGTCACATGTCCGCGTACAGGTGTATTTACAATATGGATACGGAACATCCGCCAAAGTGTGGCTGCACCGAAGACGACGAAGACGACGTGTTCCTGATTGATATAGCCTATACAGGATAGGGGTTGTGCTATATCTACAGGCACCAAACCAAACTATACAAGATATATAAGGCATATATACAAGAAAGGCGACGATACATAAACAAGATGGCTGGCGAGACCGATTCTTCCTCTACACGTCAAATCGCCGTCTTCGGACTGGCGATTGGATTGGTTGCGCCGTAACATAACCCCCGCCTGCAAAGGCGCCGTCTCGGCGCTAACTCTAAGACACGAGAACTCGCGGCAAACTAAGTTTCAGCCTGGACACATGCACAGCGTCAGTGAGGACACGCGAGTCCAGTGGAGCGATCTCGTAGTTCACATCGCCAAGCTGACACAATATCGTGTAGGGCGCTGTGTAGCGCGGCAGCAGCTTTGCAGATAAGCGGACGCGGCGATAAGGTGTCCATAGAAGCACAACGGAGCCAGGAGGTAATCGAATGTCCCGATGTCGGCTGTCGTTCCCGATCTTCTGTGCGGCCTGAGACTCAGTGAGCCGGGAGCCGGCAATCTGGCGTGCCGTGTGAGCCCAGGAGAAGAAGTCTTGAGCAAATACATTGCGAGTGTTCGTCGGAGAAGGAAGCAGTTTGTCAAAGGGTGGCGGCCTACACGTAGGGTGGCGGTCCAACAGAAGTTAAAACGGTGAAAAGCGAGCGGTTTCGCGACGGGACGAATTATAAGGGAAGGTCACGAAGGGTAACGTGCTGTCCTAATCACTATGGTCGTCAGAAACGTACATAGACAGCATTTCTGTCAACGTGCGATTGAGCCGCTCCGTGAGTCCGTTTGTCTGTGGGTGGTAGGCGGTGGAAAGCTTGTGCTCCGCAGAACAACGAAGTAGGTCGTCAACAACGCGGGACAAGAAGGTGCGGCCGCGATCAGTGAGGAGCTGCCGGGGTGCGCCGTGATGGAGGATGACGTCATGTAGAAGTAAATCCGTCACCTCAGTTGCACAGCTTAATTTTTGTGCGCAAAGCTCGAGTGATCGCGTACCGGATTGCATAATCAGTCGCGACAACGACCCACTTACAGCCATATTTCGACGTCAGAAAAGGGCCGAGAAGATCGAGACCGACGGGAAAGAATGTTTCGGAGGGCACATCGATGGGCTGAAGGCGTCCAGCGGGCAGCACCGCAGGTTTTTTGCGGCGCTGACAGAGCATACAGGCTGCAACGGGTAGCGGTGCACAGAGCGGTACACGCCTAGCCAGTAGAAGTGGTGCCGTACGCGGTCGTAGGTGGCTTTTTATAGGGTTTTAAATATTAATTGCCTCATTATCTCACAATTTCTATACCAAAAGAATTCTGCTGCAAGATATTGACAATTCAAGTGTAACACCTCAAATGCAATCTAAAGCAGTCCGAAAGGTAAAAAGTTTTGGTATACGTATAAAAATATTCACGCAGAAAGTCCTCCGGGAGTGGTATAAGTATACGTAAGCTTTGTACCACTTGCTCATCTCCACGCAGCACGGTGTCATTATCACTGTTATGAAACTTGGTCCGGCCAGTACAAACGACAGCGCTGTGGCGGCACGAACTGGTGCGAACGGCGGTGCAAGGTGAATTGCTAACGCACGCAAATTATTGCAGGTGGCCCGCGCCAAGTGAGGTGGCGACGTTCCGGTCATTATAAGCCGTCATCGCCCTATAACGCCTTATCCATTCGCGTCGAACCATTATGAACCGTGACCAAACGCACTCCGCGGGCGAATGCACGTGGCACGGCCGCGCGGACCGATTCTTGAAAGCGATCGGCGATGCCGACAGTGTCTTCCATAGCTTGGCGTGCTGTGTTCTGGCCGCTTACATAGCGTTGAAGAGCGACGCACGGGCCCGTATCTTGAAAGCCATCTGCGAAACGGGCAGTGTGTGGTCTGTGTTGAGAGCTCCGTGTTGGCGGTGTTCTCGCCGCTTCGTTGGCGTTAAAGCGACAGGCAGCACGAAGCTAAAATTGCTCGATGATTCTTTGGCCTATATCTTGAAAGCGATCGTCTTACATGACGGACGGACGGACGGACGGACGGACGTACGGTTTTCTCGTTGGGTAGGCAGAGGAATGCTTACGCTTTTCCAAGTGTAACGCGCTTTCTAGGGGCTCGGCCGTGCGTCGTACTGATTAGTACGGCCATCGTCGGCAATATATAAATACCAATGCCAGGACAAGGTATTTAGAGAAATATATTAGAATCGTAAGCAGTCGCGATGTAATCTTCTTGTTTCGCTCTGGGTTTTAATGATAAATTGGATAGCACAAGACGGCGCTTTAGCAACACATGAAAATGATCCATCCATCCAGATATTAAATTACACGTTCTTATACTGCAACCGGTATCAGCTATAGTAATTACAAGTTCTTGGAATACACTTCGAATACCTCCAGCCATGTGAATGCGCGTTTATATTTGCGATTCAAGTTCGCTGCAAATTTCACTCCGTTGAACCATGCCTCATGGGCTGCGAAGGTCAGCGCCCATTTCATTAAAACGAAAGAAAGAAGGAAGGAAAGCACTAAAAAATATCCCATCTGGTAGGAGCCAGGGCTCTCATGTCATTGAATTTTACGGGTCGTGTTCGAACTGCTCCGTTTCAGAAGGACCACCAACGGTCGGTTCACGTGTCAGCCGCCACAGTGCACTGTAATAGCAATTGGAGAAAGCCCCAACAACCGGGTATCAGTAAGCATATATAATTTCTAGCTCATGTTTCGGGATTGACATTGCAATTTTGACAATTTCGGACACGACATTGAAATGAAATTTACACAATCTTAGTTAACCGGATGGGCCTACACAGACCAGTCGTAAACATTTTAGGCTGAGCGTACAAAGAATCTGATAAACAGAGAAGGAGTGCACTAGCGGGAGTTGGTCTAAACAATGGTTCGGCGGCGCCTGAAAAACCGCGCCGCAATCGTGTCGAGAACGTCGCCGGCCGCCTTGGCCGGGTCGACCTCGGCCCAGGCCATGAACGTGGTGTACGAGAAGGTGAGCTCGTCGCCGCTTCGTGGCAGCACCCGCGCTGCGGCGTTCGCGCAGTCGCGCACGAACTCGTCACGCAGCTCTGGAGGCACTCGGTGCATCACTGGGCAAGTGCCCATGATCAGGTCTGCGGGCAGAGGACAGATATGGGTGAAGAAGGATTGCCATGTGAACGCACGCAGCTTTTTTTGTCTTCACACGCTGAAAAGGGGGCCCTAGTTCAAAGTTAACTTTAGAGCTTCCTACGAGCTGCCCTGACAGAGACAAGTCCCCTTGTCGAAGCGTTGGCTTGAGCGACATTCCTTGTTTGACTACTGCTCATCGCTTCAAGCCTACGTCTTTCTGTGAACCCCTGTCTTGTTTGGATTTCGCGCGTCCTAGTGTCATAAGTAACCGGCCGTCAACCCCGAGTAAATGCGGACAAATTGCGAGCACCCTTACGTTCTTAAACAAAATGTTAGTAAATAGCTACTAAATGCATGCATTTACTAGATTACTGTGCATTTTACTACCTTCTTACTAGTTCTGTGTTAGTCAGCGGATAGCAAAGCTACTTAATGCTGCGTTTACTAGCCGTAAAGGCTTAGTAGTTTTTACCAAGTAACTACTAAGCCACTACTATCTCGTCTGGTCGTAGTCTATTATGCTGCGATGGTGACAGTAATATGCAAACTTTAGATAAACTGTAGTACTGTTAATTATGTTCGACTGAAGCCCAAACCGCATGAGAGCGATTTTGTGCGCGACGGCGACCAGTGACAAAAAGGGCCGTCGCGCGAACAGATCGCTCGTTCTTGTCGCTCGATCGCTCAGATCTGAAAATCTAGAATTCATCGCTCGTCGCCCGGAAGTGCTATGAGCGACTAGCCAATAGCGCGAAGCCGGAACTGGATATTCATCAGCCAAGTACTACCGATTGTCGCACGGAATGAGCAAACGACTAGATTTTGATACGTGCAAGGATAATAACGTAGTGCAAGACCTTAAGAAATATTTATGCTGCTCTTTACACTAAAACACATCAACTTAAATTAATAAAGCACGCGTCACGCCAGTTTCGGCGAATATTTGCTGCCCTCATACCGGCAACACCGGGGAGGCGTCGCTCAATGTCGTCGCTCCTCTCGTTGCTCGCATGCGGTACGACTTGTAGGCGAGCGACCGCGACAGCCATCTCCATCACGTCGCTTGTCGCTGTCGCGCGCAAGATCGCGTGCATGCGCTTTATATTTTAGTGTTACGCGCGACGTCGTAGCACGCATATACGCAGACAGCAGGCTATAAAAATTCGGGCACCAAGCTTTGATTATTTATCCAAATACATAGGTGCTCACTGGGGCACCATGTGATCCCTCAAACTAGGGCTATAAATACTCTTGAAGCTCCTCGTGGGGTACGTGTCACGTAGAACATATGTCATTGTTCGGTTTGTGTGTTCTTGTTTATCGTTTCTTGATGAAGTTATTTAGTACGAGTACTTCGTTTCCCGGAGTAATTTCCCGTAATGTCTCTGGCAAGCATTACATATACTGATAATTGATGCCTCATACAAATATGACAAAAGAGCGCGGTCCTTGTTTTTTTCATGTGCATTATTTTACCTTCTTATGATGTTACAATACCATTGACTTATAATATGACAATGCAAGCGGCACTTATAAATCGAATGGACCGCATTGTTGGTGAATATATTAACGCGGTAACGTTAAGCGCCCGTGTCGCAGAAACTCCTGCGTCAGCGACGGTGTTAAGCATCAGCGTCTGGTTGAAATAATCATAGCGAACCACATCATCTCGAACCACCCCGACCGGGCGGGCCCTTCGCGTGGCGCAAGGCGTTAGTGTAAAAAAAATGTAATTTCTCAAATTAAAATTCGTCAGAGAAATCGTAAAGTACGACTTAACTACAATGTACAAACGTGATAGCGTTGGATTGTTTTTTGAATATACAAGAAAAAAATCCTGATAAGCAGCCAGGGATCTTTGAATGCTACCGCGTTCCACTCTTCAAGGCGAAGGTTAAGCGTCCTCCAATTCTGATGGTGGTTTGCTGTAGTTTGGTTCTAGGCAACATTGAGGGGAATGTTGAAAACCGAGATTTTCTCAATTTTGATCGAGCCCTATGTCGCAGAATATACGGTTTCGGCGTCAACGGCGTCCAATCACGCTATCGCATTCCACTCTTAAAGGCGAAGCTTAAGCGTACTCCAAGTTTGTTTCAGTTCCGTTAGTAACTGCACTACCGAGGTAGTACTACGTATTCCTAGCTTCAGCAACTACGTGCAATTAGCAAGAAGGTAGCGCTTTTTGTGAAAAATAACGAATTAGTATTTTGTTAGTGAATAGCACTAGCCATGAAGGACATGATATGGCTGTGCCCGTATAAGTTCCAGCTTATATACATACCTAAGCCTATAGACACTTCTTGCAGAGTAGTTCGCTCGAGGAACGAGATGGCGTTTACGGCGGCACACCGCACGTTGCGTCAAGCGAAAGTACACGAAAGCGAAATCATTAACCCTCTTCTGCCCTGCTACTGTGCGATAACCTCTCGGAAATGCAACTGGTTGGTCCCAAATAAGCTGTGTTCCATTAGTGCTGCAAGATGCGGAATGGTAAAGGGAAGACGTGTGCAGTAATTGGCTGCAAAAATAGTGACTGCCATATTAAGGAATGCAATGAATCTGTGTGGCCAAGTTCACGAACTGCTGCTACGCAAGGACTGCCTGTGTTGACGGCCCTTCGCGATGCACGTCTTTCCTCGAGGACAAAAAAAAAAAAAAAAATCACTCATGCCCCAGCGTTGTATCGTCATTCTCCAAAGAAAGGACTTGAATCCCGGAACTTCGGCTACAGTGAGTAGTGTACCGCTCGTTACACAGTGACAAAAGGAGTAGCGCCACTTCGTGGCATAAGAGGTTTCTCGCACGTTATCTACGTACATCCACCCCAACTCATACTCAAACTTACGCCCACTCTATCGCCAAAGTTTCAAGAATATGAGAGTGGGCGCACTATTGCACCGAAGCATGGGTGACGTACCACACCTACAGCACACGAATGTTCGAAGCGGAACGTTTCGTGACTTCTTGTTTCTGGGGTTTTACGTGCCAAAGCCAGTTCTGATTATGAGGCACGCCTTAGTGGAGGGCTCCGGATTAATTTTTATCACCTGGTGTTCTTTAACGTGCACTACAACGCAAGCACACGGGCGGTTTTGCATTTCACCTCCATCGAGGATGCGGCGCCGCGGCCGGGATTCGATCCCGCGACCTCGTGCTCAGCATCGCAACCCCTTAGCTAACTGAGCCACCGTGGCGGGTAACGTTTCGTGACGGTCCACATGCACAGTAAGGGCTCATTCACACAGCTGTCAAACGCTCCGTCACGTCACCGTCACGGCATCCGTTTTCGTCAAGGGAGAGGGTTTCCGAGAGGGTTTCCGTCACCGTGCTGGCGACGGAAACGTAGAGCACCGCTCTGCGTCGCCGGCGAGCTGTTTTTGAGGGGAAAACGACTCGGAAACCCTCTCCCCTTACGAAAACGGATGCCGTGACGGTCACGTGACGGAGCGTTTGACGGCTGTGCGAATGAGGCTTAAGCGAGTGGCTAGCGATAGTACGTCTTTGCTGTCAAGCTATTATTAAGTACAAAACATTTATGCTCCAAGCCTTCTGCGCAGCAAAGAACAAATCTATCGCAACTGAGCACTGAGCGAGCGATTAGGCCGTAAATTGACGCCAGTTAAACAATCGTATAGTGACCCCAACGACGAGCGTTACTGCGTCAGAAACATGATAAACCGCTGCGTCAAAGACATTGGAAAATAAAGAACGAAGAGTATTCGACAGTGAACCCGATTGAATGCAGAAGCGGCAAGTTTGAAGAGCTTTGAATATATTTTTAGCCCCGCTAGAACCATATACTCTGCTCGCACCTTTTAGACAAGGCGTATTGAGCTCCGAAAGCGCTTATATGTCCTCTGAAGCTGTGGCCAAATCTTTGTGTCATTTACGCAATCACCGTGAGCGGTATCTACCTAAACGGAGATTTGCTGAGTCGCACTGGCGTAACGCAAATCCATTGTAAACACGGAGGCAACGTAGGCAGCTGAGGCAAGCAATGGACGCTTCACTACGTGAATAAACATGGCGGCGCCCACCGGATCGACGTGATATGGTTCTATACGTAGGCGTACGTATGTATATTGACACAATGATGTGGGGCTCACGCACAGCGGGACGGCGCGCGCAAAGGTCGGCGCTATGAAAGACGACGAAGCGCGTAGGCTGCACGTTCTTCTGGCCCGCCATTAAAGAGAAGCATCTGTTTTTCAAGACTCCGTCTTCGATCTACGTTACATTTTTCTGGTGGAGGTGCTGGGTACATGCTACCACTCCCAGATGGAACCACGCCTACAAGCCCAGTACGAAGTCCGGTCGAGCTGACTCCTGTTCACGTACGGACAAGCCGTCGACTTCAAGGACTGCCACCGGAGCACGAACCTCTACCCAACCGAGTCAGAACGATGAGTACATCAGTTCCGTCTTCTTCCTCAACTGCACCGACCGAGGTCGTGCTTAATGAGCCGCTAATCCCCAAATCCTTCCATGGGGACACCTTCGAGGATGCTGAGGACTGGCTCGATCACTTTGAGCGTGTCGCTGAATTCAACGGCTGGACTCCGGAGCGCAAGCTACGCAACGCCTACTTTGCCCTCGAGGACTATGCGCGGACATGGTTTGAGAACCGTGAGGCGGCCCTATCAACATGGCATGAATTCCGACGGCAGCTAATCAGCACATATGCCAGCCTCGATCGCAAGGAGCGAGCTGAATGTGCAATTCAGGCGAGAGTACAGCGGCCGAACGAAAGCGTCGCAATGTTTGTCGAGGATATGTGCCGACTTTTCCGACGCGCGGATCCGTCCATGCCGGAAGAAAAGAAGCTCAGGAACTTAATGCGTGGTGTCAAGCAAGAGCTATTCGGAGGCCTGATACGCAACCCACCAAGGACCGTTGCAGAGTTTCTCGCGGAAGCCATATCAATGGAAAAGGCACTGCAGCAGCGAACAAGGCACTACAGCCGCGACGTGTCGACCCTATCACGTGACCATCTCACTATACCTGTTGATAATACCGACGCCTTGCGAGACCTCATTAGGCTTGTTGTTCGAGAAGAGCTCCAGAAGCTTCAGGTGGCTCCGGCATCGGTACCGCGACTTGCTCTGGCTGAGGTCATCCGAGAGGAAATCAGGCAGGCAGTCCAAGTCCCAGAGCGAAGCGAGACACCACAGCCCGAGATACGGCAGCCACAGCCTCGCATGTCGTATGCGGAAGTTGCGCGAAGTTCGTTGTCGCCGACTTTTCACGGTGTGAGCGACGTGCCGGACTTCCATGGTGTGCGCGCCGTGGAACAAGCAGCTGGCGACTTCAGGCCTCGCCGCACGCCATTCATGGCTGAAGCGCGACCACCCCGCAACAGCGACGTATGGCGTACTGCAGACCGGAGGCCCTTGTGTTTTCATTGCGGTGAAGCCGATCACCTCTACAGGGCATGTCCTTACCGCCGAGCTGGGCTCCGTGGATTTTCACTGAATGCGCCGTGCCCACGAAATGGCGAACGCCCCCTAGAGATTGAAGCCTACCTCGCGGGCGCCAGGACGTCATTTACCCCACGATTCCATGACACCCGGTCACCGTCACCCGCCCGAAACAGGTCTTCCAGCCCCCTCTTCGCGCCGAGCGCACCAAGGCGTCGCTCACCCAGCCCTGCTTCCCGGGAAAACAGAGTTCAGCGACCTGCGGAGGTGAGGTCGCTGACGTTGCGAACGCTGAAGATCCTCCACTACGACGACCGCGATATGACGCAATTGAGGCGCAGAGAAATCAGTGCAGTTCGGTGTCAGTATCTTGCGACGTACCAGTTACCATAGATGACCACGAAGTCACGGCGTTAATTGACACGGGTGCGGACACGTCTGTCATCAGCCAGAATCTCGCACGTATGCTGAACAAAGTTTCGACGCAATGGGCCGGAACTCAGATTCGTACTGCAGGAGGGCACCTCTTAACCCCAATGAGCCGGTGCACGGCAAGAGTCAACATTCGGGGCTTCACGTACATCGGCGACTTCGTCATTCTTCCTGAATGTTCAAAGGACCTTATACTCGGCATGGATTTCCTTCAGGCGAACGGCGCTATCATCGACCTGCAAGAGTCTAGAGTCAGTTTCGCTACTACACAAGCCATAGCGCACAGTAATCACAACGACCGTGACATCGCGCTTCGCGTTGCCGACGATCACGTCACGTTGCCACCCAAGAGCAGTGTGCTTACCCTTGTCCGATGCGACATGGAGGACGTCGCCGAAGGAATTGCTGAGGCAAACATCCCCCTGCTTCTTGAGCGCCACATTTGCATAGCCAGAGGGCTTCTTGAGGTGCAAAACAAATGTTCAGTCGTTTTGCTAACAAACTTTAGCAACGAGTATCCGGCATGTACCGCGAGGAACGACAATCGCATTTCTTCGAGAAATCATTCATGTTACTGACATTGGCACGTTGGAAATCGCATCGTCTCAGCAATCTGAGTTACCCAGCCTAAAAGAACGGATTCACGTTAACGCTACTCTACCAGACCATCAGAAAGACCGACTACTGAGTCTCGTGAACGAGTTTGCCGACTGTTTCTCAACGTCGTCCAAAGTACGGCGTACGTCCATCACAAAGCACCGCATTATTACGGATGAATCCGCACGTCCTGTTCGCCAGCCTCCTTACAGAGTGTCTCCAGTGGAAAGGGAAGCGATCAAGCAGCAGGTGAAAGAGATGCTCCAAGACGACGTGATCCAGCCGTCCACAAGCCCGTGGGCCTCCCCTGTAGTGTTAGTCAGAAAGAAAGACAACACGTTACGCTTCTGTGTAGATTACAGAAAGTTGAACCGTGTCACCAAGCGCGATGTTTATCCTCTGCCACGCATCGACGACGCATTGGATCGTCTACAACAAGCCAAGTTCTTTTCTTCGTTGGATCTTAAATCCGGATATTGGCAAATCGAAGTTGATGAACAGGATCGTGAAAAAACAGCGTTTGTGACACCTGACGGCCTTTATGAGTTCAAAGTTCTCCCCTTCGGTCTCTGTTCCGCACCTGCCACCTTTCAGCGGATGATGGATACCGTGCTTGCTGAACTCAAATGGCAAGCCTGCCTCGTATACTTGGACGACGTTGTCGTGTTTTCGAGCACGTTTGACGAGCATCTCGCACGACTTGAGAGCGTCCTCGCTGCGATCCGTACTGCCGACCTCACCATGAAGCCTGAAAAATGCTACTTTGGGTTCCAAGAGCTCAAATTTCTTGGCCATGTCGTTGGTCCTAAAGGCGTCCGACCAGACCCCGACAAGTTAGCTACCGTCGCCGAGTTTTCACCACCCACAGACAAGAAGGCTGTCCAACGCTTCCTTGGTTTGTGCGCCTATTATAGACGCTTCGTCGAGGGATTCTCTAGAATTGCTGAGCCTCTGACACGGCTTACACGCGACGATGTGCCTTTCATTTGGGCGGACGAGCAGCAGCAGTCGTTCAATGAATTGCGCCAGCGTTTGCAAGCTGCCCCAATACTTGCTCATTTCGACGAAGACGCAGATACAGAAATCCATACTGACACCAGCAATGCGGGTCTCGGCGCAGTTCTTGTGCAGTGGCAAGATGGTGCTGAACGCACCATTGCTTATGCGAGCCGCAGTCTCACCAAGGCTGAGAAAAACTACTCAACCACTGAAAAAGAATGCTTAGCGGTTGTGTGGGCAATTAGTAAATTCCGACCCTACTTGTACGGTAGACCCTTTAAGGCTGTCAGCGATCACCACGCCCTGTGCTTGCTTGCCAACCTCAAGGATCCTTCAGGCAGACTAGCCCGTTGGAGCCTGCGCTTACAAGAGTACGACGTTACCGTTGTCTACCGATCTGGAAGGAAACACAGTGACGCTGACTGTCACGCGCACCGCTCCCTACGACATCATCAGACCCTGACTATGACTTGCCATTTGTCGGCGTTGTCGACGCCGTAAAGATGGCTGAGCACCAGTGCGCTGACCCTGAGCTGCTGCCGCTGATCGAGCACCTTCAAGGAGTTGAAGGTGTTTTACCTCGCTCGCTCGTGCGCGGCTTATCATCGTACTGTTTGCGCAACAACGTCCTTTACAGGAAAAACTGCGGAAGCGGTCCAAATACGTACCTCCTTGTCGTGCCATCGGCGTTGCGCCAAGACATTTTGCAAGCCTGCCATGATGAGCCATGCGCGGGACACATGGGATTCGCTAAGACATTAGCAAGGATACGACAGAAGTATTACTGGCCCCGGCTTTTTTCTTCTGTTCAACGCTACGTGAAGACCTGCCGCGATTGTCAGCGCCGCACGAAACCGCCCTTTAAACCGGCTGGATTTCTCCACCCTGTGGACCCTCAAGCACCGTTCCAACAAATAGGAATGGATCTACTTGGGCCATTCCCAGCGACCTCTTCGCGCAACAGATGGATAGTCGTCACTACCGACTACTTAACCCGGTACGCCGAAACCAAAGCTATTCCGGAAGCAAACTCGTATGAAGTGGCCAAGTTCTTCGTTCACCACATCGTCCTACGACATGGTGCACCTTCTGCTCTCATCACGGATCGCGGTACAGCATTTACAGCCGAACTTATGCAGGACGTTCTCCAGCTAACACATAGCTCTCACCGCAAGAGCACTGCCTATCACCCTCAAACCAATGGATTAACGGAACGTCTGAACAGAACGCTGGCTGATATGCTCTCCATGTATGTCGACGTAGCGCACAAAATGTGGGACGATATTTTACCCTATGTCACCTTCGCGTATAACACTGCTGTACAGGAGACTACAAAATTTACGCCGTTCGAACTTGTATACGGGCGCCACGTCACGTCAACACTTGACGCCATGCTACCTGTGGATGATAATAGCCCGACCAGCGAACACGTGGAAGAGTTCGTACAAAGAGCCGAAGAGGCCCGCCAGCTTGCTCGGCATCGTATCCGGAGCCAACAGCATACCGACACCCTGCGATGCAACCAGGGTCGACGCGACGTCCGTTACAATACCGGCGACTGCGTGTGGGTCTGGACGCCCATCGGTCGCCGTGGACTCTCGGAAAAGTTGCTCCGCCGGTATTTCGGTCCCTACAAGGTTGCGCGCCGCCTCAGCGACGTAACCTACGAAGTCGTCCCCTGCAGTTCCGACCCCGGTTCGCTCCGTCGTCGTCCTCGCGCTGAAGTTGTTCATGTAGTACGCATGAAACCATACCATGCGCGTACGTGAACGCCCAGATGCACCTGTGGAGCTCCATTTCTTGTCATGGCTGAAAGAACTTTTTGACGCGACCGAGACGGTCGCTTTTCGTACGGGGGGCAATTGACACAATGATGTGGGGCTCACGCACAGCGGGACGGCGCGCGCGAAGGTCGGCGCTATGAAAGACGACGAAGCGCGTAGGCTGCACGTTCTCCTTCTGGCCCGCCATTAAAGAGAAGCATCTATTTTTCAAAACTCCGTCTTCGATCTACGTTACAATATGTAAGCCTACATAGGCCTACGTATACGCCCTCTTATTTGTAATAAAAGCCTTTAAATTCACTCGAATTATCCCACTACCGGTGAATTCGGTGTCCAGGAATAGATCATTTGCAAGAAAAACCAAAGCAATTTATTCACTAACAAACCAATTATAATATGTTATTGTCTATAATCATGTTTATATTAGAAAGTTGGAGCCATGATAGCAGTCTTTTTCCGTGTCTCTACATTCCAAATCAACCATCTATGTCGAACGAAATAACTGGCGTCAAATTATTCGTTCAATTTATCTGATTACGCAAGCAGAGCCGCGAAACGCTGCTCTAGGTCCAAACCATCTGTGAGGCGGAAGTGTGGCGTAAGGTGATGCTGCAGTCGCACATCCCTCTGGCCACGATCTTATTGGCGATTTGCTCAACCCACGACCGAATGCACAGTTACTTCGGTAGCAGTGGCGAGACGGGCATTTTCAACACCACCTATAAGCACAAGGCCTGTTCGCTCCTATTCACGACGTCATGCTAGCTGGCCCTAAATTTCCAGTGCCAAGCCTGGCGTGACGAAAGCGGTGTCGTCGCATTTCGGGAGGGCTTTCTGGAAAGTGGTGGTAGTCTTAAGATTTCTGCTAAGCAGGCATAAGATCACAGCTCCTCTGCAACAATTTCGCACTTACGTGTGCCATAAAGTGAGTAATAAATAAGCTAATTTATGTATTATTGTTATTATTCTATTTTGATGCTAACATCCGCCTAGCCACGTAACCTCTCTGCAATAACGGCAGTGGCCTAAATATCACAGTTTATTTTAAAATAAAGTGTACGGCATAAATAGACAGACCTGGCATATACTTTGCAGCAAGTTTACACAACCCCACAACCCCACTTAAACAATCACTTCCACAATGAGTCACAATATATGACTACCAACTTGCCCGCTTGGTAATCCCTCTACTTTTAGAACCTTGTTTGTACCACGAAACACGTGGCACATTTGATTTTGGCTTAATCATGACAATGCGCCTAAATACTACTTTAGCAGCCTCCGACGATGCCTTAAACAGCGTAGCTGAGAATGCTGCTGAGCAGTCCCTATAACATCCTTCGTTGTGGAAAGAAAATAAAGCCTGAGGAGGTTCGTACCGTCCAGGCTCTCCGTGGTGGACAGCCGCCAGTTGGTCTCCAGTAATTTGCTCAGTTTCACCTTTAACCCGGCGTTTTCCATCATCTTGCATACGAGCTCGGAACCTTTGTCTCCCTCGGGCAGCTTCAGAAGAAATGCCTTGTAGTCCTTAAGAAAAACCACGCGTACAAGCATTTTACAAAAGAGAGAGAGGGCCAGCAAAATAGCACGGAGAGCCTGCTATTGCAGCGAGAAATTTAGGATTTTAAAATTGCATGAAATATACAGTGGCAACAGGGGAGGGGATTCGGTATATAGCGCGTACACTCCAAGTGCAAGAAACCACTGAACCTTCTCATTGAGAGTACAATATTTTACACTAACTAAACAGCCTTTAAAGTCGCACTCCGCGTCTAAGTTTACCAGTCATGTCCTGTTCACAAACAGTAGTAAAAGAAAGTTTTCAAAAAGGAACAGATCATTCTTTCGCCACAACGACGAATTGCGAATTTTTGTTTATGTAGAGCCGTGTATCGATGTGCCCAATTCATGGTGTTTTATATCCAGATTGCGTCTGAGTTCTTTTCCTCGCAACACTATATAATACATAAAAATACCTTTACGCATGTATATAAGAAAACATGTTGAGGCAACGGAATGTTCCCAATTGGAAGCTGTAATGTATATGAAAAATAAATAAAAGAAACATAGAATAACGAAGTCGAATATATAAGATCCGGGAATTTTTTTGTTAAATTGAAAACTTAGATGATTTAAAAACACAAACTATCATGGGAATAACGCAATTTTTATTCAAAAGCGAAAAAATATGTAATTTCTCCGACTTTCCGCCTCAAGCCCGGCGCGGTTTTTTGCTTACTGTCGCAATGCGTTAATAAATTTTAAGGCGTTCGGAACACACCAGGTTTCCTGAAACTTGTTTCCTTACCCGTGTCCTTTCCCAAGCCTTCGTTAAATCGGGCGAGACGTTTACTTCATTTTCTTGCTTCGAGGTTTTCAACGCATTAGGCTCCATGAATGAATAATTTCGTATAATTGGAGTTAAGCAAGATCCCCGCGCCTATACGGCTCCTGTATTTCGATATTGCAAGTTCTGTCGCTGCACGAGCTCCGTGCTTCTGATTCTGAAGTTTGTGCTCACGCACCGTTTACCAGTGATTCCAAGTTGCATTACGGCATTAGCGCTGTTTTAAGCCACTGTGGCGCGGCGCTGAAACAGGCAAGGCGTGTCCCGTGAGAAGGCATACACCATGTTACAACATCCTACTTCACCCCACCCGAATGCGTTCTCACCGCGGCCAGCTCGGTCCAGCGCCCTTCATCGGCGAGCATCTGGTACAGCGGCACCAGGTTGGAGCGGACGCGGAACATAAGGAACAGCTCGCCGCCCTGTTCCCATAGCAGCCGGCGAATGTTGTTCAGCGCGCGCTGCTTGTCCCGCACGGTCTCCAGCTGGTAGAGGGAAAAAATCCGCCGGAATTGGCCCCAGCTGGACAGCGCCTCGTCCACGTCACGTTCCACGTCCAGCACCTCGTAGAGGATGTCGCGCTGGGCCGCGTTGCGGCGAAGAACCTGGCAGCAGCCCATCGTCGCAGCGACCAGAACGGTTAAGTCTAGCGTACTACCTTGAAATAAAACAGCGCGCACGAACGAGTGCGGATAGAACAGGAGGCACACACCATAAGCGCGGCATGTGGGGTGAAGCTGAGGCATTACCAACTCCCCGAAGTTGCAGTTTTATTGCAGTATATACTAGCCACGCCTTTCGGCAGTCATAAATTGCGAAATAATTTTTTTGCAGTATCGAGTCCACCACCACAACAATTGACGGCGCCCATACGCTGTCTCTACTGACGAAAGAATAAATAACGCAAATTTACGTTAGGCCGCAAAATGGAAGATACAAGCAGGGCAAGCACACACCGGATAAACAACTGTCCAGTGTGTTCCTGTCGTTATTGTGTCTTCGTTTATAGTTTGCAATGTTATTTGGCCAGTATGGACCAACTATAGTCGAGCAACAAGTATTGTAACGCTTCACGCTGTCTACCGTGTTCTGCACGATTTCCAAGAAAATCAAGGAAATGGCGTTCACTGGGCGAATTTCTGTAACATGTACGCGACGGGTGCGGACATCATCCAGCAATTTCTCTTGCTATTCATTTCGCGACATTGTTCGTGTGCTTGGTTCGATTTACACAATAGCTTTGACACGGAGCAAATAAACGGCAAATATTGAATGCTTGGGCGTCGTCTGCTCTAAGGGTCTTTATACGTATATATCGACAACACCAGCCATAAACCAGCCGGACGCGGGGTAATCTGCTCGAGATAGGTGACGCAAAGTGCGCGTGCATAGCGCATATATAGTCGACCCTCTAGCGCACCTCTTCATTGTGAGCAAGGGTCCCGTAGTAATTCCACAACATTGATTATATGTCTTTTTTCTGTGTTAGGCGAGTGCTCGTTTTCTTTTGACCACGTATCACCCTCGCCTGACGAGTTTTCGTTGAACTAGACGAGATCAAACGCTTAATATTTGTTTTTTGCACGTCAACCTTGTGTCTCATCAAGCCCGGAGAGCCAAGCAAGTCGTGCGCATGCAGCATATATAACTAATCCAGGATAAACCCGTAGGACAAAATATTAGGCGAACTTATGCTCCATTGCGAGTTATGACTTAGATGTTGGTAGAGAAAACGATAAAACAGTATAACTTGGTAAGCTACGTCATGAGCTGACATGACGCCTGCGTTCAGCACGCACCTTAATCACGTCAAGCGACCTTTCTGTGGCGACGATAACGCGATGGAGACCCCCGAACTCTTTGACGATGCAGCGGGTCAGTTCACCGGAGCCGCAGCCAAGGTCGAGGAACTGGTCCCAAGACGTCGTCTCGCGCACCTTTGCCTCCAACCACTTGAAGGCCTTCTCGCAGTCGCTGATAAAGTACGGGCGCTTGGCCTTCATCCATGGCGGCAGGGCCAGTTTCTGGCCGCCCTGCATCGCTGCACGCTCGGCGGCATCGCGACATCGACTCTTATGTGTGGGCGGCTGCGTCAAAATTGGTGGCGAAGTGCTGTCGTGAGCGGACGATCGCAGCTGCCGAAAAGTGTGACCAGGACGTTGGTCTACGGCCATCATTCCCACTGGGCCTATCCGCCATGCGGCCGTCGGGCCCTTTCCAACAGTGCAGTACCCTCGATGGTCCGCCATAGTCTTCAATCTTTGCGACCGAGTCGCAGGCTCCTTGTAGGCGACGGTTAAGAAGCCGCGGTTTTGCCGCGTGTGATGTCCGACAAACAGGATATGGCGCCTCGGGGCTCTAGGAGCAACGAGAAGCGAAGCAAGATGGTGTCCAAGGTCGGGCACACCAGTCATCCTATGTAAATTTAGGCTCGCCGAGTTGTTAATGCTGTAACCGTTGGGGGACCCAAAAGGCCGCACTACTGTTTGCACAAAGGATGAACGGTCGTCGCTGGAAAGGCAGCGTGCTTGGACCGACTCGCTGAGGGCAAGGGTACATTTTTTGCGGGATTCACGCACGCATTCGGCGACACGCAGTCCTGTTCCTAAGCGGGCGCTGCAGCCGATAGCAAGCATGTTCGTACCTTGGGTTTGCTCTGGCCGGAGTTGAATCAAAAGAATTTGGCGGTCAAAATGAACACGGTTACTAGTTACTCCTTGATGACTGACGGCGCCACGTCATCTCGTAACGCCAGCAAGCCCACACTCCGCTGCTCTAACAGAGGATGATGATACCTCAATCAATGGCACAACCCAATGTGGGGGATAGGCCAAGAACCGGGTGGTATTATGATGGAAATTTAAAATAAATTAGCTTAGAAATAAATAAGTAATAAAAATTTAAGGAAAATAAATGAATAATTGAAGATGGGAAACGAACTGATAATAAAAGATTTAAGTAGTCTATACTAAGTTAGTCAGCCTTGCCTAGATAGGAATGGGAATATGAATTTAATAATAAATTAAATACAGTAAAGGATAGACGTACACTTTGAATAATAATATGAATACTAATATAATTGTGATGTTGTGACATTACTTTTTGAATTTGATGAATCTAATATTTATCAATCATGGAAATTGGGAAAATATTAAGGCAATCTTTTTGTGTCACAAAGAAAATTATAAATGGCTCGGCAAACATTCCCGTAGCTATATCCTAACACCGTGGCTCTAAGTGAGAGTATAACTGAACTGCTTAAAGGCAGCCCTAGATTGCGAAGTGGGATTTCCAAACATCGTTGTCGATGATTAGAAAACCGCCAACAGGATAAAAAAAGTGTTCGATGGATTATGGTACAGTGTACTAGAAGAGGGCAGTGGGCTTACTCTCTGGCGGAGGCTATGCGATGCGGCGGCTCCACAAATTTCGCAAATATGAGCTTCTCCGATAGCCCGAGCGGCGGCGCTGGCGTCCACTTCAATGGAACGTGGGTGCGACGGCGCAGCTGCCTAGTGCCCGCCCAGTGCCTTAGTTGGAGTTGCTGAGCTGCGTTGTTTTTTCTGTGGACGTCGTCGCGTGGGGTTTTTTATTGCGATAGCAATTATATGGACACTTCAACCGGATTTCTGCCGTCGGCGTCGCCATCACCGTGAGGTTCCGTATAGATAAAATCTTCGCCGCGCGCCGTATGCCCGAGCGGAAGCGTGCGGGGACGCGCGCTATCACGGAGAGCGAACGCACGGCGGAAAGCAAACGCGACCGTCGCGCTTTGAAAGGCCGTGGGGGTATGGGAGGGAGGAAGGGAGGCGGGGCGACGCTGCGTTCCTGCAACAAAGGCCTATCTTGCAACCGGGCGCAAGGGGAACTTTCCACTCAATCTCTCACGCGCAAGCAAGGAAGCGGGAAGCCAGCGCCGGAGGGAGCGGGGGGGGGGAGGGGGGGGCGCACTTCTACTCTGCCAACAACCGCGGTCGTTGCTCGCCCGCACCGTCTCTTATCTCCACACGGCTCTGACCTTTGTATGCGCTGTGCATTCGCCGTTCAGTTTCCGTTGAAGCGATAGACCGCACGTACCTTCGCCCGCTGCGGCGTATGCGCTTGCTGCCAGCGTTTTGACAGTCGTTGTCTCCAGTCATTCAGTGTGATCTATTCATGTTTGCTTGTGCGCGCTCACACCACGCTTGTTCATTCAGTTGGTAATAGTCGGGCCACATTTTCCAACGCACGCTACACATGCAATGCTTCCCGGATCTATATAGGGGCTTTAGCCCGGATCGGCAGTGCAGCGCTACAGGTGTGTCCCTTCGCACGCGCTGCCCACGGGAAGCGTGCATAAATGCATAATGCATAAAACTTCTCACTATGACGCCACCAGGCGAAAGTTTTCAACTTGCCCAGCTAACAAACACACACACACCTTCACACGCGCCTTCTCGTGGTCATCGAGTCTTTCTTCATGTCGGTCTACTTACGCCGCAGCACACTTGCTTACTTAATCAGCTCATGTTTACTACAATTCATATTGCTACCAAAGGCGCACACCTTACTTCGTATGACAATGCTGTGTTGCTATCGCATTCATTGCTTCACCCTTAGGGCGAAACTGTGACATTTTTTTTCCTTCAGTGTTTTTTTCGCACATAGCCTGCAAGAGATTAGTATGCCTTGCAGTAACTGAGCCATGCCGCGGCATCGACAAAACCACTGTTACGCGCCTGGGTGCCAAACAGGCTATGTTTATGTGAAGGATGGGCCGAAGTTGTCCTCGTTTGGCGTCCCGAAGGATAAAAATAGGCGGAAAGAGTGGGAAAAGAACCTCCATAGAACCTCCCTTGGACGACACGAGCGCAGTATGCGAGCTCCATTTCGAGCCACGTTTTGTGCTCAATTCCAACGCAGTTCCTGATCACTGTGAATTGTTTTTCTTTTTATGGTCTAGTTAGGTCAGTTAGCGAAGGAAACTGCTAGGAAGGTACACTGGCCTCCTTACTGGAAGTTGACTCTCTCGAAGCATCAGGTGACAGAAATGAGTGCAGTCAAACTGCTGCTAGCGCTACTGCCACAGAGGCCACACAAACGTGGTACCCCAGCATTGCACGGGCCTGCGGGTTTCAAACGACCATAACCAGCACGTGGCCAGAAGCGACTCGAGGCTCACTTACCACATTGAGGGCTATGTTGCGCGGAAGTGCATTGTCAATTCCAGCACAAAATGCTAAGAATGCATAAAGCTTCTCACTATGACGCCACCAGGCGAAAGTTTTCAACTTGCCCGGCTAACAAACTTCTGTGACCGAGGAGGCCTCCTCTATCCCTCCAGTCAGCTGTACGGCTTTGTGAAAATTCTAGAGGATCTTTTCACAGAATGCTTCTCTCAGAGTGAGCTACACTCTGACAGCGTTATGGATATGCTGGAAGTTGTTAAGAGTAAGCTTTCCCTCGAAGTTGGCTGCAATGTGCACGCTCTTAGCCTCACAGCTAAAATAATTAGTTTTTACATTGTCACACGTCTGCATTCTTATGTGAAAGGACACATAAGACAAACTGTGACAAGGCAGGAAAACGGCAGAGGGCCAAGCAGCTGAAGTTGAGCCATTGCACATCGGTTGAAGTGCATGAAACAATGGCTTGCTCTACTTGTTGCAAATAAAAGCTTTGTGTCAGCAACAGCCCTGTTAACTTCATTTTGCTTACCCTTATATAACTGTACATAAGCATAAGCCGGAGCCTTTGTCAAGTGAACTAGTTTTCACTTTTTGTTCAGGCCTTCCTCCATTTCTTTATGGAAAAAACAAACGTGATTTGATTCAACAAATGTTGATTGATTATTGTGGTTTATTGGCGCAAGGGTCAGATGTGGCCAAAGAGTGCCAAGACGATGGTAATGACTTGTTTGTGGTACATGAATATTGAATTACATGAACATTAGATGTGGCATGGCTGTAAACGGGCCTAAAACAGTCGCTGTAAAGTGCGTAAATCTATAAGTAATAAAATTATGGCAATGGCTAATTATGTGTACTATGGGCATGAGCAATGCATTGCGAAGGAATGATACGACTAGCAAAATATTAAAGATGAGAGAATTGGCCAGAAGAACAAGTGCCTAAACAGAGCCCTTGAGACACAAGGGCCTGGAGGCATGTGCTATAAAAAACTATCACAGCAACATCCTCTGGAGAGAGGATGCGCTACGAACTTATTGGGATAATAACATGTAGCACCACATCATTCAAGAATACGAGTACTGCTTTGGTGTTAAAAAGCGGTTCTTTACCAAGAAACATAAGGAGATGTAGAGGGACACAATAGCGATATGCTAGAGGAAAATGTTTTTTTCTTTCTCTTTCGGCTTCCCGACACTCCAGGAGGACGTGGAGGACGGTGAGCCTCTCGCCACATCTACCACAGGTTGGAGGATCATTACCATTCAATAGAAAATTGTGAGTACCATATGTGTGTCCTATTCTGAGACGACAGAATAGGATATCAGTTCGCCGGGTTTTCGTTACGGAAGGCCAGGAACCTAACTGTGGCTTAATCAAATGAAGCTTATATCTTGTTTCTGCGTCCCACAAGCGCTGCCAGTGGCCTCGCAGTTTCTTTCGCAAGAAAGGTTTCAAATCCGTTGCAGGAACAGCAGCTGTAGGGTTAATAGCGGGTGATGTGACTGATGTGGCCATTTGGTCGGCAAGAACATTGCCCTCGATGCCTCTATGCCCAGGCGCCCAGCATATAGTGACATGCTGGTTAGTTGCGTATGCACTACAAAGAACAGAATAGAGCTCAATGAGAATAGGGTTTTTCTGTTTACAGGGTGACTTCAAGGCTTTTACGACGCTTTGAGAGTCTGTAAATATAATAGTTTTTTGGAGTTTTGATTTCCTTATATGCTTTACGGCTGACAATATTGCGTAGGCCTCAGCCGTAAAGATACTTGTTTCTGGGTGGAGTACGCCGGAGTCGGAGAAGGACGGACCGACGGCTGCATAAGATACTCCCGAATGTGATTTAGAAGCGTCTGTGTAAAATTCCGTGCACGAGTACTTGGACTCTAATTCTAGAAAATACATTCGGATTTCGACCTCTGAAGCGTTCTTTGTAACCTCTACAAATGATATATCACATGCTACTACCTGCCACTCCCAAGGTGGTAACAGCTTGACTGAAGGCATTAAGCGATGTTCGAGGAGCGGGATATCCATTTCTTCGCTAAGCTCCCTGACACGCAGTGAGAGGGACGATTACGAAAAAGTGTAGCACACGTCATATCGTTAACGGTATTAAAACACGGATGCTGATGATTAGAGTGGACTTTGAGAAAATATGTGAGACTGGTGTATGTTCTCTGCAGATGGAGTGACCACTCATTTAATTCGACGTATAAACTTTCAATGGGGCTTGTTCTGAAAGCGCCAGTGGTCCAGGCGGATACCTAGATTATGGACAGGATCCAGCATCTTCAGTGCACTAGGGGAGGCAGAGTGATATACCGCGCTACCATAATCCAATCGTGATGAAATGAGACTCTTGTGAAGATTCATTAAACACTTCCTGTCGCTAGCCCCAGGATGTGTGAGATAAAATTTTCAGTAAGTTCATGTTTTTAGACATTTCACCTTGAGGTATTTTATATGCGGAATGAATGTAAGATTAAAATCAAGTATGATGCCTAGGAACTTGTGCTCTTTGTTCAGAGGTATTTGTTGTCTATACATTTCGATAGTGGGATCTGGAACAAGCCCTTTCTTCCTCGTGAAAAGAACACAAGGACTTTTGTGGGGTTCACTTTGAATCCGTTTTCGTCTGCCCACATGGACACCTTGTTCAAGCCCTGCTGTACCTGTCTCTCGCACACTGCGAGGTTACATGACTTGAAGCCTATTTGTATGTCGTCTACAGTAGACGGAATAAAAAAATTGCCGGTGGTAATGAGGCACGGAGTGTGTTCATCTTAACGATAAAGAGTGTGCAGCTGAGCACACCTCCTTGAGGTACACCAGTGTCCTGTATAAACGGACGTGACAATGCATTGCCGATTCTGACACGGAAGGTACGATTAGACAAATAGCTTTCTATTAGGCTTAGCATATCGCCATGGATGCCCATTCGCGACAAGTCTCTCAGGATTCCGTAACGCCATGTTGTGTCGTACGCTTTCTCCATATCGAGGAATACAGATAAGAAAAACTGTTTGCGCACAAATGCATCCCGGATATTTCTTTCAATGCGCACAAAGTGATCAGTTGTGGATCGCCCTTCTCTAAAGCCACACTGATAGAGATCAAGCATATTGTTCATTCAAGGAAATGTATGAGTCGTCCATTAACCATTTTTATTGCGATAGCAACTATATGGACACTTCAACCAGATTCCTGCCGTCGGCGTCGCCGTTGTCGCCGTCGCCGTGAGGTTCCCTATAGATAAAATCTTCGCCGCGCGCCGTATGCCCGAGCGGGAAGCGTGCGGGGACGCGCGCTATCACGGAGAGCGAACACACTCATCTCCCACGCGCAAGCAAGGAAGCAGGAAGCCAGCGCCGGAGGGAGCTGGGGGGGGGGGGGGGGCGCACTTCTGCCAACAACCGCGCTCGTCGCTCGTCCGCACCGTCTCTTATCTCCACACGGCTCTGACATTTATGCGCCGTGCATTCGCCGCTCAGTTTCCGTTGAAGCGATAGACCGCACGTACCTTCGCCCGCTGCGGCGTATGCTTGCTGCCAGCGTTTTGACAGTCGTTGTCTGCAGTCATTCAGTGTGATCTATTCGTGTTTGTGCGCGCTCACACCACGCTTGTTCATTCAGTTAGTAATAGTCGGGCGACATTTTCCAACGCACGCTACACATGCAATGCTGCCCGGATCGGCAGTGCAGCGCTACAGGTGTGTCTCTTCGCACGCGCTGCCCACGGGAAGCGCTTCTCATCAACACCACCGTTTCACACGCGCCTTCTCGTGGTCATCGAGTCGGTCTACTTACGCCGCAGCACACCTGCTTACTTAATCAGCTCATGTTTACTACAATTCATATTGCTACCAAAGCCGCTCACCTTACTTCGTATGACATTGCTGGGTTGCTATCGCATTCATTGCTTCGCCCTTAGGGAGAAACTGTGACATTTTTTTCAAATAGCGCACATACGCAACTTGTGAGAGCTATGGGACGGTAGCTTGCCGCCGAGGAAGGATCTTTACCTTGCTTCAATACAGGGACCACAATCGCTTCTTTCCATGCGGACGGAAGGTATCCGGCAGCCCAAATAGTGTTGAAAAGTGCGAGTAGTGTCAGTTGTGTATCAGAGTGTACGTTCTTAATCATGTCATACATGACTCTGTCGGGTCCCGGTGCAGAGCTCTTACATGCGATCAAGGCAGCTCTCAGCAATACTGAAAGGACGGTTATACGGTTCGTTCTGTTGAGATTTGCGTACCAATGGCTTACATTCTTGTATCTGTTTATAGTTAAGAAAGGATTGCGAATAATAGATTATGCTTCACACACGCTCAAAGTGCTCCCCAAGAGAGTCTGCCTGGTCCTGCAAGTTATTCCCTTGGTTATTCACCAGAGGAAACGGATGGATTTGCCTCCTGCGTGTATGAATTTATACCCGAGAGAAACATCATCCAGCTTTCTCTCTTTGCCTGACGTCGTGTTCGAGTTCCCTGTGATTTTTATTGTGTTTAAATTGAATGAGATTTTCTGCATTTGGCGATCTACGCAATATGCCCCATGCCTTATTCTGCCTCTTTCGCGCCTCTCTGTACTCCTAGTTCCATCAGGGAACACGCCTTTTAAGTGAACCATCATTTGTTTGTGGGATACACTTTTCAGCAGCATCAATAATAAATGTAGTAAAATATGCGACAGCACCGTCGATACTAAAATTGTTTATAAAATCTCGCGGTAAATAAGTTGATTCTCTAAAATGCTCCCAGTCAGCCGATGTTAATTTCCATCGAGGAGTAATGGGAGGGTTATCATGCTGCGTTGAAATAATGTATTGAGCTTGAAACACGCTCAAAGTGCTCCCCAAGACAGTCTGCCTGGTCCTGCAAGGTATTCCCTTAGTCATGCACCAAAGGCAACGGATGAATTTGGTGCCCGTTTATCTTTCTTAAGCCGTTCCACACTTTTGCCTCCTGTGTGTATGAATTTATACACGATAGAAAGCTCACCCAGCTTTCTCTCTTTGCCTGACGTCGTGTCCGCCTTCCCAGTGATTTAATGCGTTTAAATTCAATTAGATTTTCTGCATTTGGCAATCTACGCAATACGCCCCATGCCTTATTCTGTCTCTTTCGCGCCTCTCTGCAGTCTTCGTTCCACCAGGGAACACGCCTTTTAAGTGAACCATCATTTGTTTGTGGGATACACTTTTCAGCAGCATCAATAATAAATGTAGTAAAATATGCGACAGCACCGTCGATACTAAAATTGTTTATAAAATCTCGCGGTAAATAAGTTGATTCTCTAAAATGCTCCCAGTCAGCCGATGTTAATTTCCATCGAGGAGTAATGGGAGGGTTATCATGCTGCGTTGAAATAATGTATTGAGCTTGAAACACGCTCAAAGTGCTCCCCAAGACAGTCTGCCTGGTCCTGCAAGGTATTCCCTTAGTCATGCACCAAAGGCAACGGATGAATTTGGTGCCCGTTTATCTTTCTTAAGCCGTTCCACTCTTTTGCCTCCTGTGTGTATGAATTTATACACGATAGAAAGCTCACCCAGCTTTCTCTCTTTGCCTGACGTCGTGTCCGCCTTCCCAGTGATTTAATGCGTTTAAATTCAATTAGATTTTCTGCATTTGGCGATCTACGCAATACGCCCCATGCCTTATTCTGTCTCTTTCGCGCCTCTCTGCAGTCTTCGTTCCACCAGGGAACACGCCTTTTAAGTGAACCATCATTTGTTTGTGGGATACACTTTTCAGCAGCATCAATAATAAATGTAGTAAAATATGCGACAGCACCGTCGATACTAAAATTGTTTATAAAATCTCGCGGTAAATAAGTTGATTCTCTAAAATGCTCCAAGTCAGCCGATGTTAATTTCCATCGAGGAGTAATGGGAGGGTTATCATGCTGCGTTGAAATAATGTATTGAGCTTGAAACACGCTCAAAGTGCTCCCCAAGACAGTCTGCCTGGTCCTGCAAGGTATTCCCTTAGTCATGCACCAAAGGCAACGGATGAATTTGGTGCCCGTTTATCTTTCTTAAGCCGTTCCACTCTTTTGCCTCCTGTGTGTATGAATTTATACACGATAGAAAGCTCACCCAGCTTTCTCTCTTTGCCTGACGTCGTGTCCGCCTTCCCAGTGATTTAATGCATTTAAATTCAATTAGATTTTCTGCATTTGGCGATCTACGCAATACGCCCCATGCCTTATTCTGTCTCTTTCGCGCCTCTCTGCAGTCTTCGTTCCACCAGGGAACACGCCTTTTAAGTGAACCATCATTTGTTTGTGGGATACACTTTTCAGCAGCATCAATAATAAATGTAGTAAAATATGCGACAGCACCGTCGATACTAAAATTGTTTATAAAATCTCGTGGTAAATAAGTTAAATCTTTAAAATGCTTCCAGTCAGCCGATGCTAATTTCCATCGAGGAATATTGGGAGGTTTATCATGCTGCTTTATTAAGTTTAATGTTACGGGGAAGTGGTCACTTCCAAAACGGATTGTTAATGACATTCCATTCAAGGTCAGGCATAAGAGAAGCAGATCAAATTGCTAGATCTATTGACGAGTACGAATCGTGTTGGGCGTTATAGTAGGTCGGCTCCTTCTTATTAAAAAGGCAGGCACCAGAGGTCAGAAGATAATTTTCAAGGAGCCGACCTCTCGCGTCGCATCGCGAGTCTCCCCACAACGTGTTGTGAGCGTTAAAATCTCCCACGAGAATGTAAGGTTCGGGAAGCTGGTCAATGAGATTATAAAAGTCTGTTTTTTCAAGGTGATGATTGGGGGGTATATAAATGGAACACACAGTTACTAGTCTGTTAAATAGAATGGCCCGAACTGCCACCGCCTCAAGGGCCGTCTGAAGGGTCACATGTCGAGAAGCCACCGACTTATCGGCAACTATTGACGTTAGCCTCATCGCGGTCTTTTCGAAAGACGGTGTATTGACGAAGGAAGTTTGTGCTTGTAGGTTTCAGATGTGTCTCTTGAACACACAGCAACTTTGGGTTATGTTTGTGTAGGAGTTCTCTTATATCGTCGAGGTTGTGAATAAGTCCTGTAACATTCCATTGTAGTATTTGTGTCTCCATAATGAAGAAAGTGTTTGTGCTGTGTGTTTAAGAGACTAATATTAGCTCACGGGGCCCTTTCCAGGCGCCGTGACGCGAGTTTTGTCTTTTTTGGAGCGGTCGAGAGAATCCCGCCGCTCCTTAGGCGCTGGCTGCGCCGTCTGAATAGGTGTTATATGGATTTAACAAATGTGTGCCGGTGTAATGATGGTTAATAATAAACGCAGAAGGCTACTGTGAAGCATGGAACAACTAAAGTGGAACAATGAAATATTTAAGCCAATATACATATTCATTTTGGCTAAGCAAAGTCACAAACCTGGTTAGCATGCCTGATTTTTTTTCTTTTTTTT
Organism: Dermacentor silvarum; assembly: GCF_013339745.2. Classification (NCBI taxonomy): domain Eukaryota; kingdom Metazoa; phylum Arthropoda; class Arachnida; order Ixodida; family Ixodidae; genus Dermacentor; species Dermacentor silvarum. The sequence goes on from NC_051155.1 coordinate 72,429,309, forward strand.
AAGCCCAGCTGGGAAGTATGCACGCACTGTTTTCTGTCTGACAAAATTTTACATTAGGTCGACACGGCATGAAACCGTTTTCAAATTTTTTTACGATTGCCCGATAATTCGGAAAATTCGAAGGCCCCTTCCACATAAGCAACATCCGTCAGCGATGAGCTCTTTGCACAAAAGGTCTAAGAGTTAGGATAGGCAGCAAATTGCCCAACAGTTGCCGTCTTCCTTTTCCACAAGGTACTATTATGGCAAATATCATGTGGCCTAAACAAATATAGTGCTTGCTAAAGATATGTAAAGACTGTCAAGTATGCCAAAATTTAAAACAAATAGGAGGGTGAACTGCTTCGAACTGAACCGACAGAAACGCAAGGAAAATCAAAGCTTCTGCAAGCAAAGCTTCCATTGAAGTTGCCAGTGGCGCCGCCTCTTGGATGCGACGCAGACTGCGTCAGAGGAGCGGCTGAATAAGCCCACTGCCCCCTTTTAGTACACTGTAATTCTGGTTCATTGCAGAGGTAGCATAATGGGGATGCCGCCAGACCAGATCTGTGCAAGTAAAAATCACATCGTCTCACCCTACGGGCAACCATGGTGGGATGCGAAAGCATCGCGGGGGGTGCCCATCGAGTTTCCGTTTCATTTCACTTGGCAACACAACCCAATGAAAGTTAGAGTGAGAGAATGTATTGAGAAGAGAGGAGACGTTTGTACGGGGTTGGTGAGTCTTTATTTAGAGATCGTACGTGATTCCTAGCGTGGGTGCGCGCGGTATCTTGAAGACGATACCGAATGTTCGGGGTCCGCTTGCCGACGCTGATGTTTACGTTCGGCTTCCGGAGCCTTCCTCTGCTCCGCGGCGGTGGCGCTGCCGCTGCAACTAGCGCCGACGTTGACGTTGTTCATGGCGTTTCGCACATCGTTGCACAGAGAAAGACGGAAGCACAGCGAACGCGCGCTTTATACTGCGCCGCGACACTTGCGCCACCTACCGGCGTACCCTTAGAGAGGGAGAGGGAGAGGAGAGCTATATTTAATGATTTGCTGCGCTGCAGCTGTGGCGGAGAGGGGGAGAGGGGAGAAGGAGAGCACTCACCTGCGTAGGAGAGGAGAATGAGGGAGATTTACGCATGCGCAGTATGGGTGCGGACGCCGCAGAACGGACACTGCCCCGAGCATAAGATGCTCTCGCATCTAAAATTTAGTTGTGAATACGGCAACGCAGCCTTGTAAATGGTACTTAGAATTGCCGGTTAGGACACCACTGTCGGTTCCAAGAATAATTTAAATGTATACTCAGCCTTAGTAGGAAAATCAAAGTATACTCAGCCTGTAGCGTCAGCCTTACTCAGGAAATGGCTAACAGCCCGTTACAACCACAAACTCCGAATCAGAATCGCCAAATTGGACTCTCAGATTGAAAAATACGCTATCAAATTGAGGGCACAGCAATGGACTCAGGTTTGCGAAGGAGCGGATGGCCATCTTAGCACTAAAAAGACCTGGCAATTGCTCCGGCACCTGCTCGACCCCACCACATCTAGGACGCATAATAACCACCAGATCAATAAACTGCTACATGAACATGCAGCGGACCTGCCGACAATGTTCAGTAACTTGGCTTCCAAACATATGCCCCCTCCTACGCAAATCCCCATGCCCGACTATAATGGTGAACCCAATGAGGAACTATGCAGCCCCATCACAGAAGCGGAGGTTCCACATGCCCTCAACCAAGTGCGAACTACCACGGCACCAGGTCCAGACTCTGTGACAAATAAGATGCTTCGCAACCTCGATGAGCAATCCATACGCAAACTCACCGAGTATTACAACCACTGTCTTGAAGAGGGCGAGATACCCCAACAATGGAAAGCAGCCAATGTGTTCTTCATTCCCAAGCCGAATAAGCCAATTCACATTGATAAATTCCGTCCCATCTCTCTCACCTCATGCATAGGGAAGATCTTGGAGCACGCAATCCACCTACGCCTTTCCAATTACATCGAAGATCATCGCTTGTTCCCCTCGGAAATGACTGGATTTCGCAAGTCTCTTTCTTGCCAGGATGTCATGCTAAGGCTCAAACAAGATATCATTGAACCGAGCGACGCACGTGACACAAAAGCGTTGCTCGGCCTCGACCTCAAGGGAGCCTTCAATAATGTGTCCCACTTGGCCATTCTACGCGAACTTAACAGTATAAACTGTGGAGAGCGAATCTACCGTTATATATGCAGCTTCCTGACGAAGCGCACTGCAACGCTCCAATTAGGCAGCGAACAATCAGGTCAGATACGTTTAGGAAGCAACGGTATGCCCCAAGGGGCAGTACTCTCCCCCCTCCTCTTCAATTTGGCTATGCGACCTTTAGCTTTCGCTCTAAAGAAGATTCCCGACCTCCGATTCTCACTGTACGCGGACGATATTGCGCTGTGGATGACCGGAGGTTCGGACGGGCACATCCAAGACACCCTCCAAGCAGCCATTGACCAGATCGAACAAGAAGGTCACGACTTGAACCTTAGGTGCTCCCCCACCAAATCAGAGCTTCTCCTTCTGCCCCCCACGAGACGCGTCAGGACATCGCCCCCGAATATCGACCTCACAGTTGAAGGGCACTCCATACCCCAGGTAGACAGGATAAGGGTGCTAGGCCTTCACCTTCAAAGCAACCGAACAAATCAGCGTACCTTGCAAGCACTACAAACAACAGTAGATAACACGCTACGCCTCATAGGAAGGATCTCCAATAAACACGGAGGGCTTCGAGAGAAGGAACTGATTCAGCTCATCCAAGCCTTCGCCTTAAGCAAAATCACCTTCGCACTACCATATCTCTCACTCTCTAGGAAGGAAGCGGACACTGTAAACTGCTTGATCCGCAAGATACACAAAGTCGCTCTTGGTGTTCCGATTAGAGCATCCGCACAGAGGGTGATGGCCACAGCCACAATTAATACCTTTGAAGAATTAACCGAAGCACATCTATCATCGCAATATCACAGACTCTCCACCACTGAAGCTGGGCGTGAGATCCTGAGACAACTTCACTACGCCCCACCACTCAACGAGAACAAGCGACATCAACTTCCTCCGAACATACACGGCCAATACCACATCCAACCCCTACCCAGAAACATGCACCCCGAATTTCACGTCGAACGCCGGAAACTTCGAGCCAAGGCGCTACAGCGCAGCTATGGACAGGCGGAAGGAGTTTACTACGTGGACGCCGCAGCCTATAAAACTAAACATCGTTATGCTTTAGCGGTCGTAGACAAGCAGGACAACACTGTTCGTTCAGCGTCAGTCAGGACCACCTCAGCGGGCGACGCAGAAGAGGCCGCCATTGCACTCGCATCGGGGCTACCTGATTGTGATGTCATCATCAGTGACTCGAACACTGCTATCCGGAACTTCAGTAGCGGCTACATTACAAACCTCGCGCCCTCTATACTAGTCGCTCAACCGCCGAAAAATTACATCGCTCTCATCTGGACTCCAGCACATCAAGGACTACCAGGCAACAAAATGGCTCATGCCGCTGCTCGAGGATTCACGGACGTAGTGGGCGGAAATGTGGGCCTTACCCCAGAAGCCAATGACTCCCAACAACAGACCAATAAAGACTCACTCATCACATTCCATGAAATTTGCACACATTACAAACACCAACGCCTAACGTATCCACCTCTCTCTGTGTCGAGCACGCGCCCGAGAGAAATATTGTGGCGCCAACTACAAAGTCGCACTTTTCTTACCTTTGCACTTATTCTTTCCCGACACATACGCGACACCCAAGTGTCGCTTCTGCCCTGTCCAAACAGCAGATCTCTCCCATATAATGTGGAAATGCCCCATCAAACATCCCCCCCCGCCCCCTCAAACCATTAATTAGTAGCGAGGAGCTGTGGGAGACTGCCCTGCGCAGCTCCGATCCCACCCTGCAGGACCGAGTCCTGAGGTGGGTTGAGGAGGTAGCGGAGGCCTACCACGACTGGTAGGCGGACGTCTGGCAGCAGAAGGTGCTAAGACTGGAGCACACAGGGCTCCCTCTCTCCCCCCGGCCCCTCCCCTTTCTTAAAAAGGGAAATAAAAGTTCATTCATTCATTCATTAAATGTATAAAATGTGTACATTTTGCTAATGCGAGGCTTTTTTTGTCTTCGGTCGAAGAAAACTGCCTATATCTGGCGGCACTGATATGCGCAGTTGCCGGCAGCACAGATGTCGCCGTACCTTTTAAAGAAGCTCGTGCTGAAGAATCAGCTATTTCATTAAGTTGGATTTCTCGGTGGCCTAGTACCCATACTAAATGAACTAACCTTAAGTGGGGTGGAGCTAATGTATATAACGTGTTCAAAGCTGTCGAACTTGTAGACGCGTTAAGCACACTGCATACGGAAAGGGAATCTGTGACGATAACAACTTTTGTAACATTTAGCGGTAACTTTCGCAATGCAAGAACTATTGCCAGACGTTCGGCCTGATAAACTGATGTGTAATCTGGCAGGCGAAGTGAAAAAGACCAATGGATGGATGGTGAGTAAATTCACACGCCTGCCTTCTCTTCACACGAGGAAGCATCAGTCGCTATTACAGTTATGGGGAAATGGGCCAAATAGTCTTGTAAAAGGGCATTCAAATATGTTGATGGCAGCAGTTTTGCGTTATTGGGGAGAATGTCCGCGAATTCTATTATTAGGGACAATGTGGACCTATAAAACGGAATAATTTCCCTATTGCGAACATTTAAAGGTGCTAATTGTGCCTGCACAAATACAATCTGGGGGGTATGTAACCGTGGCCACGTGTTCTCAAAAAATGAATTTGGTTCACTAATAAATATATATTCAGTACGTCTAAGAGGAGATTCATAAGTCCTTAAGTAGGTTTGAGCCGTAAGCATGCGGAATCTCGTGTGAAGAGAAGGTAATCGCGCTTCCTGGTATACCACCTTATTAGCAACGAATTTAGGCAGACCTAAACATGATCGAAGAGCTTCTCTTTGTAAAAGAACAAGTGGTCTTATTTTATATTTTGCACTTCTGGAAAACAAAAAAACAGCCAAATTCTAGAATCGGTCGTACATACATACGGTACATCATAATTAATGTGTCACTTCGCATACCAGAACGCCGGTTACTGATTCTACGTAATAAACGTACAGCTCGTGTCCCTTTAGTTGCAATATTTTCTATGTGAAAATAAGTCAAGTTTTATTGCGATAGCAATTAAATGGACACTCCAAAGCGGATTTCTACCGTCGGCGTCGCCGTGAGGTTCCGTATGACGTGAACGGCGATGAAATCGTCGCCGCGCTCCGGATGCTGCATGTGCGAGTGAAAGGGTGCGAGGGACGCGCGCTTTCACGGGGAGCGAACGCACGTCGGAGAGCAACCGCGCGTTCTGCGCCGTGTTCCCTGAAGGGCTGCTGAATTAAGCGTCTCTTTACTCCTTTACAATCACCATGTAGAGACAGCAAACGTGACTTCTATCGCGCGAAAAGCCGTGAGGGGACGGGAGGGAGGGAGGGGAGGCGTCGTTTAGCTGCGGCACCGAATGCGTATTTATATAAAAAAGTGGTCGCAGTTTCATCTGAAAGGCGAAGCATCAATTGCGATAGCAAATTTGTAGAGAGCTATACGGAGTAATGATAGTAGCTTTATCAGCTGTATAAACTTGGACATGCAGCAGCACCGGCAACACGCAGAACTAATGTCGACGCCGTCGGCGTTTTGCCCGCGTTCGCACAAAATGCGTGCGGCATTGCTGACTGTTGCCGGAGCCTCTGATATAAATAGGCACTTGGTGCCGCAGCTAAACGTGACCTCCCTTCCCTCCCCCGCCCACGGCCTTTCGCGCGTCTGAAGAAGGCGCGTTTGCTCTACATATATGTTGATTGTGAAGGAGGAAAGAGGCGCCTACTTCTGCAGCCCTTAAAGAAGCACGGCGCAGAACGCGCGTTTGTTCTCCGCCGTGGGTTCACTCCCCGTGAAAGAGCGCGTCCCTCGCGGCCTTTCACTCGCACATACAGCGTTCGGCGGCGCGCGGCGACGATTTCATCTCCATTGACGTCATACGGAACCTCACGGCGACGGCGACGGCGACGCCGACGGCAAACATCTGCTTTGATGATGATATATGTTGTTTTGTGGCGCAAGGGCCAGGTATGGCCAAAGAGCGCCAAGACGTATTGTACTGAGTGAGCAATGGTATGATCAATGACAGTGGGTAGGTGTAGGGTGGCTGTAAAGGGGCCTAAAATCCTGCGCACTAAAGGTGCGTAAAACAGACAAAATTAATAAAATCATGACAATGACGTGATAGGGGCACAATGAATATAGCATAAAAAGTTGTAAGCGATACAAGGCACTACTGCCTCACAGAGACCCTTAGGAGCAAGGGCCTGGAGGAGAGTGCATTTCAAATATGCGGTCGCAGCAGCGTCCTCTGAAAGAGGATGCCGCTACGAATCTCCCGGGCGAAGAACTTACAAAATGTCGATGTCGTTTAAAAAGGCTAAAACTGAATCATTCTGAAATATCGGGTCGTTATGTAAAAACATCGCTGGATGAAGGGGTATATTCTCTTTATAGGCTTGAACAAAGTGCTTTTTTCTTTCAGGTTCTATTATTGGACACTGTAGTAGGATGTGAAGTACAGTAAGTGCTTCCCCACATCTAGTACAGGTCGGGGGTTCGCCTCCAGACAACAGGTAATTATGTGTGCCGTAAGTGTGTCCTATTCTGAGCCTACAGAATAGGACATAATTTCTTCTAGATTTCGTGGTCGATGGCCAGTTCCCTAAACGGGGCTTAATTATATGAAGCTTGTTATGAGTCTGGCCGTCCCACAAACGTTGCCAGTGGACTCGAAGTCTCTTGCGTAGATATGGCTTCATATCGAGAACAGGGACGAGCATAGATGTGTTGCCAGCTTTTGCCTTGATGGATGTGGCAAGCTGGTCTGCCAGTACATTTCCCTCGATGTCTCGGTGTCCTGGCACCCAGCACACCACAACATGCTGCCCAGATGCATAAATACTACATATGAATGAATAAAGCGATACTATTACAGGATTTTTGTGCCTCTTAAGATATTTTAAGGCTTTTACTACGCTCAGCGAGTCTGTGTAGATGATTGCTTTTGGTATTTTCGATTCTTTGATGTATTTAAGAGCCGACAGTATTGCATAAGCCTCTGCTGTGAAAATGCTCGTTAGGGGGTGCAGGGCGTCGGCATCTGAAAATGATGGACCAACCGCTGCATAAGAGACGCCAGCATGAGACTTTGATGCATCGGTGTAGAATTCCGGACAAGAGTATTTATGCTGCAGTTCAATGAAGTGCATTTGAATGTGTGTAACCGGGGCGTGCTTCGTAACATGTAAAAAAGACAAATCACAGTCTACAATCTGCCACTGCCACGGTGAGACCTCTATAGTGGGTGTCATTAGACGATGTTCAAAGAGTGGGACATCCATTTCCTCAGCCAGACTTCTCACACGCAACGAGAAGGGCTCTCTTACTGCAGGTCGGTTATGAAAGAGGTGGGAGCTGGACAAATCATTTACGGTGGAATATGAGGGATGTTCACTGTTTGCATTCACTCTAAGGAAATACATAAAAGCTGTGTAGGTCCTCTGCAAGTGGAGTGACCACTCATTGGATTCCACGTAAAGGCTTTCTACAGGGCTTGTCCTAAAGGTACCTGTAGACAAGCGAATACCTAGATGGTGGACGGGGTCCAGCATCTTCAACGCGGTTGGGGTGGCTGACTGATAAATTATGGCCCCGTAGTCTAGGCGTGTTCGTATGAGGCTTTTATACAAGTTTAACAGACACTTTTTGTCACTACCCCATGTAGTGCGTGACAACACTTTTAAAATATTCATTGTTTTCATGCATTTGTTTTTTAGATGTTTTAGGTGTGGTATGAATGTTAGCTTTGTGTCAAGAATTATGCCTAAGAATTTGTGTTCCGTTTTTACAGGTAGACTCTGTCCTTTCAGGTCAATGTCGGGGTCAGGGTACAGTCCTCTCTTTCGAGAAAAAAGGACGCAGGTGCTCTTTTGTGGATTTAGGCAGAACCCATTCTCGTCTGCCCATTTAGCCACCCTGTTCAGACCAAGCTGAACCTGCCGCTCACAGATTGCAAGATTGCATGATTTAAATCCAATCTGTACATCATCGACATACGTTGAATAAAACATGTTGCGTGGGATGTATAGACGCAAGGAATTCATTTTTATAATGAAGAGAGTGCAACTGAGCACCCCACCCTGTGGGACTCCAGTTTCCTGCACAAAAGGTCGTGATAAAGCGCTGCCAACCCGAACACGGAATGTGCGATTCAGCAGGTAACTTTCAATGACATTTAACATATTACCACGTATACCAAAGTGGGAAAGGTCTCTCAATATACCAAACCGCCATGTGGTGTCGTAGGCCTTTTCCATGTCTAGGAACACAGATAAAAAGAATTGTTTGTGAACAAAAGCTTCACGTATCTGTGCCTCAATACGTATCAGAGGGTCAGTGGTGGATCGACCCTCGCGAAAACCGCACTGGTATGGGTCAAGGAGCTTGTTTGATTCTAGGAAATGTATCAGACGGCGGTTTATCATCTTCTCGAAGACCTTGCAGAGGCAGCTTGTTAGAGCTATGGGCCTGTAACTCGATAAGGACGATGGATCCTTGCCCTGCTTCAGGATGGGGATCACTATGGCCTCTTTCCAGGCAGAGGGGATCTCGCCGGAGGTCCATATAGAGACAGAGAAGGGTTTTCTTCGTTTCAGAGGGTAGGTTTTTCAAACTGTCATATAGTATACGGTCAGGGCCTGGGGCAGATTGCTTGCAACAGGTGAGTGATGCATGCAGCTCTGCTAGGGAGAAAGGTAGGTTATATGGCTCGTTCCCAGTGCTCTTTCGGTCTATTTTTTGTTTTTTATAGCTGATTTATATCTTATAAATGCTGGTGAATAGTGTGAGGAACTGGACACATGTTCAAAATGTGCACCCAGATGGTTCGCTTGGTCCTCAAGGCTGTCTCCCTGCGTGTGTACCAGGGGAGGTGGATGTGTTTGTCGTCCTCTTACTCTATTGACCCTGCTCCAAACCTTGGCCTCATCCGTGTACGAGTTGATACTTGATAAAAATGTTTTCCAGCTGTCTCTCCTGGCTTGTATGCGTGTTCTCCTACCTTGGGACTTGATTTTCTTGAAATTTACAAGGTTTTCAGCAGTAGGATAATCGCGAAGCTGCCTCCATGCTTTGTTCTGCTGCCTACGTGCATTCCGGCATTGTTCATTCCACCACGGAACACGACGTTTGCTAGAAAGTCCACTTGTTTGGGGAATACACTTAGAGGCTGCATCAATTATGAATTTAGTAAAATACTCGACGGCACCATCAATTCCGAGCGATGAAATGTCAGCCCACGAGAGTTTACTGGTAAGAGTTTGGAATTTATCCCAGGACCGCTGCATCGACCTTCCACCGGGGGGCATGTGGTGGAGACTCGTATTGTCTTGTTGCTCTCAGCAGTACTGGGAAATGGTCGCTCCCGTAAGGGTTTTTTATAACTTCCCATTCAAGTTCTGAAAATAGAGACGGGGAAGCTATGCTAAGATCAATAGAAGAAAAGGTTCTATTTGCGATACAGTAAAATGTAGGTTCCTTCTTATTCAGGAGACACGCACCAGAGGAAAAAAGAAATTGTTCAACAAGACGGCCTCGCGCATCGATACGAGAGTCGCCCCACAGACTGCTGTGTGCATTGAAATCGCCAAGAACAAGATAAGGTTCTGGCAATTCGTCTATAAAGGACTGAAATTCATGTTTGTGTAAGTGGTAATGTGGGGGTATGTAAAGCGAGCAAATGGTGATGAGTTTGTTCAGAAGGACAAGTCGAACTGCCACTGCTTCAAGGGGCGTTTGTAGCTGCAAACGTTGACATGCTATGCTTTTGTGAATTACAATGGCAACACCGCCTGATGATGCGAGAGCATCATCGCGATCTTTACGAAACGTAACATACTGTCGGAGAAAATTTGTATGTTTCGATTTTAAGTGCGTTTCCTGTACACACAGCACTTTTGGATTGTGTTGGTAAAGAAGTTCTTGGACATCGTCGAGGTTCCTAATAAGGCCTCTGACGTTCCATTGAATGATTTGTGTATCCATAATGAAAGTAAATTGGTGCTGTGTGTACAAAAAGGAAGTGTTGCCTTAGATTACAGAGCCGTTTGCGGCCCTGTAATTTTGGTTTTGTCTTTTCTAGAGCGGTCCAAAGAGTTTGGCCGCTCTTTAGGTGCTGGTTGCACCACCTTGCTTGGGGTAGTGTCCATAGCCTCTTGTGAAGCGCTGGACACTCGCTCTAACGAGCGATGTGTACGTCGTGTAGCCTTCGCCTCGAGGGACGAAGGCTGTGGCCTCACCAGCCCGGAGGCCGATGGAACCTCCTTAGCCTCTGAGCTGCGATGGCTGCTGCCAGCGCTAGTAGAGGCCTCTGGTGTGGCCGATTTCGAGGGAGGCAGGGCAGCCTCAGCTGCTCCCACCATGGGGGCGGGTGGAAGTCGCCTCAATACGCTGCGTGTGCCTTGGGCGACCGCCGGGGTCCGTCGTGGTGCTGCCCCCTGTTGCACCACTTCGGCAAAAGAAGTTTTCATCGAAAATGCAGGTGAAAGACGCTGTCGTGCTTCCCGGAAACTGATATTTTCTTTGACTTTGATAGTAATGATCTCCTTTTCTTTCTTCCAGGCTACGCAAGATCTGGAATATGCAGGGTGGCTGCCATCGCAGTTCGCGCAATGGGCCTCAGCAGTACAGTCATCAGCAGAGTGATCTTTTGTAGCACATTTCGCACAAGTTAGTCGTCCTCGGCAGCTTTGAGAGGCATGACCAAACCTCTGACACTTGTAGCAGCGTCGTGGATTTGGAATGTAGGGTCTAACACGCAGTTTGAGGTAGCCTGTTTCTATTGCATCCGGTAGTGTGCTAGAGCCAAAAGTAAGTACTATGTGTTTGGTTGGTAGTTCTTTGTTATCGCGCCTGATTTTTATGCGTTGTACATTTATAACATTTTCTTCTTTCCATCCATTCAGGAGTTCTTCATCAGTCAAATCCATGAGGTCGTCGTCTGAAACCACACCCTTGACGGTGTTCATTGTTCGGTCTGGACCAGCAGATATGGTTTTATCGCCAAATGCCACCAGGTTTGTTAGTTTCTCGCACTGCATCTTGTCTTTTACTTCAATCAGAAGGTCCCCAGTTGCCATCTTGGTGGCTTTGTAGCCACTTCCAATTACCTCCGTGAGACATTTTGGCACCAAGAAGGGTGAAATGTTTGTTGCTTTTTTATCAGTGTTTTCACAGTGAATCACATGATACTTTGGGAATGTGTCTCGTTTCTTCAAAAAGAATTCAAAGGTTGCGTCGGTGCGCCCCCTTTTTGGGGGACGATCAGGTGAGAAGGGTTTCGAGGGTCCCATGGAATGAGTTGTTTGTTCGGTATCAATGCCAGTCACCCACCACCGAGCCCAACGAGGGGACACGGCAGAGATTGTTATGAAGCAAGCACTGCCATGCCAACTGTACATTGTTACTATAACCGCATATGTTATAATCAAGGTAGATCATAACACACAAGGTTAACCCTTGCTGCCAGGAATGTTGGAAGTAAATGGAAGAGAGAAGAAGACAGGAAAGATTGAAGGTGAGAGGGATAGGCGAAGATTGGAGAGAGAGACAGGAAAAGGCAACTACCGTTTTCCCCCGGGTGGGTCAGTCCGGGGGTGCCGTCTACGTGAAGCGGAGGCCAAAGAGGTGTGTTGCCTCCACCGAGGGGCCGTAAAGGTCCAAACACCCGGCATCGGCTCAACCTCCAGGATCCTCTTTTCCCCGGACACGGCTAAGCCGCGCACTGCTACACGCGGGAGGGGCCAACCCTCATGTGCTCGGGTCCGTGGTAAATCTGCTTTGGAGTGTCCATATAATTGCTATCGCAATAAAACGTTGCGAGGCGAGAAGGTGGGTAAGATTTCCGACGTTGCTCGACGAGCGTCCCATTCTGATCTCGTCGAAAACCTCCGAGCCGCCCCCAGAAGCACCGGCAACAGTCAACGCCGCGCGCGTTCGGTGCGAACGCGGGCAACACACCGACGGCTTTTAAAACACTATCCTTACTCCATATAGCTCTCTACTAATTTTCTATCGCAATTGATGCTTTGCCTTTCGGGCGAAACTGCGACATTTTTCATCATATGTGATACCCAGGTACTTGCGACTCTACCTGTGGGATGGTTCTCTGATTATATACTAATGATAAATGTATCGGCCCGGAAAGCGGAAAGACAAGGACTGCACTTTTGTTTACGTTTAGTGACAGGTGAAGGGTGTGAAGCCACTTCTCTAGAATACATAGGTACGTTTGCAAGGACATGTAAAGGGAATTGATGTCTCTTGCTGTCGCGAAAAATGCGATGTCGTCTGCATAGACATAGAGATGAACTTCCCGGGACAGTGGAACTGAACTCATCAACAGGTTAAATAGTACAGGAGACAGAACAGCCCCCTGGGGCACCCCTCTTGTCTGATCGAACTTTGTTGAAGAAAATCCGATTTGAAAACAATAAAAATTTCTGTTTCTCAGAAATGCAAAAATCCATGTCGTTATATATTTCAGAAAATTGTAGGACTGTAATCTGTCCAGTAGTAGTGGGTACTCGACACTGTCATAAGCTTTCGGCACGTCAAGAGTCACTAAAGCACTCAATTCTTTTCTATTCCGAGCAAGTTGGATACGGCTTTCCAAGTATACATCCGCACACCAAATGGAGAGATTAGGTCGGAAACCTATTTGGCTTGGGCTCAGTAACGAATTTTAGATATATGATCCTTCATGCGATCATATAGAACTCTTTCAATAAGTTTTATCATATTTGACGTAAGAGAAATAGGCCGAATATTGTCAAGATTGTAGCCAGCTCCTTGTTTTTTAAGTAGCGGAATTATTTTGGCTGTCCTCCATTCTTGAGGAATCCAAGGATTTTTTAGAGAATATTTGACTGTGTTCAGAAGTTCCTCAGGAGACATTGCAAACGAAATTTTTAGCATGGTATTGGAAATGCCCTCAGGACCTGGGGCTGAGGCAGGCAAAGATCTAACGATATTGGAAAGCTCTGGCACTGTGACTTCCACAAAGGCATCCGCAATGGGATGCCTTAATGGCCCATTTGGCAAACATTATTTTAAGCGTTTTGCTAAGCCCTTTCAGGACTATGAGTTCTAATGAAGCAGATAAGAAGGCGTGATCGTGCTATTTGTGAAGGCTTCTGTCGTAGCTTCCCTGTGTGAGGCAAAATGCTGTGTTATGCCAACATTGTCTTCAGCCCTTGTGTGAGACGAACTCAGTATTCCCAGTCGCAGCGACGACGAGTGCCCATACCCAGGTAAGTTTTCCACCCGCGGCATGACGGCGGCGGCGGGGGGGAGGGATGGTTGTGTTCGTGATTGTGCGCAACAGTGCCCGAGGTGACACGAGCTACAGAGACAAGCAACGAGGAGCAGCAGGCCTTAAACTTTGCGGACCAATAAAGAACATTTCCCGCTCTTGATGACAACTCCACAAAACCTCCCCTTGATAACCCTTCTATTCTTCTTCTTTCTGGGGTTTTACGTACCAAAACCAGTTCTGATTATGAGGAACTCCTCCGCTGATTGTCCTTCATACGCACGAGGCGTTATTTAGGATCGTAGAGGTCCCAATGTTACAGCAGAATGACTTGAAACTGCTACCCTGTAGATACCATGTAAATATATTATCTTGATTTTCGTCATCATGATGCCTGCCTGTGTCGTCCTCTGCAGGACCCTACGGTGAAAGCCCCCTCACTCGGTCGTAGTCGTACGGACACGAAGGTGTGTTATGTATTGAGCACATCACTGCGGTATCCCTTGTGCCACCTTGGCACGTCCATTTTGTTGGATTGACCAAGAATGAACGCATATACCTACACCACATACTCATTGTCAAATTGGTCTGTTTGGGTACAGACCAAGTGGCACATACCCAGTGACCCAAGTTGTCTACTAAGCTAGAGAGCAGCCAGCAGCGTGTTTCAGACTGGGGCAAGTGCCTAGTGGCAGATGTTGCCTGCTCGTCCCAAGTGGTGACCCTAGTGGCCGAAGTCGCCCAAGCCAGTAGACAACTTGGTCACTGAGTGAAAGAGGTTCGATACACAACGCAATGTGGGTAAATTTGCCCAAACAATTCGAATCATATTAAAAAGGATCGCGCAAAAGATAACGACGTGCAAAAAGCTCAATTGGGCGTTTTTGAGCACGCTCTACAACTTCTCAAATGCGACCTTACGCCCCAACACCAATGTTTAAAGATTGGCTCGATTAAACGAAACTAATTTTCTAAAAAAACTAAGTCAAGACGACCACTAACAATATGCCGTGAGTCTCGCTTGTCTAAGGTGTACCACTGTGGTTTGAATGTTTGGCTCCTGTCACAGACCCCGGTGAACGAGGCGCAGACGCCGGACTAAATTCCAAAGCCGACTTATCAGCTTCCGAAAATAATCCCACGAAAGCAAGGACAATTAAGAGTGGGCCCTCTGGTGCGCCAGCGAACGCCGGTTGCTGTCCAAAGACCGAGTCAGAGCCCAGAGTTGTCAAAACACAACAAAATATATTCTTCAGACAAGGCAGTTACACACACACTTGCACACTTAGGCTAGACACAACACAATACAAATCAGATGGGTATTAGACACAAGAAAAATAAATCACGACAAGCACTAAGAGTCCAACACGTAAAGTACAAAATAAATAGGAACACTAAGTGTCCAACCGTATTCACCAGTGTTGGTCTTGGAAGTCAGACGATCTCGGCGTAACTTGGGGGCAAATCTCGAAGAAAGAACTTCTTCCGGAAATGCAGACGCTCGATGAACTCGTCGACTAGCTTGCCGGGGAATCCCCTTCTTCCGCAGACGCTCGGTCTTCACGTTACATCACTTCACCGGTGCGGACTGAACTCTTGAACTCCCGGATCTCCCCCCTCTGATTCTCGCACGGCGGTTATATAGACGATTTGCAGCAGCCGGTTTGTGCAACTGAAATCAGATGGCGCCACCGGAGCGCCGCGCGTGTTGGACATCTCTGGCCTTGGGCGCGCAAACGAAACTACCATTGCTCAGTCGCGAAAGCGTAGCCAGCGGCGTTTAACAAGCGCAGTTTGTCAAACGTCGAACAATATTCTGCTCCATGTGGAGATTAAGAGGGAAAACGTGTGCTGTGGTCGGATGCAAAAACTGTGATGGCGACATTAAGCTGTGGAACACGTCGGTATGTGAAATACACGCGCCACAGCTGCATCAAGACTGCCCGTGCCCGAGGCCGTTTTCCATGCGCCGATTTCCTCAAGGAAAGAAAAACAAGCTCACCCGACAATGCTGGATAGCGAACCTACAGAGAAAGAACTTCAATTAAGGCACATCGGCAAGAGTAAGTGGCAGATCATAGTACCGAATAAGCGAACGCGCTCGGCGTGCGGAATAGTGTATCAACTTCCCATCTTGCGCTTGCTGTACATTAAGGTCACCGTGCGGTGTTTCCGTGGCAGAACACAAGCATTAGCGATATCGTATTGGAACAGTCACCTGCTATCAGTGATGTTTATCCTTAAGCGAAATTACACGCCACGTGCGTATATGCGCCGGGATCGGTGCCAATTAAGGCGTACTAGTTGTCGCGGTGAGAACTCCTGCAAAAAAGATTGGAAAAGTGCTATCTGAATCGCATTTTTAAATCGTTAAGCTTGACGAATTCCTGCCTGCGCGTCTGATTTTACATATGTTGGTTTCGCTGCTGTTTCGGATGCACGGTGTGATCAGAACGTAGACCTGGCGTTGTTGTGGCCACAGGTGCGCGAAAGCTAGCTGTGTTGACGCTGTAGCACAAAATTATTGTTTTAAACAACGCTAGAAGCGTTGGTTGCGTGTTTATCGTATCGTGTATCGTAAATGTCAGAGAAACCATGAAAATAAAAGTAAATAATTTCAAACTTACCAGTTTGACATTATTTGATTAGCTGCGTATTAAAGTAGTGGTGACTACAAATCAGCTGTTTCCTTCTGCCTTGTGTCTTTTAGGTTTCCCCCAAAGCGCATGCTGA
The DNA here is from genome assembly GCF_013339745.2 of Dermacentor silvarum. Lineage (NCBI taxonomy): Eukaryota > Metazoa > Arthropoda > Arachnida > Ixodida > Ixodidae > Dermacentor > Dermacentor silvarum. The sequence goes on from NC_051155.1 coordinate 72,445,496, forward strand.
ATATATATATTATTTACTTTAATTTTCATAGCCTCTTTTGACATCGCGAAATTGTGGCATTATTTGACACTATGAATTATGACGTTATTTGTGATTATGGAAAAGACATTGGCAGCACATTGCTATTGCCTTTTTTGTCACATTTGTGGCAGTTTGCAATAAGAACTGCATGCGTTACCCATGTGCGTGCTTTTTATTTATGTGGACTCCTTTATTCTTACGTTCAAATAAAAGCAAACCATTGTAAATACTACATGAATCACCCTTTTCTTTCAGGCATGTTCTATTCGCTTTGTTTGATGGGCGTCCAACCAAGTACTATCCCTACCCAACACTGCAGCTTGGAACACAGCTTTATGCTGCAGATGCCATCCTTGGATTGACACAAAGCTTTCCCAACATTGCCACTGTCAAAAAGGTTGATGGCCTCTGCAAACCCACTGTAGTCCAGTGCAGGCTTCCCATCTTGGTCGATTGCCTTGACCATGTAGTCGTAGACAACTGAAATAGGGGAGAAACATTTGTATGTACTGCGGAATGAAAAAAAAATGGCAATGAAAGAAAGCTGATTTTTTATTTACTCCTCAAGACATCCGCAGATGTTTGAAATAACTAAAATAACACGATAGATACAGTCTGATATTAAACTGATCGTTTGGATTTATAAATTATAGTTCTGGAGTTTCAATAATTCATACATATTTGATTACTAAGCTGGTGTTGCTCTCCTATGAAGAGTTTGGAAAGTTCAAACTCTCAGAACTACGTGCACGGCGTCGACGCAGCACACAGATTTTAAAATTATACGTGCATAAAAAATAAAACGGCCTTTTTAGAGGGTTATTTCTTCGGATCTCTTTCTTTCTCGTTGTACCTCGTTTTCTGTCACACTGAGCTAGAAGCTGCACATCGGTCTCCGATCGAAATCGGACACTTCGATTACGATTTGCGGATCACGACCGACTGGATTCGGATCGAGGCTCAATTGCGATCGAACGTGCCCGTGTGACACGGGTTTTACTATGAAACAACACCCGTTCGGGGGCATTCAGTTAGTGAATCCAACAATCACAATCTGCCGCTCTGAAGTCAACTACGCGAAACTATTGCGTGCCCGCCGCACAGGTGAATTCTGCAGAGATCAGTGCACCAGTATCGAGGCAAACGCTTGCCTCAACGTATGTGGGAAGCTAAAATACCAGCGAGCGAGATGTCAACACACAAGCGGACACGGATTTTTCACTCGGCGCTCAAGCATACACATTCAAGGCCGTCAAGCAAAGCGCGAGAGGCTGGGCAACCACTTCAAACAGCTCAGATCGTAGCTTAAGTACACCACACTAACCACAAAAAAGAAAAGAACTAGCGAACTGACGTGAACGCCGCACAAGCAGCCTCCATGAGCTCGAATCGCTCGGCGCGAACGAGCGACGCGCATGCACGATGATCGAGCGCCAGAGCGCTCCGGCGCGAGCACATACAACGTTAAAATGACAAACAATGGTTCACTTACATGATCGTTGAACCATGGGACAAAGCTTTGTGTCGTCGATCCAGCCGCTGTCCATCGGTGGACCCGAAACAACGCCGCTTGCCGCACCGTCGCCCACGACTACAGCAGTACGGCTCCTTCGCTGGCCTTCAACCCAAGGCCAGTCATGCCGGCGCAATCACGTGATCAAACATGGCCGCGCCCGTGCGCCGCTGCTGAAAACCGTCTATAGCTTCCACAGGCGTTCTCGAACATTCTTATCGGTGTCGTGATCTCGTAGCATGGCCAAGCTTGGGAAGCTTCTACTCTTTTCTCGTACCTTCGACCGCTGCTGTCGGAATATTCTCGGGGGGGGGGGGGGGGGGGTGATGATGACTCATTCTGTTGGCGCGCGCGCTCACGCTGTAGTTATCTCTGTCGACTCGTAGGGTGAGAAGGTGTCTCGGCGCGCGCGTGTGCTCCCTCTCTCTCTCCCTCTCCGGTTAACGTCGCTTCGTCGAGCTTCTTCCAGACGTTTCGGCGCCGTTGTTAGCGTTGTTGCTTGAGGCGTGTGCGCTCTCCTCCTCTGTTGAACTTGCCGCGGGGCCGGCGTGTTCATTCGCTGGCTTACGTAACACGCGGTGCGCGCTTGGATTACGCGCCTCTTTTGTGACACTGCCCCCCACTTTAAGAATATTATGCAATAATATTCAAGAAACCACAAAAGAAGCGCGCACAAAAGTCCACTACGCACGAGTCCGTAAGTCCATAAATCAGTCCACCACAATTCACACTTCACTCGCGATACATTGAGACAAACACAAGTAACACAAGTACACTTGGATTACACAATAGATCCCTCGCGTAACATGTACACTTGTACTATACAAAAGTACATATCTCGCGTAACAAGACAATCATATGAAATATAACATGAGCAAAAAAGTATACAAAGCTACGACAGGGTAGTTTCAGAACACAAACAAATTCATAAACATGATACATAAATAAACGTTCGGTGCACTCAATCAAAACGCTTTGCACCACGGATAATCGTCAACGGTTCTTAAATTTAAATTTTCTGTCCTTGGGTTTTCGCTGGTGGCGTTTCGCGTGGTTATGAGTCCCGGTCGGTTTATTTTCGGAATTGGGCGTGGAAAGGAGCTGGAAAGGCCTTGCCTGAAGCTTGCTTGAGCTCGGTGACAGCCGCCGCGGTGTTCTCGACAGCTGCTGATCGATTTCCGCGTGGCTCTTGAATCGTCGATGTTTCGATCTTCGGTGATTCCTTCAAAGGTTCGGGTCGTCTGAGCCTCGAACTCCCTTGATGTTTCCTGTGATTCAGTCATACAGTGGGCTGTCCATGCAAAGCGCAGTGACTTTCCCACTGTAATATGGGGTATCGACCTCAATTTTGGCTTCGGCAAGCTTCCTAACCGTACCGTCGATCAGGTAAACTAAAGTGGTTTCGCCCGTGAGCTCCTCGTCTTTACTAAGTCCCTTCGCACTATCACTGTGCTGGTGCCGGAATCTCGTAACACCGTGATTTGTTTGTCTGCTATTTTTCCTGCAAGTACGGGCATTCCCTTATCGGGAAATTCTGGGCGTTGTGTCATCACAGCGTTAACCGCCGGAACTCTTTTTCCGTCTCGAAGTTCTACAAAGCCGTCGTTTATGTCTTCTTCTTGATGTTTTGGCGGGGCATACACACAGGATGCTTGGGGAGTTTCCTTCACTCCGTTGCGACATGAATCGGCTTTGTGCCCCGTTCGCCCACATTTAAAACATTTAACCTCATTGGTGCGTGTAAAGTTGGTACGACAACTGCTAGCATGATGGCCCAGTCGGTTACAAAGATAACACCTCGGAACAGGCTTCGGAGGGTTTCTTCTTTCATCGGATGTCGGTTTCTCTGCGTCCCCTGGCTCCTCTTTTCTAATCTTGGAGAGATTGGTGCCTCCCTGTGCTTCCAAAAATTGGTCTGCCAATTCCAACATATCTTGAAGCGTTTTAGCTTTCCTTTCTTTCAGATAGAGTGACAGGCTCGGGTGGCAACTGATGAGGAACTGCTCCTTGATCAGAAGCTCTCTAAGCGCACCGTACTCCTGTGCAGTCTCTGAAAGTTCGGTCCACCTATCAAAATAGTGACTGAGCCGTGCGGCAAATTGCGTGGCAGTCTCGCCATCGGCGGGCTTTCCAGTCCTAAACTTATCTCGAAAGCCTTCTACGGTGAACCTAAATCTTTTCAGTAAAGCAGCTTTCACCCTTCCATAATTAGAGGCATCGGTTGGCGTCAGCCGACCGTACACACTAAGTGCATCGCCACTCAAACACGTGCTCAACGCAGTGGCCCATTGATCCTCTGGCCAATTCTGGCTTTTAGCAACTGTCTCAAATCTGTGCAAGTAAGCATCCAGATCATCTTTTCTTTCATCGAATGCCACAAGCAGTTTGCTTGGGTTCAGACGGAAACTAGTTTCTTCCCTTTCAGTGCTATCGACTCTTGCCTGGGCGGGAGCGTCTGTACGCTGCTGCAATCGAAGTCGTTCGAGTTCTAACTCATGTTGTCTCTGTCTTTCTCTCTCAGCTATTTCAGCTTCCCTTTGTTCTTTTCGCTCCATTGCCTCTCTTTCTCGCTCCTTTGCTTCTCTTTCCTCTCTTATCTGTCGCTCCTTTGCTTTTCTTTCCTCTCTTCGCTCCATCGCCTATCTTTCTTCTTTGGCCCGTTCGGCCGCTAGCTTCTCTCTTTCTACAGCTTCTTTTTCCTTCTGACTAACCCACTTCCGTAGTTCCGCTCCGGAAAGACCCATCTTCTCACCAAGGGCAACTAATTTCTCAAAATCCATAATGCCTTTCAAAATTCTTGCCGCGTGCAAAAAATATCTGCCTAGATTTCAACAATCGAACTGCTCTCTGCACAAAGTTAGCAAAATGTGGTGAAACACTCAAAATCGTTTACAATAGCAATGTAAACGACCCTAGGCTCTTTCTCCCTACTATGGACACACAATTTGCACCAGAAAGGTCCTTGTCGCGGACGCCAGAAATATTGTCACAGACCCCGGTGAACGAGGCGCAGACGCCGGACTAAATTCCAAAGCCGACTTATCAGCTTCCGAAAATAATCCCACGAAAGCAAGGGCAATTAAGAGTGGGCCCTCTGGTGCGCCAGCGAACGCCGGTTGCTGTCCAAAGACCGAGTCAGAGCCCAGAGTTGTCAAAACACAACAAAATATATTCTTCACACAAGGCAGTTACACACACACTTGCACACTTAGGCTAGACACAACACAATACAAATCAGATGGGTATTAGACAAAAGAAAAATAAATCACGACAAGCACTAAGAGTCCAACACGTAAAGTACAAAATAAATAGGAACACTAAGTGTCCAATCGTATTCACCAGTGTTGGTCTTGGAAGTCAGACGATCTCGGCGTAACTTGGGGGCAAATCTCGAAGAAAGAACTTCTTCCGGAAATGGAGACGCTCGATGAACTCGTCGACTAGCTTGCCGGGGAATCCCCTTCTTCCGCAGACGCTCGGTCTTCACGTTACATCACTTCACCGGTGCGGACTGAACTCTTGAACTCCCGGATCTCCCGGCTCCCCCCTCTGATTCTCGCACGGCGGTTATATAGCTTCCACAGGCGTTCTCGAACATTCTTATCGGTGTCGTGATCTCGTAGCATGGCCAAAGCTTGGGAAGCTTCTACTCTTTTCTCGTACCTTCGACCGCTGCTGTCGGAATATTCTCGGGGGGGGGGGGGGGGGTGATGATGACTCATTCTGTTGGCGCGCGCGCTCACGCTGTAGTTATCTCTGTCGACTCGTCGGGTGAGAAGGTGTCTCGGCGCGCGCGTGTGCTCCCCCTCTCTCTCCCTCTCCGGTTAACGTCGCTTCGTCGAGCTTCTTCCAGACGTTTCGGCGCCGTTGTTAGCGTTGTTGCTTGAGGCGTGTGCGCTCTCCTCCTCTGTTGAACTTGCCGCGGGGCCGGCGTGTTCTTTCGCTGGCTTACGTAACACGCGGTGCGCGCTTGGATTACGCGCTCTTTTGTGACAGCTCCAGTTACGTGAAACGCGCGGTATATACACAGTAATTGTTTCACATTGTTAAGTTCGGAATGTTCGGCGACACGCAAGCGTTATATTTCATTGTGAGATAAAAAAGGAAATTTTGCACACCGTATTCCCTTCGCTACCTGTGGGTTACTGTTAGGTCATCAATCACCCATACCATAATTCTTTTACACGCGCAAACTATTTAGGAGAAAAGGTACCTTAACAAAAACTCTTCAGTGCGCATAAGAAATTCCTCATAAAGCAGTAAAAAAAGTACACGTTACAAAATAAATGTTCATGTAACTGCAGCTGCCATGTTATGACAGCGACTGCGAATACCAAAAAGTCTTGGCCTAACGACAATTCTGCGTAAGTCATCATATTTTCTTACGAGGACAGATAGCCGGGATGCATACAAGACACGCACCGTCGCATTAGGAGCATGTTCATAGTAACTACAGTTGCAAGCATGCTTCATGTTCGCCAAGAACAATCCGCTAGAATCTGATTTACTCCAAGGCACAAGCGCGGGTCGCTAACGGCAATATTCCCGTAAGCAAAAAGGAATAAAATTGGGAAAAAATATTACACAAAGGAACGGAGGAACCCGAATTTGCCAAGATTCCCCTGTAGTCTTCTGTATATATATATATACGGGCGAAACACGGCGAAAATAGCTTAAGCACTGCACATAAACACACGTGCTCAGCATGGCAAACGAACTTCGTCAATGCACTTCAGAAACACCTAAACGGCAACAAGAGTCCAAAACAAGGGTACAAATGCGGAATGGTTCTTTGTGCGCATCATCGCTAATTTTGCGGGAACACTGGCTTTGTGCTCATCGGAGATTCGGGAGGGCACTTGAAGGCCTTCGCGAAGGCGAGTAAATGCTTGACCGCGTAGTTGCACATTTTTGAAGACCAGCCCTTGATCGAGTGGTAATTGCACAGTGTAAGGCAGAACGTCATAAAGAAGACCTGTTCGGCCGTGTAGTTCCTCATAAGCGCGAGAGGCACGTGATTTTTCGCGTTGCGGAAGCGGGTGTACGCCTCGTGCGCTAACTGCAGGCCCCCCACAGCGGGGAAGCGGTGGTGCATGTCGCTGCAGGGCTATATACCCCACAGCATTTCCAAGAGCTGCTATCCGGATGGCAGAATTGCGGCTTCATCTTTCAGGAGTGCCGGGAAGGAGTGCAAGGTGTGTGGCACTTCTGCCCCGAGGACGAAGCCCAGCCCGCCATACACCATGGCACTAGTTCCGTTCGTGTAGTACAGTGGTGGCGTGAGAGCGGCAGCGCATAGCAGTATCCTGTTGTTGATCACGTCGTAGCTGGCCAGGCGGCTCGACTCGAGCCAAAACATTTGGTAGCCAAGTTACGCTCTCGGTCGCCCACGAAGCGTTGCACCTGCAATCTGATCGAGAGCCACTCGCCGAATGCAGGCAGAGACCAGGTGCTTGTCGTGCCATAGTACTGCTCGAGACTCATGAGCACCGGTAATTCGCCCCACGGCCAGACGGCGGCGGTTGTGTTACAGAACGCGGTTTCTAGTGTGGCTCGCGCCCTGTAGCTGGCTCCCCGCATGGTGCGTATTTTGTCCAGCGCTGTTTTCATCACGCTGTGCAGCAGGTCTCCTGTGGCTAATCTCTGTGGTGCTGAGAACTACAACTTGCTTTTAAACCGGCTCTACGTGCAGACCACACGAGAGCTTGTTAGCGATGCTGGCGATCTCGGAGAGAGCGGTAAAGGAGGAGAGCGTCTTGCTTGCGAGGGGACCAACCGCTTGTAGGAACCACCATGTCGTGTGGAAGAGCACTTCGAGCGCCGTCAGACGCTCGAAGATCCGTCTCATGCTCCTTATCACGTAGATGTTCGTGGCGAGGAAGGCATCGTTGGCCGTTATGGCGGGTTCATCGTGAAACGCCCACTGAAGTACGCGAGCCCATTCATCGGATTGGAGCTGAGGCAGGTGATCTTCGGTGCCGAGGCTGCGGAAGCACATAAGCTTTGTATCTCGAGTATTTGCTGCTACTTCGTCATTAAGGTGCGGAAAAACATCGCTCTGGACGTCCGCGCTGTCTTGCAGCAGAAATGCAATAAAAGATGGTGCTGCGCCTCGCTTCGAAATCAGCGTGGATAAGAATCTTGCCACATAGATGGTGCTGAGACGAGAACGATCTGAACTGTTTGGCCGGCGTCGACAGCGCGCTGCGGCTTGTAATGCTCTCTGTACAGCAGTCTGCTTAGCCCGATCAAGCCTTACAACTGCAACTTACATGTCGGGCACGCTCCGTTTGCAGGCACCTTAAATAGATGGCGCCACCACACTAGCGGAGGCTGGGGATCGCGTTTTTTTTATTGCGCGCCTCGTCTGAATCACCTCTCGTCGTCTGCGCCTGCGCCCGCTGTGCTTGCAGGCGCCTTACCTATAGTCCGATACAACTTTAGAAGACAGCGGCATTTGCCCCTCAAAGGCGGATGCACACGAGCCGGCACCAATAGACGCGCACTTCAGGTGACGTCATGAGCCGGACGGCCGGTGTCCCCGCCGACGGAGAACATACATGGCCGCCCTCGCTTCGAATACTGGGCCGAGTCGCGTCAGCTCTGTGCGTCTCCCTTCGTCGGAGTGAATTCGAATTGTTTGTGGTGGTCTGTCATGCCGGAAATATTATTGTGAGCTTAAGATGCACAATTTGTGCCGCGTGCGTTTGTTCTGAGCCGTGAGCCGGCGAAGAAAGATTGCAGCGAACATCGGTGACGCTGCGCTGCGCTTCGTGTGGAAACAGGATCCCGCGGCGACATACCGCTGCAAAGAAACATCGTACGTGTTTGTTCCGTGGTGTTTTCTTTTGCTCTTAAGTGAAGTTACGACGACGAGAGTTCGCTAAAGTCTGGTGCCTACTGTGAGCGGCGGGTGTGTTTGTGTACTGTGCCCCTGCGTTTCTCGTCGGACGTGGTGAAGTGATGGAGCGACATAATTATTAGGATAAATGAGAAAAGCGTGCGCGGATGAAACCAACCTGCGAGTTTCTCAACAGAAAAGATTTGTGAAAGCAACCTCCAACGCAAAGATTCGTTGCTGCCAGCTCAGCGTGCAAACGACTGATCGTTGGCAGCAGTGTGATAGGATAGCCGAGAGTCTAGCAGCGTCGTTCGAGTGTTGTGTAGCACAGTCAATTGATTGCTTTCCACCAATGCTAACAATCAGTGACTAACACGCGCTGCTTGAGCGAATGTCATTGGATTGTTAACGGTCAGGCGTTTGGAAGCAGTGTTTGTTTCCTTAATGTCAGCCTGAATGCTAATATAAAATTATGACTGATACACTGGTGCCGTTGCAAGGGAGCTTGGCATGAATTCGCGTCGCTGTGTGGCTTAGAACTCTTCGCTCACTGCACACGCCAGCTGTAGAAAGCCTGCTGTGACACAATCGCGCATAAGCTGTGCTGTCAGCGCTCGACTTGCTTTCCCACAACACAGCTTTGCGCTTTGTCGTGATATGTCGCTACTAAAAAATTCCTATGACAGTGAAGGCAACAGAGCCAATATGTACATAAAAAAAAAGTACGACCAAATAGGCACAGCTGCTTGTGAACTGACTCCTAATAGTTCTACTCGCGTCTGCGTTAAATGTGTGTGCACGTTTTCTTGTGCGTTTATGTATATTTGTTATTTTGCCCTTTTTTGTATTTTAGATCTTAGTTTTCGTGCTCGCATTTGTGTTCATGTGTGTGAATATGTGAGTTCTTCCGTGCGTGTATGTATTTATTCCTATTTCTATCCTTTTATCTTCGCTTTTGTTCTTGTAAGCATGCTGCAGCCACGACTTTCTTTACAGTTCCATTAACTCGTCTCATTCAAAGCACCAAGTCCAGTGAATAGCAGGGCTGGCCTCTTCGATGTCATTAAAGCCATTCTCTCTTGTCTACCTTGCCTCCTCAGTCTGTCACCTTGCTTTGTTTTCTCCTACTATTCTGACCTTGCTTCTTGTGCTGTTGCCGCAACGTGATTAACCAACTTGCACCAAAGAAAGTTCTATCAGCTGTGACAACAGAAACATTGATAGATACAAAATGTTAAAAGCATCACTTGGTTTGCACAGTTACTTCGTCTCTTACCCCTGTTAATGTGTTTATGCATCAGTGCATACGGTAGCTTGCCAGAAGTGCACATGAAAAGGTGCCATATTGTGAAACAGCACATTGCTATGTTGCATTCAGTCTTAATAAACAGATGGTTTTGCTGTCCGTCACATGTGATGGTACACATATATAACATTGTGCAGTGGGGTATCATTTCCTGTCTTGACGCTTTCATCATTACAAATGCAGTTTTCTAGTGGATGGAGTCCAGCAAAGCAGTGCTGTGAGAGCGTTTGCAACTTTCACCATTTATTACTTCCCCAATACCACTGTCTGAATCTGTCCGTCACTTTGCCTACGGCTTGTAATGAACAAAGTGACTCAGTAAAACACGCTCAACTTTACTGAGCATTTTTCCGGTACGTAAATATGACAAAAAATGCTAGCAAAGTTAATCACGTTAATAATTGAGTTTGCATTCGCATTACTTGCTCGTGTCAGATTAATAAATTGAAAATTGGCTACGACAACACTTCAATTTTCAGTGCAGACTGCTAACGGAGCAATAAAGCGTGCTCCGACTCTTGCTATTTCACTATGGGGCGCGTGAAACTCGACGGTGGCTGCCTGAATGAGCATTTTGGGCCTCACTAAGCTAATGATGTCTTATATTTGTTCTCTTATTCGCATTACTTGTGTGAGCCAGATAACAAAATAAACATTGCAACCACATGAATGTGCTTTGGCATTCAAGCTGCCGACAGTGGCTTCAGTTTCGTGTTGTCTGCTGCTATTTCACCACCACTCACTATTACATGACTGATCTCCAGTGCAGACTGCTAACAGAACCATAAAGCGTGCTCTGACTAGAGCACTGCACGGGCCGATTTTTGCGGCCCGGGCCCGGCCCGGGCCCGTTTTCACATTGGGCGGCCCGCCCGAGCCCGATCAAAACATTTATGGCGAGACCCGGGCCCGGCCCGGGCCCGGAAATAATCTACGTTACACGCCCGAGCCCGGCCCGCCACCCCTTTACCTTAAGCCCGAGCCCGGCCCGAGCCCGACTCGAAACCGGCCCGAACCCGGCCCGAGACCGAAAAATACATGTTTTTCAGAGTTGAGAAGCCCGAGAATAACTCGCAGAAAGCCCGAGCCCGGCCCGGGCCCGCGTCAAAATACCAGAGCCCGGCCCGGGCCCGGGTCAAAAAGCACACGCCGTGCCCGAGCCCGTGAAAAAACTCCTCTACCCGGACCGGGCTTTCGGGTAAGCCCGAGCCCGTGCCGTGCTCTAGCTTTGACTACTGCTATTTGACTATGGGGCACGTCAAACTCGACGGTGGCTGCCTGAATGAGCATTTTCGGCCTCACTTAGCTAATGATGTCTTATATTTGTTCTCTTATTCGCATTACTTGTGTGAGCCAGATAACAAAATAAACAATGCAACCACATGAATGTGCTTTGACATTCAAGCTGCTGACAGTGGCTGTCAGTTTCGTGTTGTCTGCTGCTATTTCACCACCACTCGCTATGACATGACTATTATTTGCAGTGCAGACTGCTAACAGAACCATAAAGCGTGCTCTGACTACTGCTATTTCACTATGGGGCGCGTCAAACTCGACGGTGGCTGCCCGAATGAGCATTTTGAGCCCGCCAACGATAATCAGGGTTAACAATAGTGTTTCAATTCAGATATGCCAGCATTTAAATGTGTTTCTATGCCACTTCTTAAATCGAGCACAATGTGTGCAGGACGTTGCTTATCAGAATTGAGCTTCTATTATAAGGAATATGCCATAAATGGAACTGCTTATTTATTTGAGAGGTCACGGAATGGATGGTTGGCTGTTGCGAACCCACCGGCAAAATTTTGATAGCCCTAATAAGGGCTGTTCTTTTGTTAATAAGAAGCCTTTATGCTTCGTCGAGTGGCTCAATGCCAGACAGCTCGCATTCGGAGTCGCTTTCTTCAGTGTCATCTTCACCCAGCTGGATGATGGTGGGTTGAATGTGCTCACTCCCAGACGTGTAAAGTCTGAACTTTGCCTCCAAGTCCATCACATGCTGAATGCTCTTCCTCCAGTCTTCCGCCGTTACCTGCTTGATTTTCTCCCTCAAGATGACGTCAACCGTGGACAGCTTGAAGTCTCTGTTGTCCGCAGCGATGCCATTTTTGACCTTGGCCCACATAAGCTCAATGGGATTAAATTCGCAGTGGTACGGCGGGAGCCTCAGTACAATGCAACCGGCCCTTATAGCTGTGTTGTCTACGATGTAGCTCAGAAAGCATGACTTTACAGATGCCACCAGCTCAAGCAGCTGCTTCTTTCTCATCCTTTCACTGTAGGTGATGTTCTTGCTTGTCAGCCACTCCTGTATCTTCTCATTCTTCCAGGCCGTCGTCGGCAATGTCTCTTCTCGCCGGCTATGGTAAGGTTCATTGTCTAAAACAATGACGCTACCAGCTGGCAACTTCTGCAGAACGTCATTGAACCAGCCCTCAAAGCGATTGCCATTCATTTCTTCGTGGTAGTCGCCTGTCTTTTGGCCTCTGAATACATCCAAGCAGCCGTCGACGAAACCATCCTCGCTGCCGATGTGCGTCACGATCAGGCGCTGACCTTTCCCAGAAGGTTGTTTTAGACCCGTCGTCAGGCCATTTGCTCGAGCGAACAGGCGTCCGCGCTTCTGCACCACTATGTCTGTCCACACGATCGACCGAGTGTGTCCCGCCGTCACCCATGTGTCGTCCAGGTAGAAGATCTTTCGGCCTTCCGCCTGGTAGCGCTACACGTCACGGAGGTAGCGATTCCGCCAATTGGTGATGTCATCCCGGTCGATAAGCAGCGACTTGCGGCTTCTCTTTTCGTGCTTGAAGCCGATCTCGGCAAGCAGGCGACGCACAGTACACCGCCTTAGTGATGGGGAAACTCGGTAGTTATCTTCTCGACCGTCGGTATCTCGTTGCGGCGAAAGAAATCGTGCACACATGACATCAGCGCGCACAACGTGAAGCTGTCAAACTTCGCGCTGCGTCTTCTCCGCATTGCGTGGGCGTTTCGCGAGGGCGTCGTCAGTTTGCCACCCGAAAAATGCGAAGCTTTAACTTCCTCCCTCACCCTGAACACAGTCCTTTCGCTGACACCGAGCATGTCGGCGACAAACTTGCTCGTGTCCTCCACGCTGCGTTCAGGCTGCCTCTTACGCCAAAACGTGTAGCAGTGGAAGATCATGTTGCGTGAATCACTGTTCAGGATGTGGCCGCTCTTGTTCTTGCCGAGGCTCCTTGGTGGTGTGGTCATCGAGGCGACACAAGGCTCGTTCGGCAACAAAGGATCGCGTTCCGATGTCACCTCGCTGGGCTCCATGGCTGAAAACTGGCATGGAATGCCGCGCGCGATCGTGCGCGACATCACGAGATCGCAGGTTCGCAACCGCGAAAAAAAGAGAAAAAAAATAATAATTAAAAATAAGTCCAACACATTAAAAAAATGAGGTTGTGCAAGCACACAAAAAGTATATATGAATCTTATGCTATTAAGCCAGCGACTACTACGCCCGGTGCCGTCGATCTTGCTCCGTAGCAGACGACGCACAGCGTTGTAGAAGGCACGGAGTTATTTTTCTCTCGCGATCCGGCATGTGCGGTAGCATTTCCGTCATGATAATTTTACCAAACCACTCGTCAAGATACACAAATCGTATTTATGCCGACAAATACGCGTTTTAGAAGCAGTCACAATTTTTTGAGCGGGACTATTTCTTGAGTCGCGGAGGAATTGGCTGCTGCGCTTCGGTCAACTGGGCGGGGCCTCCTCCTGTCTTCTAAAGTTGTACCCGAAGGGGCTTTAGTACCCGACTATAGATAGCGCCACCATGTTAACGGAGGCTCGGGTCGTCTGCTCCTGCGCGTCTGCCTAGGGAGCGCTCATAGGGCATTTTTCCGCAGCCCGATAGCAAAGCGCTTGTGTGGCTCAGTGGTAGAGTATCTGGCTCCCACGCAGCGGGCACGGGTTCGATACCGGCGGGAACCGGGTACTTACTTCGCATTTCGGGCGATAGCGGTTACGGCGGCGGACCCCATCGGCGGCGGACACCGTCACGAACCGAAACGGCTATTGGAATGAGCCCATAGCAGCTTACACTGTAAAAGCTTTATTTAAGGCCAGCACTAAGGCCCAGCAAAGAAGAGCGCGTGTTCCGCTAAGGCCCGTTCTTGATCCGCCGAGCCATAGTGAAGCCAAGTACTCTAGGAAGGAGGAGGAGGGTAAGAGAAATAAGGAGAGGTAATGGCAGTGTTACCACAGTGCTGCGTGTGTACCACAGTGTTGCTAGATCGCGCCCTCAGACGGTAGCTGCAAGAGGAGGATGAGAAGGGAAAAAAAAAACTTTATTTAAGGCCGGCACTAAGGCCTAGCAAAAAAGAGCGCTTGTTCCGCTAAGGGTATGTTGTTCATACGCACTCCAGGAAGGAGGGGGAAGGTAAGGGAAACGAGGAGAGGTAATGGCAGTGTTACATGAGTACAGAATGTGTTCTGTATCTGCCCTTATCTCTGGACAATTGGGACAGGGAGCTGTGCGACGCCGTCCGAAGTTGTAGATCATTCGTGGGGTGAGGAGAGTGGTAATTTGAACTTTGAGAAGGACATGTGCTTGTTCAGCGTTGCATGAAGGGTGAGGTTGGGGTTAAATAGGGCGGTTTTCCCGCCTGTTCTTGTTGTGTTCAGCAATTTGCTCTTTTTACGTGGCGGTGTCTTCCACGGTAGTTGGATTTGGGCAGGGAATCGAGGGCGCCCGGAGGTTAATTTCGCAGGCACGTTGATGAATCAACTCAGTTCCTTCGATCCCAGCCTGACCAGGTAGGTACCCAAAGCATTGTGATTGTAATGTTAAGGTTGCGTTTACAGGATTCTATTAGAATAGTATGTAGGTGGGTTTCCAGTTGCCGACGTTGTTTGTTTCGAATGGCTTTCCTAGAGTCGGTATAAATGTTGATGCTTTTGCACTGGTGCTTAGTGAGTAGAAAGGCTTCTTGAATGCAAGAGGCTTCTTGCTGCAAGAAGAGTTCCTATATTTGAATGCAACTCCAAGCTTTCTTATTCAATCGGGGCCTAATTCAGGCATACCCGATTACGTTCCCTGCAACCTATCAAGCTTTCAGTTAGCATTTCCAGAATAGAGGCGACCCATTTATGTGGACTATGCTTAGCTGTGGCGCTCACCAGTGCCTACACCTTCCACGCAGGTGTGGTCAACATCGCACCCTGTGAACTCTGTGGTGAAGAGAAAGCTATCAGTCACATAATGTACGAAAGTTAGCAGTATTGCGCGCCGAGAAGCGCGCTCATCAACTCTGCTCAACAATTTCGACGGCCGACCTTTGTCAGATGACATAAACTTACATTATAAGCGTGACTCGATATCCCATCAGCAAACCACGAAATCATTGTTTTCGCTTTTTTGATCCACCTGACTCAGTGAACGTAGTACATGACTTATTCTGTTTGGTTTCTCTCTAATTCGCCTCCTTTTTTTTTTTCTGGCGGCGTTCTCCATACCGCATACCATATTCTCGTCAACATCACTGCCTTTCCCGTATTTGTGTCCCTCGGTAGCATGGTTCCCTGATCGCTGTATTACTTTTACGGAGTATCATTGACAAGAGCTTTTATCTAGTCTGGCAATCGATCATGTGGTATGGCATGGAGAGTGCGTACACAGAAACAAACAAACACACGCTTTTATGCCGTTATTTTCATAAAAATGGTGCTGCGGATTGCTGACGAACTGTTCTGTACGACTTTGGTTTAACGCCAGCTGTACATGTGAAAGCGCCGTTTCGGGCCCGTAATTTGGTATCCCCGTGTTTGAATACGTACTGGTACAGGGTTTCCGCAGAAGCCAGATGGCTATAGTATGAAATACGAACGTACATGTGTTCGTCACGTGGTAAAAATCCTCGCACATCATTTGTATTGAACACCGCATGTCGAGTGGTAGGTTTTATTCCCCCCAAAAATGAAAGATTTGTCGAGTGATCCGTGGTCGTCGCATTTACTAGCCTTTGGTAGATAGGAGTTTCAGTTGGGTGCCTCCAGATGCGCCAGGGCCTCTGCCTAGCGAGCCAGAAAGTGAGGATGTCATATCGCCACCTGCGGCTAGTGAATTTCCAGGCCCGATTCCTGGTCCGGAGGGGCCACTCATAGGCCCTGACGGACCGCCACTCATAGGCCCTGAGAGTGATGGACCGACACCACCACCTGCGTTTGACGGCCCTCCTGACGGTAGCATGCCGCCCGCAGATGATGGGCCGGCACCTGCTGGTCCAAGCGGTCCCACACCTGATACTCCGACGCCTGGTCCGACGCCAGAGGGTCCTCCCGAGGGAAATGCCCCGCCAGGGGCGCCGCCGCCCAGGACAGTATCTACTGCACCCGTGAAGAGCTCGGCCGGCAGCCGTGGCTTAGGCCTGAGTTGCGCCTGGCGATTCAGGTAGGCGAGAACCTGCTTAATCTGATCGTCGACGGCCTTGCGCACCAGGGGTTCGAGGCGCTTCTTGACTGACCGCTCGAGGAACGACTGTGCAGCGCGCAGGAAGGTGCGGAATAGTGGCTTTCTGGACGGCTCATGTGGTCTGAGGAATAGCCTGAAGCCTTGAAGAAATAGGATCTTGAAGTTTGTCACGTGGATCTCATGGGGACCCGTTCTGTGAATTTATAAAAAAGAATCGATATTAGGAGATTGGCGCCGCAGGTACAGAACACCAACGGCGAGTGGAACGTTCGAGTTATATCATGAACGGTGAAGTATATTCTCAGTAATTCTTTGAAGCGCTTTGAAACGGCTTGGCGGTGCGTTTTTGGAGTTGCCTTTGCATTTTACAACAAACACATTCTTAGCACAACTGTATTACTTGCATTTTATTGAAAACGGCATGTAAGATATGTGCAATTTTCTGAGTACAATAGCGAAAGTCACGCGAGTTTGCCTTTTAAGAGAAATGTGCTTTATGTTTCGTTATTATTAAAATATACTTGCGCAAAAAAGAAATATAAGAGAACCTAAGCAGACAGTAGCGATATAATTCTCGGTTAGACCTTCGGAAATGTAAACATAGTCTCCGAATACTCACTGTTAGTTGGCCGTACTGTTAACGATTGCTAATGTTGATTTATGGGAACATTGTATTACCATGCCTAAATATACTCGCCATCCCGGCCGTGCCAGTGAAGCTGTTGGCCCTGTCCAGCGAAGCTGTTGAAAACCATCTCTACAACTGCTGAGGGGGGTATGCAATGCAATGGTAGTAGTGCTAGAGTAATGGTAGGAACGGGAGTAATGGTAATTTTGACAGCACGCCGCCGCCTGTAGCGGTGCTGCAACAACACATAAATCAGTTGCTAAGCTGGTTATTTCATATACGAAAGGCTAGGGACGTCACACCTCACGTCGAAAGCTGGCGTCGCCGCGGCAGCTTGCGCAACAGTAATCTTTGCCGGGAAACGTATGCGGGGAGGGCTACGTGCTTGGCATAGCTATCACGAGCGCCTAATGATCTATTATAGAGTTTGGATGCTTGTTTTGAGCTTGTTCTTTACTGAAACATATGCTGTTTTGTTAAAGCGTGATTCCAAAGAATGTGTGCGCTGTTCGCTTCACTTTGCTGAGTGTTTGTAGCCTCTGCCTTAAGGGGCTATGAGCATTTGCATTTTTTGCTTGCTTACGGGGGTATGAGCCATTGATGATGATTGTTTTTTGTCAACGGACGCGAAAAAATTCGGGGATACTAGCCATAGAGAGCTTCGCTGTAAAAAGCAGCCATAGACGTTGCTCAAACTGGGAGCAGGCTGTTGAAGTGCTTAGGTGCGATAAAATAATTTTATCGTCAACCGAGCCTACAGCTATAAATGCGTCTAACCAACGCTACGCAGGGAGGCTGCATTGAATCCACCAGGGAAATGCCGTCCTTCCCCTCTTTTATTTGCAGATTTTAAAGAACAGTACTGTCGTTCTTTATATGAGACTGGTTCCTTCTGGTGTTTAGCAGCAATCGAAAAGGGAAAGCTACACAGAATGCGTAAAATGAGTTTTTGTATGGCAGGCATCGCCGTGCAAGCCGGCACTTTTTCTGGCTATTCCAGGTCGAAAGACCTGAAAAAAGTGCCTTCCAATCCAGGCCGTCCAATACTATTGATGTGCAAGAAGGGCTTGTACGGTTCGTAATAGCTTAATGGCAGTATCCATACGTACTTTGATTTTTATTTAGTCTTAACCCGCCGCGCTGACGAAGCGGACATGGCGTTGCGCTCTTGAGCGCGAGATCGGGGTTTCGATCCCGGCTCATGTACAGTCCACCGATTCTTAACAGTAACATGCGAGCCTCGACTGGCCAAACAGCCTTCTAACGACGAGAAGCAACGAGATCAGCAATAGTAGCGCATGCGCACAAATCACTCGAAGCGCAAGTTTCGCCTGCTAGGCTCTTCCCACTAGCACGACACAGCCCCTGGCATGATTAATTCGGTGCAAACATACCGGCCTACTTATTGAACGGCACCTAACTTTGTAGAACCGACGCCGAGGTCTACTAAGCTACATGGCACGTCTGCAAGAATCTGATTTTAAACATGTGCAGAATAGAATGTGCTAAAATTTCGAAAATAATATCATTATTCTCGAACAAACGTGCTGCACGAACTATTTCTCCTTTCCTGCGCACTTCGTTCTTTATCGTACGGTGCATGTGGACTGCAGCAGCAATCTCTTATAAAAAAAGACGCGTTTGGGTTCACACGCACTTGCTGTCTGCGATACGCAGGGAAGCTTCCACTCAGTTAATCACGACAGGGGTGGTGTCATGCCTGATGGAACAGTCTAGCAGACAAAACGTACGCTTCGAGTGAATTTTGTGCATATGCGCTACTCTTGCTGATCTCATCGCTGCTGCGCCGCTAGGAGGAGCTGACCGGCCGGCCAGGCGAAGCTCGCGTGGTACTGTTAAAGAATAGGTCGACTGTAGGTATAAAACATTGGCACCCTCCTCACCAACAGAGCCCTGCAGTAGTATGAAGTCGTCGTAGGGCACCCTCTTGAGCACTCCGATCATACTTACTTTCTTGTAAGAATATTCTTATGTATACTACACACGTGTTCAATAATTAGGATACTTTAACTGGCTATGTATTATGTGTGTTCGAATTACGCATACCCGCGCTATGCGGTTTGTCGGTGAAAGATCCCTGCCGGACGTTTACTTACTGCGCTATTTCGAGGATGGCCCGGGCTTTCTTGACAACTACAGTGAAGTGCACGAGCTGCTTTTGGATGTTCCTCCTGTTCATCGTCACGGTGGCCGATGAGTTTCCGAACACGTCCGTGATGCCCAGGTCGAGGCCGAGACGCATGCCACTCTGGTCAGCCGTCACGAAGCAAGGACCCGTGCGCTTCACGTGGGAGAGGCCGTACACGAACGAGTTGAAGGTACGCACGGTGCCCGACATGCGCAAGATACTGTTAAATGGCAGGGTCATTTCGGGAAGCTTCAGCGGGTCTGCCCCGTAAGCCAAGAAGATCTGGCGGAGTAGCAGAGTGAACAGGTCCAGCCCTCCGTGCTCGGTACTGAATCCTACGATGCCTCCACCACCTGCAATTTCACCTTCGGGGCCCTCTCCGAAGACCTCTGATGGTCCTGAACCACCCGTCGGACCTCCTGGTCCTATTCCACTTCCAGCGGGCAGACTCGGTCCAACGCCTGCTCCTCCTAAAGTTGCACCTGGTCCACCTTCTGCTCCTTCTCCGAAGCCAGGCTGTCTTCCAAGGCTATTTGGCCCCGGTCCTCCTATGCCATTTGGTCCACCGCCAGGTGCACTGAGGCCGCTCAATGAGGGGCCGGGTCCTCCGGGCCCTGATGGTCCTCCAATATTAAGCTTTCCTTGAACTATACCACCTTTCTGTTGACCTGATTTGAAAAATAACAACGCAAGGAAAACTTTTATTAGTTCTCGCATACTCGTATTATAATATAAGCACTACATGTAACTTTTTTTTGCCCAATAGACCTTGGTGCTTCGATAAGGACCCCCCTTATAAGCGTGAAATATACTTAGTTACGAAACTAAGTATCATCATCATCATCAAAACATAGGCTGATGATGATGATGATGATACTTAGTTTCGTGCACCGTCGTGTCAATACTGCTCAGGGAAATTATAAATGCTGGATATCAGCAGGTACTTGACTCTCTTGCTATTATCCATAGGAACGGAACGCGACAAATACCATAAAAATAAGGAGGAAACGGCCACGGAAACCTCTAATCTGTTTATAATATTGTTATTTTATCACTACACTCTTTCTTCTTTGTCAAGACTCCTTGTAACTTGTGTACTTACTTTACCTGTGCTTTTTTTTCTACTTGCTTATGTCCGTTGTTTCAGGGCTGGTTGATATACGTTGCGGCCTAGTGCGTTGACTGCGGAGACTCTTCCCTTTTAGTTTATAAATTGTGACTCTTCTCGGTAATTTTTCAGCGGCGAGTTGGCACTCTAAAAGAGCTGAATGTTGGGCAAGTTGGTAATTTGACATAAGAACCATCTTTAAATGCAGCGCAACGGGACGGCACAACAGAGAGGAAGACGAACAGAGGCGCTAACTAACAACTCACTTATTGAAGCCAGACCCACAGGTATTAAAGTCCACAAGCTGCGCAGGCGCATCGTTACAACGTATGTGGAAACCATCAAAAAAGGAAGTGATTAAACCAGGCGCGAAAGAAATTTCATTCCTGCATCGTACAGTGCAATCGAAGTATCGCGTACACACTCTTGACCTGCTTTTCTGATAAAGAAAGCCTCTAACGTTTCACGAGCGGTTTTCAGTTTGCTCTTGCCGTACAAAACCAATTATTCTCTCTGAAACCTGAAGACAGCCGTTTGACGGAACTCTGGTGGTGTTATAACTTAAGGTGGATCCTTGGAACCGTGGCGAAGACGAAGGATACGAAATGTCATAAGAGAAACCTAATTCTAATGGGTGGAGCTTCCATTCCTTCCAATATCTCAAATCTTCCAGATAGGGGTCCCAAGTTAGGATTTGAGCCTTCTGTTCCTCCCCAAGAACTCGCGGCCTTGAACCGACGGATTGCGGCGAAGGCCCCGCAGGAAGACCGTGAACGCTGTCTCTTGGAAGGCATTGACTGTCTCGCCAAGAATCTAAAAGAACCTGGTCCTATGTTTGCTAAAGACCCTTGGAAAATGTGATTTTTTTAAAGCTAATGACCTTTGTTTTCTGCAGGCAGATAAGGTAGGCGGGTTTGTCGCCTTGCCAAAAACCATGTACAATGAAAAAGCTGTTTTGGCTGTCAACAAGAACTTTGTTCATGTAAAAAAGGTCAGACAAGAATTAAAAGTAGAGCAGTAGAACTTTGCAATCGTTTAGATTTACAAAGGCTCGCAAGAGCATTGAAAGTGCCGCGTTGCAGGTTTTCTTCAGTGTTAATACGCATAAACCCGATTCTCCGTTTCGTGCTATTGTGAACAAAAGGGACACGTGGCAGCATTGTGTTAAGTTTTTGCTGAAAGTCTTTAACCTTGAGATTTGGGACCCATTCATCACAAAAAGTTCAGATGATGTAGTGCGTTTCCTTCAAGAGAACAATGATATTGGTTTTGCTTTTTCTATTGATGTGGAAGAGCTCTTTTACGCTGTGCCTCATCGTGAGCTGTTTGTGGCAGTTGGAGATTGCATTGATGAAAATGACGCTGTTTCTTTCCAAAATGCTGCAGGCATGTCGGTAGAGAACCTTTTAACCCTTTTGGAATTTTACCTTCAGAGTACTTTTATCAAATTTGACGATCAGATGTATCCACAAAAAAGAGGCATTTGTATTAGTTCCTGCATCGCGCCTATGTTGCGCCACATCTTTTATCTTCCATTGATCGTTCTTTACACGATTGTTTTATTCATGCTAGCAATCACGCTGTCCTTAAAGTTTTTCGTTATATGGACGACTTCCTAATTCTTTTTAACAAGAAATGCTCTATCTCGTATCAGCATGCGCAAAAGTGTGTTCTCGATGATTTCAATAGTCACGACAAAGGGCTGACTTTCACCTATGAGCTTCCAGAAGAAGGAAAGCTGCAGTTTTTAGATTTAGGCCTGAATTTCCGCGAAAGCCACGTGTACTGGGCATAATTCCGCGCGGGCACAAAAAGAGCTCCACTCTAAGATTATTAAGAGAGGCATTGCAGCACTCTGTTTGGAATCCGCGCTTCGGAAGTCGTGCGTTCACAATGCGCCAGCTAGTTTTGACTTGCAATTGGGAAGGCTTCTTTCAGCCGGCTTCCCTGGGTCGGTCGTCATGTCAGTAGCGGGAACGCTCCTCAAAAAAATGAAGCGCTGTTCTTGCAAGAATGCCGCGGAAACCCTGGTGGGCTTTCAGAGGCTGGAAGTGGTTCCGTACATGCACGAGGTTACACATTGCCTAAAAAAAGTGGCTACTCAGTTTAACGTGCCGATGGTTTTTTCAGCCCCCAAGAAGCTTGCTCAGCTGAGCCGTCGCATCACTTGTGCAGACAAAATGTGGGCTGTAAAAAGAACCACCAAAAGCGTCCTGTTAAGTGTGCCAAAAATGTCGTGTACAAGATCCCCCTATAGTCCGGTAATGTATACATCGGCCAGAGGGGGCGACGCATCAATGCCCGACTCAGGGAGCATGCAAGAAATCTAGCCAATAAGGAGGAAACGCATCTTGCTGACCATTATACCAGCTGTCCCACTTGGGAACCACTTTGCTATAGCGTGAAAATCCTAGGCAAGAGCAAGCAGAAAACCGCTCGTGAAACGTTAGAGGCTTTCTTTATCAGGAAAGCAGGACAAGAGTGTGTATGCAATATACCGATTGCACTTTACAATGGAGAAATGAAATTCCATTCGCGTCTGGTGTAATCACTTCCTTTTTTTGATGGTTTCCATATACGTTGTAACGGTGCGCCTGCGCAGCTTGTGGACATTTATACCTGTGGGTCTGGCTTCAATAAATCAGTTGATAGCGCCTCTGTTCGTCTTCCTCTCTGTTGTGCCGTCCCGTTGCGCTGCATTTCGAGTTGGCCCTCGTGATATGGCTTTATTTTTGCGACAGTACTTTCGTACCGCTGTCAATTGTGTATCGAAATTCCATTTAGCATTGATAAAAGTGCTACGCTACACCTATTATAGCTTCGTTTTCGTACTGCTAAATTTAATGGCGGTTTGAGGTATTTGATTTCGTTAGAGAGTCCGTAGAAAAGTTTGTGTGTTGAACACGAATACTCGCTATGTCGGGTTAAAGTAACTTGCTTTGAGCGTCTCAACCCGACGCGCAACGTAGCGTTACACTACGTTGCGCCCTCCAAGGACCTGTTTTTCAGGGACCTATTTTTCTACAACAAATTCACTAAAATTGCCATTCTGTACGCGCGCAATTCCATAGAATGCTATTTTAACACACACACACACACAAACATACATATAAGGGTTTGAACAGATCGTTTATTAACAGCGAAGCTGTTTAAAGCCAGCCGTAATTTGTGGTTCGTATCAGTAGACTATCATCAGCAGCAAGGAATAAAAGGAAACAAACTTTCTTGCCGAGGCGGGCCTCGAACCCGCGTACCCACGGTCCCAAGGCGAGCGCCGTAAACACTAGGCTATACATACCATGGTATTTACTGCATCATGTAGGCTATACATACCACGCTCGCAGGACATGCATTGATGCGAACCATATGATTTCGTTCGAGCCTCATCCTCTTTGTCTACTGCTGGCACGTTCGCATGCGCTCGTGCCAATGCTCTGCGAGGTGAAGAAGAGGTTTTGCGCGCTATGCTCGGGAGAGAGAGATAAAGAAAATGACAGCGAGAGAGAGAGAGAGAGAGAGAGAGAGAAAGAGAGAGAGAGACGCATTCACAGAGCGGGTCTGCTGAACGTGGTGTGGGCATTGGAACACGGTGCCGGTGTTGCAAGCTGCGCTAAGCAACGCGCAGTGACGGCCGTAAGTCCGAGACGCGCGAAAAAACATTGTCATCATCATCATGAGTAATAAGACGAAAAGTACGCGCGCACTTCCGGAAAATGCTGGGCTACGATCGCCCAGCTTCGCTGTTTCAATCCTTGCGCGGCCGAGTGCAAGGTTAAGCGCTTTTTCAGGTCAGAAATGAAAAGAATGCAACTTTACATACTGGTCTCACAGTGATAGGACGCCAACCAAGTTGGGGCGCGCAATAACGTCAAAACAGTCAACAGCATTTGGAATGTGGCTGGCGTCTGCCGTTATTTCTGTGATAGCAACCAACCAAAAGCGGGAAGGCACCGGCTCGAAACTCGTTCCGTCGAACCTAGCCCACTGCCGGACGGTAGGGAATGCTTCGCCGTCGGTTACCACTGACTTGCTAGGGCTGTCCCAATCTCAGCCACTACGACCGGACTCATTTTAGTGCGGTAGCAATGATATTGACACTCCAGGCGCATTTCTGCCGTCGCCGTCGCAATCGTCGGCGCCATGAGATTCCGTATTAAGTCCACGGGCGATAAGATCGTCGCCGCATGCTATGTTCGAGTGCAAGCGTGCGAGGGTGAGCCCGCGATCGCAGCTCAATCTCGCGCACGCAAGGGCGGGGAGCGGGAAGGAAGTGCGCCGTCTGCCAGTCGCGCGCAATGCTGCGGAGGGATGGAAGGGAGGGGCAGCGCGTATTTCCAATTGCTAGTAGGTACAGCGTTTGACCGCTGGCGCCATGCTCCGCCGCTCGCGCGTACCATGTTTCTAGCCGCCGCCGTTGGAACGGAGGAGGCGTTGACGAAGAAAACGCTGGGCTGGTGGTGACTAGCCTGCTGTTGGGATCGGTGGTATTATAAACGCATCACTGTTTTGATGATCCAAATATAATCTCACTGTCAGGGAGGGAGCAGTCTACCTGACTGGAGCAGTATTTTTTTATTTGGGGTGTTGCTACGCTGCGCTCCGCAACACCCCAACGAGCGCCGCTTGGCGTCGGCGCCCGGTACCACGGCTGCCGCCGTGGTACCAAAAAATTCTATCCCGGGCGGGATTCGAACCAGCGTACGCATGATCCCAAAGCGAGCACCGTAGCCACTCAGCCATACAGCCACGCTTCCTAGGGTTGCATTCATGCGAACCATATGAATGCGTTCGAGCGCCCTCGGCGAAAGAAACCACCTAGAAACGCGGTACGCGCGAGCGGCGCAGCGTGGCGCCAGCGGTCAAACGCTGTACGCACTAGCAATTGGAGTGTTGCCGCCCGGGCGGCTGTATCTTGAAAGCTATCTGCGACGGGAGCAGAGTACTCCCTGCGCTATGTTTTCGCGGCGTCGTTTGCGTTGATTCGAGCGGCGGCACAAAGATCAATGCGCTCGCTGCTGCTGCCGCTAACTTACTATTGCGCTTTGACAGCGAGTTTCTGCGGTCGTCGAGTGAAATGCGCTCATGTTTGCTTGTGCACGCGTGACGTCATGCTTGTTAATTTAGTTATTATGCCTATGTTTACAATTTTATACGGCGGATAAAATCACTTTCCTTACTTTGTATAGCTTTCCAATAATTTGATATCGCAATCGATGCTTCGCCTTTCGGGCGAAACTGTTTTTTTCTTCAACAGCAAACTTCTCGTCAGAGGTCGATTCATCGTCATAGGAACAAAAAAGCGCTCTTCTTATTTCTCTTACAAGCGTTTAGCACAGGAACTGGAAAAACAACGGAGAGCAGAGCAGAAAAGATGCCGTACCAACAAAGCCGAACCAGAACGCTAGCCCTTATGCTACACACGTGGAAATAGCCCGCTGGATGACGCCATCTTTTAATCCCTTCTTGCGTGACGACCATCAGTAGTACGCCAAGTACGCCTCATACGTTGTAAATTATAGGCGCCATTCTCACTCTGATGGCCGAAAATAGAAGAGCTCGCGTTTAACGTGTTTTTCTCGCTTACAGCTTTTATCTGAAGGGCAAGAACACGCAGGTGCTTGTAAAGGGTCAATACAGAAGCTTATTGCGCTGTTTTTTTTTCTTTCTGTAGGAGATTGCTGAACTGGATCAAACAAAGAAGCTTGTGAATAATTAATTTATTTTCTATTGAACAGCGGAATAATTTCAAAACATTTATTAGGCAAAGCGGAGACAGCGATGACGTAGTATTGTCTCGGCGGGCCGTCTGAATGCCATAAGCAATGCCTTAAGATAACTATAGCTTTCTTGGAAGATATCAAATATCGAGCCGCATGGTTATCCTGTTGATCACAGAGCGTATATTCCAGCAAAAAAAAGTTAGTAGAATCGCCGGGTTCCATGCTATGCGGGAATCGGTATTAAGCAAGAGAGAGGGAAATACTTCATTTTTTCCCCCGATCCGTTTAATTCAGAGGGAGTCCTTAGTCCAGTACCCTCCTGCCGCGAAGCATTCAGTGATGTTTGCGCAA
Organism: Dermacentor silvarum; assembly: GCF_013339745.2. NCBI lineage: Eukaryota > Metazoa > Arthropoda > Arachnida > Ixodida > Ixodidae > Dermacentor > Dermacentor silvarum. The sequence continues at coordinate 72,471,581 of NC_051155.1, forward strand.
ATGGAAATTTAATTGTTATGCAAACGTACTGCTAACGATCGTAATTCCACAAATGAAACGTTACTTTACGCAAGTAAGTAGTTCATGACGCAAGGAAAATCCAATGCTTAACCAAACGTAACGCGGTCAGGCAAGCGGTCGCATTCTCGGCTGCTTGCTTGCTTGTTCGCTCCTTACACCGAGGTGCTTACCCACTACGGCGATGGCGCATGATGCCAACCTCTTGCGTATATACATCAGTATTGTAGACTTCGTCACTCTCTGATGGGTAGTCGGTGCAGACGGCGATAGGATGGCAACGATATAATGACGACAGAATTACCACGATGGAACCACGACGTCCTGACAATGGCGACATGGTGACTGCCGTGTGACCACAGCGGCATGGCGATGACGTCATGCTAACGACTGCACGACGACGAAGGCGTCGCGACTGCATGCGAAGAAAGAGTGATGACGAACTGAGTGACGACAGTGAAAATACTACAATTCATTGACGATAACAGATGAATGACGGCAGGACGATGTTAACGCAAAAACGCCTACAGAATGACCACAGCCGCATGACAAAGGTGGCACGCCATGGACTGCATGACTGCGAAGGCGTCACAAGGGCCTGTGAAGAAGCAATGACGACAAAGTATTAACAACAGTGGAATGAAGATGACAGGGTGACGATGATAGATTGACGGCGGTAATACATAACGATGGAATCACAACCGGAGTGACAACGACACTGGGGCAACAACGGAACGATGATGATGTAAGCATGAATGTTTGAGGACCAGGACCACGCCTTGACTGCGATGGAATGACGACAGCATCATGACGTTGATGGCCTGCGGACGACTGCATAATTACAACGGGAGGACGACAGAATGATGGTGACGACGAGAAGGTGGCGAAGATGGCATTTGAAGAACAAATGACGACAAAGAAATGATGAAGATGGGATGATAGGGATGTCTGCACTATACCCGGACGGTGAAGGAATCAAGGTGACAACATGACGACGAAAGTTAATTGGCACTGTAGCAATACACCGAGTGGCACATTCCCTGTACCTCACATTGTTGTATAATCGGCAAGACAGCAGCAGCCTCTACCCAAAAAGTGGGAAGAAGAGCCAAATGAGTATTCGCTTTTAGCTGAAGCAGATGCCGCGCACTGTAGGAATCGATGTTCTGCGAAGCATGTTGCTGGGAGCTGGCTACCTAGCATCGTTTGGGATTATACAAAGCTTCACCAGGTGGACCAACGTGTTTGGGTAAGATGAAGACCTATTTGTCTGATACAAGCGTTGTGTAGCGACAGTAGAAAGATGACGGTGACTACAATCGTGCGACGGCGACGGCTTGATGTTTACTCCGGGCGTTCGACGCGAACTTAGGATATGCCAATTGTGAAGGCCAGCATGGGTAGCTGACGTGCGTAAGCTGGAGAAACACGGGTTATGACGTCATAAGCGACTACGTATTATACAATCCTAAGTGCCTATCGCGCTCTTACGTGCTCGCGTTATAATGACGATAGCATTTGCACTGTGTCGATGAAACGTTAAAAACTGTTAGACCTGAACCGATGATGAAGGCTGTACCACGTTGCGCTGTTTTTATATGCATTCGCTGGCTGCTACGAGAAACGTTCTGGAGAGTGTTCACACTGAAAATCGCTGTGAACAATGGAACAAGAAGCATGGAATCGGAATTGCGAACTTTATCATACCGAAGAATCATTCATACCCGGAAACTTCGTTAACGTTTCTCCCGATTTTGACAGAATGTTGTATTCGGGCAGCCGGACGCTGATGGGGGGCAATAAATGTTTGAGCAATAATTTTGTAGGAACGTCGTTGTACTGTAATAATTCTCTGCCCACCCTTTGTATCCCGTTGTCAGTCGCCCAACTAGAACGAAACAGCAGTTTTCTGCTGATGTTCAAGAAAAGGCGCAGCTTGATACAACCTTGAGGTGCATGAGAATTTTATTACACTTAAACGTGTGGATACCCAAATTGTGCAAGATAATCCACCAAACATAGTACAGTTTGTGTACATCAGTGTTGCAGCGGCCGTGCTATATGAAGTCGATATCTGTGGCGTGTAGGGGCAACGCTTTATTGAAGAAATCCGAGCGGGCAATCCGATTATAACTCATAATCTTTTGCTCAGTGTCGCGCCTACGTGCACTTAAGGAAGTCACAACTGCACCTTAACCAGCTACGCCTGGCCCCGTGAATTCGCTTTAACTACCTAGCGATGCTAGCTGTTTACATCGATTCGTGCAATTGAAACAATGACTGCGCTGCCTCTCTGTAGAAACCTAAGTAGTGTCGCCCCTTCGTTTTGCCGTAAAGGAGCGACCACCCTTCACTTTTAACAGCGGAGCTCTTTAAGCCGGCCGTATGTCGTGGGTCGTGTACAGTGAGTGATGAGTGAGTGAGTGAGTGAGTGAGTGAGTGAGTGAGTGAGTGAACTTTATTTGGTCCACGATAGACGCGAGTAAACTCGACGTCACCTGGCTAGGCCCACTCGGGGACCATCAGGTCAAACCTGACGGCCCTCTCGCGGGCCCTCTGGCGGCCAGGATTTGGGAGGTCTGATCTTGGGCCTTAATAAGCCGGGCTTGGGAACAGTTCCGGGTACATTGTGTGCAGTGTCGCAGGGCTCGGGTAAGTGCTTGTTTGTAGAAGTCTGTGAGTGACTGCCTGGGCCCTGCACAGCGATGAGTGCTGCAGAGGCAGGAGTCTTCTTGATAGGTAATTATGTTTGCAGATCTCGGTTGTACAGTCGTGTACAGAAAATGTGGGCCGATCCTGGCGGTTGTGCTGAACGGGTCCAAGCGCAATGGCACATAGCCCTGTGAACTAGCAAAGCTGTACCTAGCTAAGTGTAGCTAAGCACGGTTGGTACTACTTGAGCTTAGTCAGTCATCGATTGCCAATCAATAGCCCATGGATGATTGATCAATAATCAATAAATTGTGAAAAATGCTGGGGATGATTTGGTAGTGCTTTGCCTAGCCCAAGTACGTTGCCAATAGCTTGCGATAGCCAATCAATATCTAATCGATAACCAAGAAATAATCGATAAATTCCGGAAAATGCTGTAGTAGGGCTGAGCCTAACCCAAATACGCGGCAAATACCTAGCTATAGCCAATCAATATCTAACAATGTTCGACAACTAATCAATAAATTCCGGGAAATGCTGGGGATGACTTGATAGTGCTTAGCCTAGCCCAAATACGTGGCCAATACTTTGCAATAGCCAATCAATAGCTAATCGATAATCGATCAATGCTCAATATATTCCGGAAAATGCTGGGGATGACTTGGTAGCGCTTAGCCTAGCCCAAAAGACAGGACTAGCTAGGTGCCCATCAGCTCCGCTGTCTCTTTAGCATTGAGCCTCCAGTGCAAGCTACGCCATTCTTTTTTCGAGCAGAAAGCCCTAGTTTTGGTTTGCCTTAAGAGGTTGTTGGAAATATTGGCCACGTTCTGAGGACCTGCCCACAGCATAATCGTGCGTGAAATTACATTATGAGTCGCCTAAGCAGCTGTTATGTGTATAGAATTCGCATCAACCTTGAGTTACTGCTTTACCTCACAGGCCCAATGGTACGCACATTTACCCCAGTTGAATAACAATGTTACAGATCGGCGTAATGGAACGACCAGACGCTCCCAATATCAGTATAAATCAGTCTGTTGCCGAAATGTCGGAGTGAAGGAAACACACTGGCTTTTCTGGTCGCATGGATTCACAGAACTCGCTGCTGCCGTTCAAGTGCCGCGTCGACCACAGACCAAAGTAATCGTTTAAGTATCGTATGCATCTATTCCATGTGCAGTCGTGTCGACTAATTTGAGCGCTTTGTCGAAGGCTTCATGGCAGCTTGCTACGAAGGGGCATTTTAGGTGCGAATCAGCTTATGGCGTCCGGGCTGTAGGCGTCTCCTGTCGTAATCGTCGTCGTCGTCGCTTGTAGGTAAGCAAGCGGCTCATGTTCGCGCTCGGCACGCGCTCGTGCCACGGCTCCCGCGTTCGTGGTCGTCTTCCACAGCTGGCTGCGTTGAAGCAAGCGGCTCGTGCTCGCGCTGGGCACGCACTGTACCCGCGTTCGTCGTCGTCGCCGCCTTCTACAGCTGGCTGCGTTGCCGCTCATCATTGCAGCTTAGAATTTCACTTCTCTTCTGTCGTCGTAATGGGGAGGCCGCGTTTACGGGGTTATGAGCCATTGCTTAAGGCAATATGAGCCAATTAGCGGTGCATCACTGCATGCTTCGCACCTCCCCGTGTTTCACGTTAGTGGAGCTGCATTTCGCTCAATGGGTCATTCGAACACCGAGTTTCTTTTTGTCGGTGTCAGGCGCCACTACATGCCTGAAAATTGAGTGGACTGGATGGAGGATTCGAGTCTAAGACATTCAGAATAGACGCCCGGTTTTCTACCCCTGCTCCACGCCACCACGTCATTATCACCCATTAGCCGTTTTTCATATTTTCATGACTATGCTTCAAGATGATCACGTGACGCTCGCTCTTAGATATTTTTCATCCTCCGTGTTTGATGCAGGCGTTCAGCGGGATTGATAGCAAATATGGTTGTCAGCAGTGACACTGCAAGAATTTCGCATCTTCATTTATGGTACATACACAAGGTGATCAACGTTAAGTTGACAGATTTTTTTTATTAGGCGCTGGAACGTACGTGAAGATCCCCTCTACAGTAGGATTATGTGGCGAGGGAGACACAAAGTGAGATGATAATTATCGGTGTTAGCAGTGCAATTAAGAAAAATTGAATAAATAGCTTTTGACTGGCAGCAGTAAGCAGGTACGTTTGTATTGAAAAAGTTAGAGGCGGGCGTGTTTCTACAGAGTTCTACTTGGCAGAATTCTTCTAGGGTATCCGTGCTTTGAGATATCAAAACGCGAAATTGAATTTCCGTTTGCATGATTACGCATGCAAGACAATGACGTCCGGCGCAATGTTCATCCCTTATATCGGCATGACAGAATCTACCATCGTTACAGGCTGCGCGGTTCCATGTTTTGATAGCGGTTTCGACTTCTGCGCTTTGAAATTGCGCCAGCCGAGAGTGTAAGGGGGGCAGTTATCACGTTTGACTAGGCCACATCCCCATTGTTTGACTAAACGCCGTACGCAAAAGGCGCGTCACATAACGGAAGAGCTTTGCGCCGGTCGTCACTGTCTTGCTTGCGTAATGATGCGAACGGCAAATAAACCTCGCAGTTCAATATCTCGTAGCACGAATACGCTAGAAGAATACTGCCAAGTGGAACTTTGTAGAAACACGACTGCCTTAACTTTTCAATACAAACGTGCCTGCTTACTGCAGCCAGCCAAAAGTACAGTTTTTATAGATATAGACCTAGTGTTTTCTCTAGCACGTAAAAAAAGTCACGTTAAGGAACATTCAGCCTTGTGTTACTTTAGAACACATTACTCTTGCGCTGCTTCAAATACATATAGTTTCCACGGTCTACAAGCATCGCAAGGCCTATTGTATCAGTATATCTTTGCCGAAAGAGACACGAGGATTGGTTACGAACACTGCGTTGTCCCAAGAACCAGAAAGTTGGGCTTGTTGGCGGTGACTAGTGTATTTGTATATATACGCACCTGCAGCGCGGGGCCACAATAGGGTCAAAATAGTAGACACACAACAATCACAGCAACTAGTTGTGAGTCAATGTTGCGTGTGCGTGCTCTCCTGCCTGTGTTGCAATCCCAAGCATTGCGTATTTAAGGTTATTTGACGTTATGGCGCTTTCGTGACTTAGTGGTCGAAGGTTAGCTGAAAGTACCGCGAAAGGTGTCCGTTAAAACAGGTTTTAGCTTAGAAACTAAGCGGAGGCTGACGCGGGACAATAGCGCTTTACCGAGGGGCTTAGCTGCTTCCAAATATTTGAAGTTAGGATGTCCTTACCATAGGCGGTGGCCACGCAAAACAGCAACAGTATTGCGCTCCGCATCTTCGGGAGCTGGTGTCTCTTGCGCCGCCGCTGCGCTCACTGGTCGGTGAAAGAGAAGCCAAACCTTTTTCTTACATATGAAGGCCTTTCATGATTGGCCTTGGACTGTACTAAATGTAGTTCACTGGATGAAGACAGACGCACGTGGACTAGCGCACGTCAAACCTGTCATACCAAACACAAAGCAAGCAGGATTCGGCTGTTTTGAGCTGAAAGCCGGACCTGTGCGCGTCTGTCCCTTTTGTTCGCCTTTCAGGCCAGTCTCAGCACCTAAATGTGGAGGACAAAATGGCCCAGCCGTCATTGTTTTAAGTCCTTGTGTCTCTAAGTTTGCAATGCATCGACGTAGACGAAAGTGAGCTGTTTTCGTGGGGCCTACACAGCATTGTGATGCGAGTATGCGAAACAGCTTGCGCAGAATTGAGTGACGGCAGCCTTGCATGGTCGTATATTGCGCCTTAAAATGCTGAAGCAATGCTCGCCCACTAAAAGAAAGCTAATGGTTAACCGAATTGTGACGAGAAGTGGAAGCGAAAAAAGAAAGAAAAAAAAAAACGCTCGTAGTCAGTATGTCGCTTCCAGACGCCACGTCACTACTACCGATGCCGACATTTATTTTTTAGCCTGGCTTTCAGACCAGGCAAAATTATTCCAATTCATGCGTTCTGATACTAATACTGCGTTCTTACAAAAAAGGACGGCGAGACTATTATCGGATGACGCCGCTTCACATGCCAGGCCTCGATGGTGTGTCTCAGCAATCATAAGTGTCAGCACTGTTCTTATGAAATTATTAAATTATTTTTTGAACCAATCAATCACTTGTTGCCTTTGCTAATCGAAGGAGTCGCGCTTTAATGTGAACTTCAACCAATATGGTCGCCCTCACGTATTACAATATCACTGTAATTTCATTGGCCGTATTTTCGAGCGATAACTTTCGGCGATACGATTACTTCTGCGAGATTTACCCCTGTATTCACAAACGCCCCTCGACTCGACGATCGTCTCAAAATGCTCCTTGAAGGTGGTTTTTCATTTCACAAACCGCCCTCCACTCGAAACGCGCCTTGAGTGAAGGAAAGCTCGAGCGTTTTACTCGAGAATCTCAAGGTAGGCCCGCAGCTACATTGAATGGCTTATCGAGTGCAGTTAGTGCCTAAATATGACTGCCTTGTGACCTGCAGTTCGCTTCGTAGGCTTTTTCTAGTGAACGCCAGTTGCCTCCGCAGCTTTTCTTTCGTTAACGATGCGGCACATTTTCTAGGGCATCGTTTTACGGACCGCTGCAGTCCTCTGGAGCGCTTCGGCAACGAAGTAATTCTACTGAGGCGCGGAGACAGATCGACCGTTCTGTCAAGAAGACCGCCGGCTAGTGCATTGATCTGTCGTCTTATTCCGTGCACGAGCCAGCCAGTTGATGACCTGCATACGGGCATTCTTCGTGCGAGTGCTCCAAAACTATTATCAGCGCCCGTGCATTCACGTGTTTCTCGCGGCTGATCGTACAAAGCCGCCTCAGTTAAAGCACGGCGCGATACATTGCAACGAACTTCGAACCACTGAAAAGAAGACAACTGCGGATATTCCTGCTAGTCGTCCGTATATCGCCTGTGTGTGATTGCTGGATGCGGATCTGGCTGCGCGAGCGCCGGAATTCGCTCCGCCTGAGCGGTTTGTACTCGGGTAGATCGTCACTGACTACGCTAATACAAGGACGGCGAAGCGCACCGCAGCAAGGCGAGTTTCTCTATGAACGAGCAGGTGCGTCCGCTTTAATTTTTGCAATTTTCCTTAATTTCATGCAGCTAGTCGCTCTAGAGAAAACAAAGAGTGTACTGCAATTTTGTGTGAGAAGTGCGCAGTCGGTGGTATTTAACGTCATAAGCAATATAATTACGTCATCGCTTCAGAATACTCAGATTTATTAGCTTATCATGCGTATGAACATAAGGGCCCAATAAAGAGGTGAGCAACCATAAAATTACACTCAGAATTATACCGCCATGTACGCACAGGTGAATGCAATGTTTTATTTCAATACAAAACACGGAATAACAGTACAACTGAGTATAGCTTTTCTATATCACGTAACTTTTTATTGTGATCAAAAATCTGTAGCAGTGACATAGATCCTAATACAGGCAATGCTAGCAAGTGGTAGCAATATATTTCACGTATCTTTGTTGCGAACATTCCAGCCATTATTGGGGGAATTTTGTAAGCGTTAGATCGCTGTATGTCGCACTGGCTGCACAAGCGCTCGATCAGCTGAAATGCGTCTTCGCAAATATGCTCGATAATGTAAAAAAATTGTGTTCTGGAACAAAAAAATCCTAAACGAATGTATTTAGTACGAAAAGTAAACTAAAGAAAACAAATACGGTACTTAAGCAAGTTTTGATACCCCTTAGCGCGATTGTAAGTTTATCACCAACCCCTTCTCTTATGCAGGAATCAGGCTGCCAACACAAGCATGCAGATCAACTGCCTTTCCAAGTGTGCTGTATGTGCTGCGCTTACACTGGTGTGCAAGTGGAGAGCAGCTGTAGTTGATGTGTCCTATTGAACTGCATTCGTCGCACTATTCTGTGTGGGACGTCTATCTCCATTCCGACATCCTGCCAAGTCAAACATCAGCACCAAAAGCATTTTACTGCATGAATTTCCCTAACAGACACCTTGTAGCTCAAGTTTTTTATGTTTCTTCCAGGTTTCTTTTATTAAGCCAAATTTAATAAATCAGTACGCACCCCATAATATGTTCAGGTTATTCTAAGCGCCAATCTCTAAAGCAATAAATCAACATTATCCTCGTATTTTTGTAATTTTATAGGATTGCAGAACAGCATGAACTCTGATCCTACAAACACAAGCATTAGTACTACTGGCAAATATATTCTAGAATAAACTGCCCTCTGTGTTCTAGACAGTAGCCTGTCTGGTGAGCAGTATGCAATAGTAAATCCTTGTAGAAAATATGCTGCTTCTGCTCTGGTTCTAGCTTCAGATGCAGATGTATTATAAAGGCCGGAGTGAATTTATTCCATAGGATGCGGAATGATAGTTAGGTTTCCATGGGGCTTCCAGAAGTTCAGGAATTGAACGAGGAACACAGCGCAGGGTAGCAGCACGTAATGTGGAATCCCACAATAGGCCAAATGGTGCATACGGACTGTACAATGGCGATGCTGAAAAATGCAGTATATAGCGCATTACTACCATCAGTTCACAAAAGCTGAGATCAACCATCAAAATTATGGCATATTTCTCAATGTACACTTGCTCATGCTAAAGTAGATTCAGCGTAACACTAATACTAAAAGTGCTGGCTTCAGATGGCTGCATTACAAATATTGTGGGCAGTAAAAAAGCTCACGTCGTCTCAACCGTAACACATTATGGGCAACTGATGATTTCACGCACCATAATCATGACTAATAGTCTCTTCAAAACAAAAATATATGTCTGAAGATGATAAAATATGATTTTGATTTTTAATGGCACGGCTGTGCCATGTTATTAGTTCTTAACAACACGGTGTCCATTTCGCCATTCTGTCAATGTGGCCAGACGTAAGTAAGTAACACCAATATCATTAAACAGTTTACGAAAATGAGCACCGACTAATTACCGCGCACATTAGTCAAGTACTTCTGCAGCACCTAGGATCTTTTGGGGAAGCAAGATGGTGCAATTACAACGGACAGACACCGTATCCATTGATGTTTGCCGGTCTGCCACAAGCCTTACTGTGCAGCATAGTTTCTTTTCTGATCAACTGGTCTTTCCGAGGTCGACATCCTGCAGCAGTATGCCAAAAAATTTTAGATGCGCAGGACGCTCATGCGCTAAGTAAGTTCAGTGTAGCTAAGCAACTGAAATGCAAAGATGTTGCACAATTAAATAAATGTCGCCGTTGCATGAACGTGGTCGTTGCATGAAATGTCGCCGTTGCATGCTCCCACATAGCACACTGAAAACGTAAGAGAAAAGAAATAAAACCACTAACGCTGATAAGGAACAAGGAGATTTTCGGAATATTAAAACAATGCGTAGCGTATATGTGAAGTGAAGGTTCACTGAAAATGCAGGTATCAGTGCTCTTTCATTGACCATATGCGCTACAATTTAAACAAGCCGAATAACTACTACGGCTTCTAAAACAAAGTACAGGACACAAAAACGCTTGTTTTCTTCAACCTTCCAGAGCTTAAGAACTCAACCATGTGCATTCTGTCACATGTATAACTGCTTCTCCTCAACTGAAATATTTCTTTCGCGATACTTGAATGATCATTGGACACAGGCGCCGAGTGTTATCTTCGGTATTTCTGTTTAAAAAGCGGGACCAGTAACAAATTCTCGTGCGGAATCTCCCACAAGCTTCATTTCCCCAGTTAAGCTTTCGCGCCGGCTTATGCTGCCTCGAATAATATGCTGCAGATGCTAATGGCCGCATCATAGGCAATTTATAGGGAGCCAGTACGTCATTATTGGAGACATCTAAAGCGTTTTATCGGCAGCGCGCGGCAATTTCAAGAGAACCGCATCAATGTAATGTTCTTCCATGCAATAATGGCTCACCCAACCATATTTTCTGTCTCCTTGAAGCTTTCTCAAAACTTTCCTAAAGCTTTCAGCAGAATTCGGTCTTGTAGGCAAAGCTGCCAATCGGCCGTTCCATCCCTGGTCTACTTCGCAGTCAATCTGGCTCGGTCACAATACACACACGGACAATATCACTCATATTAACTAAGATTACCAACCGCCATGTTGACCACAAGTTAAGCACATGGAAACAAAGAGCAGCAGTCCAATGGGGGCGCACATTTTGTTGTTAGTCAGCCATGTGCCATACTTTAAGCTGTTGGGGTGCGATTGTTGCCAGACATCAAACACAGATCCCGCTTGAGTCGAACTTTCTCAGTGGCAGCGTTGGCGAGCTAAAGTTGTCCATTTCATCATGTTGTCGTTTGATAAGGAAGACGGATTAACGTAAGTGCATATCTGTCTTAAATAATTGAGCTTATGCTTATCACGTTTAAGAATAGTCTCGACATCAGACGCCTTTTCGGTCGGTTCACTTCACTCGAGTAAAGGACGCATTTTCGAGGCGTTCCTCGGCGGAGGAAATGGGGAGTAGCGTTCACAAGCGCGACCGCGCCTTTAGTGAAGGAAGGCCCGTCGCCTCGAGAGAGAGAGAGAGAGAGAGAGAGAGAGAGAATAAAGTTTAATCAAAAGAGCACGCGAGCGTAGGTAGCTCCTCCGCTCGACGTGGCTGAGTCGAGGGCAAGCGTTGAGTTAAGGCTTGTTTACGAATACGGTGGTTAGCTTGATCGGGCACACTGAGCACGTAGAAGTATACGACCAAAAGCGTTTCTGGCGCTCACTGCACGAAGAAAGCGAAATTTGCACGGCGCCATAAACCCTCTCAGACGTATACGTCGATGCGGCCGACGCAGTCACGCAACGTCTCGTGAAAGTCATCATATCATCGGAAGTAATCACTCGAAAATACCGCCTCCATTTGTTCACGCACGTCAATGCAGAAGAGGACGACCTGGGCCCATATTCACAAAGACCTCGCTATGTTAGAATTGGTTGTTAGAGCCAAGACCAGCCAATGTTAACGCTGGACATATTAAGAACAAAGGTGGCCGGCCAATAGCGAACAGAACTGATGAAATAAAAGCCAAGGTTCATATAAATAGGTCGCGAAGCTTGGAACGAAAAGAAAGGTAAATATACCTGGCAGTGAAGCTTCCGTAGAAGCCCATACGTTCAAAACTTGGCGGCTCATCGGCGGGTCATGGGGCTTAGCGCAATTTGTGTGCGAAGGGAACACTTCCGGCGGGAGAAAAAATAATGTGACGTCATATCTGCTAAAAACAGAAGTGACGCCATTTCGTTCTCAAAGGCATGAAATTTGTTTTGGTGGCCTGTCATTAGAGCTGTATATTCAAATGCCCCCGCCATTGGACTTGATGGGTGTTTGGAGCTTTCAGTGCGTAAAGCGATGCAGCAAAAGGTCAGCCGTATGGCGGTCGAAATCGCACCGCTGCACGGAACGTACTTTCTTTGGAAGCCGACGAAAGCTTTGGTTGCAGAGGGCTGGTCCCTTCGTCGGACCCCAAGCCCGTCGGCCAGCTCAGCCGCACGAAAACATAAAGTTAACAATTATCTGGTGGTCGTAGCTCACTAGTTTTGACGGGACAGGTTAAGAAACGATGAAACTATCCGCGCTACCAAATTCACAAAAACGTCGACAAGCGAAACGACACAACGTGTGAGGGGGCGCAATGTAACAGGTGAACTTTCCGAGCGCGCCTTTCTGCATACTTCAAGAGCCGCATAGCATTGCAAGTGATAGCGGCGTCATGGCGGGAGCTGAAAAAGGTATTTATTCTAAATTATAGAGTTCTATTTTTATCGCGTATGTAAAATTGATTAGGAATTTTATTTTCGTTGACTGAATCTAACTATGTATAGCTTTAATTAAAAAGCCCTATTTTCTTTGCCAATGTTTTGTTCCCTCCAAAGATAGTCGCGCTTCAATCGCTGCTCCCATAACCACCCTTTCTGATGTCGGTGACAATTCGTTCTGAACCGCCTTTTGCCCGACGCTTCGCGACCTAGTTGGATCGACCTTGCGAAAAGCGTGACAATAGCTATTGCCAGCGATATCAGCGCACGATTGAAGCGCGATTAGGGAGGGGGGGGGGGACAAACAGTGAAACTAAAAAAAACCTGCGTGAATTTTTGAAAAAATTTAATCAAGATACTGTCGTACGAGTAAATATTCCATTTCAAATATTTTTGCGGTACTTAAACAAATGTAGGTTTTTGGGATTTCACAATTTAGTAGTTCGTTCTTGGTGACCCCTACCAACCAGTGATTCTGGCGCAAGACTCGGCAAGACTGTGCAAACCAGCTATTATGTCGTGCGGAATGGCGTTGCTCTCTTGAACGCGGCGGTTTCATCGGATTTTTTGTTTTTTTTTCCTTGCGTGTTTGTTCAAAGTGTGGTGTGCCCTTCACTTCATGTTTTGCGTGGCCTAGCGCATGGCATTCATTGGCGAAAGGCGTGAGTGCAGGTTTATTGTAATCGTGCAAGTTCACGGCTGCGGCATCCGCCGCGCTGTCTCGTCGTGACGATAACTGCAGATTGCTCGGCGAAGAAACGTCGCGCTAGGTTCGTTCAATCTCTGTAACACAGGCTCTGAGCATAGAGAAAGAAATTCAACCAAGAGGGGACACTCCCATAGAGCCCAGCGGCTGAATTGACTGCAGCGCGCCAAATAAATCACTTCCGGTTTCGGTTTTGGGTGCGCGCATCTTGAACGCAAGCTAACACGCCGACTGCGCCCCCCACCCTCTTTTTTTTTTGCTCTTCAGGCGGAATCGGTTAATTATTTGGTAAAAATGATTGCGAACGCACTCGTAAAGTCCCATCGATTCTGTGCCACGTGCAATTTCACAATGTAGACGCAAGACCTTTTGTGCAATGAGGAAATATTTATTTTGCTCTATATAAAAGCTCGTTCCGCGCTTTTTGTGCGTTCATCCAACGTTGTGACCCCAGGTAAGCAGTAGTTCCCGTATGATGCTCCACCGGACGGCACCAGCTGAAAAAAAGTTAATTACAAGCATGTTACATTTACAAGCACGTAACAGCATGTTACAAGCTTGTGTCATTTTGGTATTTAGACATAGGAATACTGCGCGCAGAGGCGAAACGTGCGAAAGCGGTGAATGGGCGGCATTACAAACAAAAGCAATTCGCTTTTACCTACATGGCGTAGAAAATACCCGACTCATCCCAAACAATACCATAAATATGAAAACATCTGATGTCCAAGCGTTCCCCCATTTCCGCGCATTATTTCCTGCACTTTGGAAGCACAAACACACGGGCGACTTCGCGTTTCCAAAACTTGGCCTCGGCTGACGCGACGGTACGCGACATACACAGAGACAAACGCAACAGGCACTTAAGACAAATGCGTGGGTGCAAAGCCTGTTTTCAGTCCCTTAGAAGGCGGAATTTTCGAATTACAAGTTTCTGATATGTTCCTCGGCGTTATCCTTCGCGCGTTCTGCCGGCGCCAGCAGCACACTCCCATGTTATCAATCTTGGCAATCGCCCATCGCGTTTTCAACATGCGTGAGTACCGAAAGAAGGTACACAGTAAACATTTTCACAGCCTTAAGGGTGTTAAAATGGGTGTTTTCCGCATTTACACCCCTATGCACACCCTTTTACCACCCATTTTGTTAAAAACACCCTATCATAAGGGTGTATATCACACATAAGGTGTGAAGTTGCTCAAAGAAGGGTGTTGAACACAAGGTTGCATGCATAAATCTGGTCATAAGAACGCGTATACGTCCGCGCAATGAGCCATGTGTCTATGCATAGCATTTTTTTCTAAGATACTGGTGTGACTAGTATGACGGGCACTACAACACGTATTACCTTGAAAAGTACACACATTCACTTGTAATTTCATGAAATATCATTAGATTTAGTGCTCACTGTGATACTACAATGCAATTAGACACTTTTATTACAAACCGCAGTAGTTGAATGAAAACGCGCAAGCAACTTGCAAAATTTTGCAGGAATTTAGCGGTGCCCTTAACAGCCCAACAAAAAGTGGCGAACCCCGGTGAGATGTCTTTTTAAACGATTCGAGGTAGTAATTAGACACGCAGGCATAAAAATTAGGCTAATTCACTCGTCAACCAATGAAGTCAGACGATCCTGCTTACTTAATTGAAGCCCTTTATTGATATAGTTCATAAATGGTTCTTTGAATGCCAAGAACTCATGCCGCTTATTGCTTCAGTGTAATGAATTCCGGACTATGGAAATATGGGAAACCGAAACATGTACTGCGGAAGAGCACAACTGTCACTCCTTTGGCAGACGCCCACGAGTGATGTGAATGCTTGCGCCTCACACGTGGCACGACCGATAATGTAGCGCTTTTATCGAGCCACGATCTCGCTGAAACTTTATGCTGTGGCCTGGCATGGTCTCCTTGATCGGACGCAGCCGGTATTTTGATCGTACCTGTAGAAGCGCGCTGATCGGCTCGCTCACGGTCACGATTTGTGTGCTGCACTCACAGTCATGCAGCCCTGACATCGTCAAAAAAAAAAAAAAAAAAAAAAACGTAACGCTCGACACGAAACGTATTCGTAAACGTATTCAGCTCGCCGGTACAGCTAGAGACCACAACGAAGTGGCAGCAAGCAGGCGGCCCCTTTAACAAGCAAACCTGTGAGAATAAACGGGCAGCTGCAGATAATTTTCATAGTTCGACTGAGTTCGGCGCAGCCGATTTACGCGGCTGCTCCCACCCGAATGAAAAGCGACCGGAACTGACGCTACGACGCTTTGCCGTTGCCTAGACAACCCGGCGCGCGACAGGGTGGGAAGGCGGAAGCTGTTTCGTCACCTCATTGGCTCTTGCGTCAAAAGGTGCATTGTCTCTTTTCTGTCTTTGTCCGCGTCTCGCGCTCTGGGGAATAATTTTAAACGTGTGATTGGTTTTATGTGCGGTCTAATCAGAGACGTGGTCCGTGCGCCGTGTATTAATCGTGCCCCACCTCAACTCAAAGCCTTGGCACGCGCGGGAAGATGGATCTATGGAGGAAGGTACGAGTAGTTGCAACGTGCACGGTGTCGGCGGTCGGTATACTACCGTCAGTATGGAAAGTTTCAGGCAAGTGTCCTTTCATTTGGTGTTTCTTTATTTGATTACGTGTTATTGTTGGCTGTAGAAGTATCTCATTGTGATCCCATAGCATAATTCACTAATGTAAGCGCAAAAGCAGTTGCACGCAGTACTACTGCAAGATGGCTACCTCGATTGCCCCCGTGTGACTAACGTTTCTGAGGCCACGTCGGGCGTGGTGCGCCTGCATAATCCCGGTTTGTTTCTGAGCGCTTGAACTATGGGAAATGTCGTGTTCTTGCGAGTTCAGCGTGGCTTATAACAGGGTCGTTCGTTTTGTATCGCGTAGAAAAAGGAGTGACGACTGGCTTCGTCTTTCGAAAGCACCGGCGCAGTATTGGCTCTTCCTGGCGCGCTCGCGTACTGCTGCTGCTGCTGCTTGCCGGACGCCTCTCTTCAGCGTGATTTGGGCTATCTTTCTCCGTTTGTGTGTGTCTGAGCGCATGCGTGTTTTGTAAGCCCTTTACGTGTGCGTGCGTCCATGCGTTTTTTTCTGAGCGTTTTGTATATGCGTGCGTGCATGTTTTTTGAGTGTTTTGTATGCGTGTGCGTGCGCGCGCGTTGCTGTTTCGCGAGCGTTTTGCGTGTGCGCGCGTGCGTGTATGCGGGTCTCTATGTGCTTGGGCGTGCGTTCGTGTTTTGTGAGAGCTTTGTATGTGCGCGCGTGCATGTTGTGTGAGTGCTTTGCATGTGTGCGTGCACGCGCGCGCGTTGCTGCTTTGCGAGCGTTTTGTGTGTGCGCGCGTGCTGGTATGCGGGTCTCTACGTGCTTGCGCGTGCGTGCGTTCGTGCGTGTTTTGTGAGTGCTATGTATGTGCGTGCGTGCGTGTTTTGTGAGCGCTTTGCGACTGCGCGCGTGCTTGCGGGTCTCTCTGCGCGTGCGTGCGTGCGTCCGTGCGTGTTTTGTGAACGCTTTCTCTGTGTGTGTGCGTGCGCGCGCGTACGTGTTTTGTGAGCTTTTTGCGTGGGCATGCGTGCTTGTGTCTGTGTGTGTGTGTATTGCATAAAGTCGGTAGTTTTACACGCAATAAACCTCTTCAAAATTGGTGCAGCGGCTGTCCCCGCCCTGAAAACAGTTTGGTGTCGAGCCAACCTGGAAGCCACCCTGGGATATATGGAGGCGCCGGAGGACCAGTGGAAGGTGTAAGTTTAATCCTTTTTTCCTCCTCTACCCTGATGAATCCACTTCCTTGATTGTTATTGTGAAATAAAAGTTTCATCAACAGCATAAATACATGAATCAGAAATCCGGAAAGTGTGTTTCACGATTACATTAATTTCGATCGTGAAACGTGTACCTTGGTTAGTGCACATTTCCTTGAAGTAGGCAACTGCTTATGGAGGCTGCGGCGGCTGAAATGCTGCCGCCGCTTTTCGCCCGCACAAAAAAAATGTTTTGCCTACAAATGCAAAAACGCCAGTGTCCTGTGCATTGGGGGCACGTTGAAAGCCCCTGGCGGTCAGAATCAATCCAGAGTCACCCGCTATCACGTGCCCCTTAATCAAATTGTTGTTTTGACACGTAACACTCCCGAATTCAAGGAGACAACTGCTTAAATTATGAATAGCTGGTTATTTGCGATGTTCCGCGTATATAGAAATTGGTTTCAGCAGCTTTTAATAATTTGAATATATGAAGTGCTGAGCTTTAGGTATCTCTGGGTGGTTCCCATGCCCTTCGAAAATTGTCCCCTATAGCCCAATTATAATTCCTAAAAATGGAATTTATAAGGCATGCCCTGGCAGAGAGAGTGTGTTTGATTGAGCTGGAGGTTTAGATTGAGAAGGTTGCAGTGAGTCCCATAATGTTTTTTTATGCTTTACCAGTAGGAGTGTCAAAGTGTAAAAAAAGCGTATGCGTGTGTAAATTGTTGAAAGTGAGTCATGTGGTGCAGGTGTGCGTGTGTGTGTAAGACTTCGCTCCTCGAAAGGGCAGGACTTGAGTAAAGTGATTTCTTGAACAACATTTTGCAATGTGGTGAACATGGTTTAAATAATGGATTTGAGACCTGCAAGGATTTGCGACATTCTAACGCATTCCTCTTGCATTTATCACGGAGTTTCCACAGAGTTGTATATGACTCACTGGTGCTGTTTGGCCAGAATTGGCGAGGAAACAATACTTAACCAAATTTGCTTTATTCACACTATTTATAGCCAGCAGAGTAGCGCAAGTCACTAGTGTGATCGAGTATAGATTTGCAATGTGGCACTAAGATTAGTCATTACATTCAACTTAGCCACTTTCATAGCTGGTAATAAACTTAGAGAGCACTAAAAGAAATATTAAACAATGCAAATATCGCGGGCACAGCACTGGCAACAGTGTATAAGCAGGCAAGCGTATATGTGTGTGGAAGTTTCAATGCGAAGAACTTTCACTGCAACATCTGTGGTAAGAGGCTTGTTTTTTTTCTCAGTAAGCTGTACCAAGTCCATACTTTCATTTTTCTCTTGCCAACCAGAATCAGCTTTAATGCCAGTGATGTCTCTCGTTCTGGTAGCATTTGTTTATGTGGAACTTAAAATGTCATTTCTAGCAGGTCATCCAGACGACAGCCTCACAATTCCCAGCCTTTGTGCTCTCCATCAGAAACCCATCAGGGGCAAGACACTTATGTTTGCCTTCAGACAAGACAACATTGTTAGTAGATATAGGCGTGTAGTCTAAAATTCTAAACCAAGTTTCCATTTAATACTGTGCGACTCCTTTGGTAGCCTTAGGT
The DNA here is from genome assembly GCF_013339745.2 of Dermacentor silvarum. Classification (NCBI taxonomy): domain Eukaryota; kingdom Metazoa; phylum Arthropoda; class Arachnida; order Ixodida; family Ixodidae; genus Dermacentor; species Dermacentor silvarum. Next base: position 72,490,053 of record NC_051155.1, read on the forward strand.
TGATATTTTGTGCAGTTGTGTGTGTGTGCAGTTTTAGATATTGCCGATGGTACAGTGTACATTGCAGATATGACAACTCCGAAGTATATACTGGCAATTTCATCATTGCCTTTCATATAAAGTTTTTCTTTTGTTCAAGGATATTCAGAGATTGGGGCATTTCAGCATTATATTATGTATTGTGCATTCAGTGCTCATTTCAAGTTACCCTCCTCCTACCAATTTATTTGCGGGAAAGAAATATTTATTTACCCTTTGCAATGCGCCTCTTATTTGCTCATTGCATCAAACTCCTCTACCTTTAATTCTCACATAATTATCACAACCTCAAAATTTTGGCTAATAATATATAATATATGCTAATATATAATAATACTAATATATGCTGTTTAATACTTTTATACTGTTTGATACAATCATTTCTTGTTGGAGAATATTAAGCGTGATGTTTAACATTTATTTATGCATGACTGGCTGATGCACGATTGCCTGTGTTTAAAAAATGTGAACTCGCACATTTGAAGCTTCATTCAGTAAGCAGAATATGGCTGATTTAATAAACATTATTTGCTCATTTATGTACTCATGTAGTACAAGCGCTAATATTCCATTATCGCACCAAGTACAAATAATTTAGAAATTGGCAATGTATATTAACTTCATGCACATGTGGCCAGTATAGTACCTTAATGAATAGTGGTTTGTTTTTATAAGGCCCCAATTGATACGGCACTTCGCACCTAAAGAGTAATAAATGTGGCCTATTTAGGCTTTTGTGTTGCAGTAGAAAAAAAATCATTTTCAAGCTACATATTTTATAACAGACCATGCAGTGCCTTCGCATTAAAAAATTTTAGGAAACTAGAATTGCAATTGGAAAATTTGCTACACAGCATCACACAGCTTAGAGAACTATATTTACATTTGTAAAAAAATGATTTAGGCGGGAAAAAATTTTCTTGCTCAAGGAACCTTGTTGAGGAGCAGAAATTCATCTTGATGCTCCTGGATCAAACGTTATTTAAGGCAAGTTCATGTGTGAAACATACGTTGTTTCACTATATAAAAATGTGGGCCAGTCAAACTTTATATCGACTTTCCAAATCAGCTTTTCACAATCATTTGCCATATGACATTTATTGGTGTACAAAATAACAGGTGTGTTTCTTGTGCGCTTGCTCTGCATTTCATGTACTTCCCTAATTGACCTTTGCAATATATTTCTTTTTTTCAAGGCCACCAAAACTAGAATTTTCGTACCTGAAATTTATTACTGAAAATTTATTCCTTTAAGTGGCACCAAACTCGGGCTGTTTTAGTGTTGCCATATATACAGGTTGTTTCAGTTAACTTAAGCCAAACTTTAATTATATGCAAATGCTACGTAGGTAGACAGAACCAAAGAATGTTGTTTGCCGTCGCTCGGAGATACTCAATTTTTTGTATTCCGCCTAATTAGATAATTACACCTAATTATTTATTCAACTTCTCAATTATTATAATTAGATGAAAAGTGTCAATGAGTAAATTGTAGAGCAACATGAGAAACTCCAAATACAGCTTTCTGTTGCTCAATACGTGAAACATAAAATTGTTTTTCCGAGCGTGACAGAAGCCCGCGAATAACGCAATATTGTCGTCCGACTGGCCGCTCGAGGCACTTTATGTGTATTCGCGGGCATCTTTCACGCTCGGAAAAACACTTTTGTGTTGCACGTATTGAGCAACAGAAACCTGTATCGGGAGTTTCTAATACAATTTCTATACAATTTTCGAATTGACACTTGTCATCTAATTATAATAATTGAGAAGTTGAATAAATAAATAAGTGTAATTATCTAATTAGGCAGAGTACAAAAAATTATCTGAGTATCCCCAAGCGACGGCAAACAACATTACTTTGGTTCTGTCCACCTATGGAGCATTTGGATACTTTTAAAGTTTGTCCCAAGTTAACTGAAACACCCTGTATATAGCACAAATTTCATGTTATATTTAAACAAACATATTTTTGTAGGATATGTAAATTTTTATGTACTTACAGATGTATTTGGTGATTGCACGCTTTAGGTTGTTATATATGTATTATGTAGTTATGTATTCTAGCATGCAATAAATATATTTACTTTCCTTGAAAATGCCGTATCATATATGTCTTGCTGGTCTGTGTTACATTTTATATGGATATGTAAAGCATAATAACCATTGATGTAGATATACACGCTCAGAAGTTATAGTTTGCTAGGTTGCATTTGTGCAGTGAAGACAGGCTTGGCCCTGAATTACTAATATTTATTGTGATCCACACGTATAAATATTGTGTATATGCCTATCGAAGCTTCAAGCTTGGCTATCAGACGCTGTGTTTGGTAGCTAAACTTGAACCTTCTGGCACACACGAGTTATGCGTGGATCGCTCTATATAGTCGTAATTCAAGACATGTACAGCTGAGCCTGCCTTCCGTATACTGTAGAAATAAAAGGGTGTACACCCTTTCAACATCTATGAAAATGGGTGTTATTGAGGACTAACACCCTAACACCCTTCATAATTTTTGCTGGACACCCTTCCTCTAGGGTGCTATAATAGCACCCCAACGGCAGGCTGTAGGAAACAGCACCCTTAGGGTGTCCGTCTGGCGACAAACTGATTTACACCCTTAAGGGTGTTAAAATGTTTAGTGTGTACAGTCTGTTTCACACTTAGGGAAAATCTCGGAGCGCATTGCATCGCGATGCGGCGAGCGCTGGAGTCGGGTGCCAGAAGCAGCTCGCGCAGACGCTCGAGGCGCGTTATCTTAAACTGCGTCGACTGCTCGACGCGGCTCGCCGCCAACCGCGTCGACAGCTCGACGCAAGATAACGCACTTCGAGCGTCTGCGCCTGCGCGAGCTTCTTCCGGCACCCGACTCCAGCGCTCGCCGCATCGCGATACAATGCGCTCCGAGATTTCTCCTAAGTGTGAAACAGAGTGTACATGTTGCGGGGCCACAAAAAACGTCACGAAAGATTCATTACACACCAAACTAACTTTATCACCACGGCCGAGCTGCTTATCGCAACTGCGTCACAGCGCGCTGTGCGGCCAGCGTGCCTCAAAAGTACCCCAGAAAGTAACGAAATTACTTTTCAGTAATGTCTGGCGTCAGAGAAAGCGGCACAAACTTCTCCTAGCAAGATGCACTACACACTACACAATTTCTCACCCATAAATGTGTAAATCTGCTTGTCCCCAGACGAATACCCTTTGCCACCTATTGGGTGCTTAAAAAAGGGTGCTAGGAAAGGGTGCGCAGCATAAAATTTTAAAGGGTGTAGTGGTCGCACCCTTACTAAAGGGTGCTATTTCACCATAACACCCTAAGAAATGGGTGCTGGAAGGGTGCTCTACATTGATTCCCCCGAGAAGCAAAAGCCGAGGATTAATGTACGCCCCAAATGTGTCCACAAAGGTAGAATGCTCTACTCCGCAGACAATGCCGCGTGAAAGGCCGCTTGCTAGCGACTGATATTTGGACAAAACAATTGTATATATATATATATATATATATATATATATATATAATGGGAAAATATGCATCTTTCCCATCCATGGATGACACTCGTCACGCATTTCATAAATGTATAGCTATACCTATTTGTGGACCACAATGCACATCAATCCAATGCCCCTGTGTACCTGCACACTTGCATGCCTAGGAGATGGATGATTGGTCTCCACCCAGACATGCATGCCATGCAAATAAAAAATTGATTCAGGAAAACAATGCATAGGGACCATTCGTTTCCCGGGAAATATACGATTGTTGAACTGTAACAGTCATTATTCCCTTGCAACAAAGGCAGATAATATACACTATACAGCACCTGGTCATCTCTTGCTCATTTGAGAAATGCGTGGCACAGGTGGGTTTTTATACACATAAGATTGTGGAATAGTTTTGGTATCAAAGTAAATTTATGAAGAACGTCAGTAAAATAATTAACGCAACACAAATACATATCACCTGACCTATTTTAATGCAGCATACAACTTCAAAAAGAACAGTTGGTAACTTTGCATATGGGAAATCATCCGCAGCATCGTGTATACTCCGCTGACCTGCCACAACAGTATATGAGATCAGCTTTCATGACTATGTAATAAGCCAGAAATACGTATCAACCTTCTAGAGCTTTTATTTTCTTTACGACTAGAATCTTGCTTAGTTATTGAAAGTTAAAAAGAGCTAATGATGTAATACAAAAGACAGTTTACCTGTAACATTTAGATAAGAAAAGAGTGTTGAATAGTTTAACCCTTTCTGTAATGCATACGAAAAATGCCAACAGTGACCGAGACCAAGGAAAGCACATGGAGAATGCTTCTAAGTTTTAACAATTTGTGGTGATGACAATAGAAAATTGTTAGTTTAATCATTTTATGGCTGACAGGTAAATGATCAGAAAGCAGAAAACCACATGCTGCCAGTGGGATCCCAACTAACCACATCTGAAAATAATTACACTAATAATTTCCAATTACTAACACTGCAAATTAAAAAAAAACGAATAGCGTTGCCATAAGCTTGCCTTGTTCTCGGTGGCTGTTGGTTTCCTTCATATGTATTGCAGAAATGGTTAGACAAAACAAAACGTGCATCTGAAAATTACAGCTAAACTCGTGATGAGGTAACAATGCAGAGCTTCAGCACATTCAACATGGCACACTTTTGGCGACTTTGTTCAAGAACTTTGTAGCCACTACTCTAGGAGTACTCAATGTGAGCCCAAGGAAAAGGCGCTCCAACACGACAAGAGTGTTTAACAGCTTGCGGTCGTACTGGATATTGAAGAGCCTGTAAGCAGATAAAACAGCCGCCAGCCCCTCCCATTTTTCACTGCAAACAACATCTCGCGGTCCACCTTAATGTGGAGGTCAGCCTCTTCAACGTCTTCTCCAAAAATATGATGCAAGGGGTTGCAGGAACGCTCGGGTCCTGTAGTGGCAAGAACAAATTTTGCATCCATCACCAACAGACCATGAATAGTACGTTGTCCCCTCTTCATACTTATTCACCCTTTATAAAGTTTTATGCAGGTTATACACGATTTAAATGTAAAAAAAACGATGTTAACAATACAAATGGCTAGTTGACATTTATGCACCCAATTTTGGTTTATGCCCGATGCAAACTTTGGGACCACACTTGGCAGTGTCCAGACTTCTTGATATGGAGGCTTTATTTTATAATAAATATGTTACACAGGATTCGCTGAGGCCAGAACTTGCACAGAATTTGCTTAATTTAAACATTGCTGAGAACTAAAACAGCGCACTTCTCTACCAAGCTGTTTTGTGCATGCCATTTTAAGATTCCTCTTTCACAAAAAAGTGAGTGCCTTACAAGGCAGAAGCAAAAATTGCATCCATAATCCTTCATGTGATAACACTGGAAACTATCTGGCATATATATATTGAATAAATATATAGATGCAGGTATGGGCCGCACTTTTTGCAATTTATGAAGGAGGGCCCTTACTTGAAAGTGGCTTTTTCAGTTCCATTTTTAAAGGAGTAGACCACCTTATTTTAGTCGCATGTTATCTTCTTTTAAATGATGCGATAGACAATAAATCGTTGACCATATGGTATTCGCATTGCCAAGTAATTATTATTTGAATTTATTTTCTCATGTTCCAATTTCAGTTTCATCAATCCAACGAGGGCTGTGACGTGCAGTTGAGGTCACGCAAGACAAAAAAACAAAAACAATATAATCACTGATATAGTTTGAATTCACTACAACGCTTAAACACGTTTGAAGAGCTATAGACCACAAATGATGTATCAGCAGTTATATTGCAGCTTTTTTGCTGTCTCGCGTGACTTGAACACCAACTACACATCACAGGCATCGTTAGGATGGTGAAATCAAAACAAACATGACGGAATAAATTCAATTATGAATTATTCAGCGTTCGTAGGCCAATAATACTGGGTGATCATGAATATTAATGCGCAATGCATCATTTGGAAGAAGAAAATATGCAGGCAAAAATTTGGTCCTTAAACTATAAATTCCTAGTGAACTATTGCACTATACAATTTCACGTTATTTCTGGCACCTAGTTCCAAGACGTATTTCCGGTTCTTTGTCGCTTTTACTTCGTGGTTGCTCGGGCCCTGCTCATCACCACACTTGTAAATGAACTCTCTCTTCAGTTCATTGGCATTCAAAATTCCAGTAATGTTATGCTTGCTCAGGCCCTGGTCGTCCCCATCCTTGTAAATAAAATAATCTCTTCAGTCCATTGACATTGGAAACGCCAGTAAGGTTAAGCGTATAAAGTCTGAAGACGCAACATGCTGTGCATTCATAATAGTAGCTGGCAGCTCCCCGGGGAACACCTTTATGCTTTTAGGGTACTTGCTTTACTTATTTCTTCACTACTTTGTTTGCAATATGATTCTTAAGATTGTTTTTATATTATTGGCTCCCAAAATTGGGGGGAGCCGCCTATACAATAGTGCAGCCATTGTCCGTATATGGTATTTATCTACCATATTTATGTGCCATATGTTGCTAGGTAGCAAATACACAAGATACTAACCAACAAATGCTTAACAAAAGTATACTTTTCCTGAAAAACAAACACTGCTTAAGAACATCAGTAAAAACGCAAACTTATATAGTGGATTCTCTTGCCCAGAGAAGTCATGGCTGTTTCAGGTCCAACGTTTGATTTATTTGATTTAAACATGCGCACCACCAGTTGGGAAGTGTTCGCCTCAAGCACTAGCTGTAGATTGAAATCTCAATGCAGTTTTTGGAACTATCACAGGCGCACCATATGGCAAGGTTTTATGACGTCCCTTACCAGGCAGCAGCAGTCCTTGAATAACAACCATATATCTAGGGAGTAGGACCTTTGGTCATTTTTTTTATTCGACAAACTTTTATTGTGGTTGTTTTCAAGCATGTTTATTTTTTTTCGGTGAATTGACGAATGAAATATTGACTTTTTCAAAAGTCACTAAGAGTCCAAATCTCAGTGTTCTTGTTCGCGTGAACAGTTTAACCAGTAATTATTGTGTAATGGTAAGGCTTCGAGCTATGCTTGCGGAAGGAATTGCTATCATTAAAAAAGTAACACAAATTAAGGTAGCCAACAGACAAAACCGCAAGTGGAAGCTTTACTTCTCTAAGGAGTATAGGCTGACATGTTAGCACTGGTCGGTAACGGTGGGTTCAGCAAATGGCATGACGTAAAAAAAAACATCCTTTTTCCTTGATGTGCTAATGAAACTCGTGGAAACTGTTCGAGTTTTTGTGTATATCGAAAGCCTACACACACACCGGCAGATATCTGCAGTTTGGCTCAAACCACTCCATATTCCACAATACATTGGTATCGCAACGCAACTGCAAAGACCATCTGCAGTTCAAGAGAGGAGAGAAAGATATAGGAGAAAGCGATTATCATGGACCTCTTCAACAATGGCTACAAAAGAAGCTTCATTCACCACGTGTTGCAACAACTTGACCTGGGCGCTCGCACACCCCTCAAACACTTTCCTACACGAACCGTCAGTAATGCTGCCTTCCGCCAGCCATCCCTTTGGATCTCCGTCACGTACATTTATGGTATAAACAAACAGCTAGCATGAGTGCTCGGGAACGAGGGTATCCATGTAGCGCAAAAACCCACATCAACGCTTGAGCAGCTCATACCCCGACTATAAGATCGACCTCCAAAAGAGAAGTTCCCACGATTAATTTACCAGATGCCTTGTGCCTAAGTGCTACGCCTCCTACATCGGTGAGACGAAGAACTTCCCAGAAAGAATTCAGCTGCACAAAAACGATGTAGGCAGTTTCAATGCGGAGCGCAACGCCCTCGCAGAACATTGTGAGAAGCATGACCATCATATCAACTTTGACGGCGCCAGTGTCATTGGCACTAAAGCTAACCACATGAGAAGGCTCTACCTAGAATAGTGGTATATGCAAGCCATGCAAGGAAACCTGAACAAATCCACGGGAGCACTTCCAAACATATAACTGCACGACTTCCAAAACCACCGGCGAGCACGACAACAAAGAGACCTAGACCAGGAAAGGTGGAAAGCACAACACAAGACTGCTCAAGAACGATATGTGTGGTCTTTCCGGGCGTCAGTTTTAGATTAAAACAAATCTTGGCTGGAGAGTCGTCCTTTACTCACAATTGTTTTTAATAAGGCAGACAGACTTCTCTAGATGTTTACCTTTATAACTAAGATATGCACTCGCGTGCGCACTGCAGGTGTTGCAAAAATGGTGCGTTGCACTTTGACAGTGCTAACATTCTAGATGAAAGCAAAGATCACAAGTAAACTTCTGGAAGCGCATCATACGAGGAAAAGATGCAATAACTCCGTGAGCAAAGCTTCAGCTTTCTTGTACAGATCAAAATAAGACTTTTTCCGCCTCAAGATAAGATGCACCTTACAGTGTATGTCGGCCCTAAGTTCACCATCGGGACACGTCTTTCGTTTTGCATTGTGTGCATGCATGCACAATGCAGCGTTTTCATTTAGCTTGCCTTGTTGCAAAAAATTATTTGCGAGTTCTTGCGCTGCAGTTACGTCCTCGAAAAATCGTTTTTTCAGAGATCACGTGGACCTGACTACGCAGAATGAGAACTTATCTTCACAGGAATTCAGGTCGGCCATTTAAAAGTCGTTTATTCCTTTTTAATGGGCCCAGATATCTGTTCTGATATTAAGCTTCCCGTGTTTGAAGCAGAACTATCACAGTAAAGCACAGTGCGTTTATGACCAATTTTGAGCTAAGCTCATGGGTACTAAACATTCATTGTAGTAGAACAAACTCGCAAGAAACTTATCTGATCTTGCACAAACAAAGATGACAGGCCATTAAGATTCTTTGACATTGAAAGACAGAATCCGAAGTGCTGCATCTGTTAGGATGTCTGCAAAGCGAAAGGTTTATAGCGAACACTTTATAGCACTTGTTTAGTATCTTCCTAAAGTTCCCTAAATCTGTGACAAAGGTTCGTTTTGAAAACTATTAACGCTGTGATTTTCTGTCACTAAAGCAACTGAACACTGGTACTAGGGTAACATCCCCTTATGTCCACTGCACCTTGAAGACCTTTCCCATCAAGAATATTCTGTGCCTGCCATG